>NC_139644.1:42716168-42868668 GCF_964638095.1 Poromitra crassiceps | reverse complement strand
CCCCCCCCCCCCCCCCTCAGGTCCAGTGGGTGTTGTGTGTGTTTTAAAGCTCTTCTCTCTGGTCCCCCCCCCCCCCCCCCCCCCCCCCCCCCCTCAGGTCCAGTGGGTGTTGTGGGTGTTTTAAAGCTCTTCTCTCTGGTCCCCCCCCCCCCTCCCCTCAGGTCCAGTGGGTGTTGTGGGTGTTTTAAAGCTCTTCTCTCTGGTCCCCCCCCCCCCCCCCCCCCCCCCCCCCCTCAGGTCCAGTGGGTGTTGTGTGTGTTTTAAAGCTCTTCTCTCTGGTCTCCCCCCCCCCCCCTCCCCTCAGGTCCAGTGGGTGTTGTGTGTGTTTTAAAGCTCTTCTCTCTGGTCTCCCCCCCCCCCTCCCCTCAGGTCCAGTGGTGCTGTGTGTGTTTTAAAGCTCTTCTCTCTGGTCTCCCCCCCCCCCTCCCCTCAGGTCCAGTGGTGTTGTGTGTGTTTTAAAGCTCTTCTCTCTGGTCTCCCCCCCCCCCCTCCCCTCAGGTCCAGTGGGTGTTGTGTGGTTTTTTAAAGCTCTTCTCTCTGGTCTCCCCCCCCCCCCTCCCCTCAGGTCCGTGGGTGCTGTGTGTGTTTTAAAGCTCTTCTTTCTGGTCTCCCCCCCCCCCCTCCCCTCAGGTCCAGTGGGTGTTGTGTGTGTTTTAAAGCTCTTCTCTCTGGTCCTCCCCCCCCCCCCTCAGGTCCAGTGGGTGCTGTGCGTGCAGGAGAGTGTGTTGGATGCTGTGGTGTCCCCGTCTCAGGCTGCGCATGGCGGGGATGACGTGCCTGGCTCTGGCCAGCGATGGAAGACAGGGCCCAGGTGGAGGCCGCAGTAACAGGAGGCTCAGCAGCAGGGGGCCATGGTCAGTCACACACTGTTGAGAAGCCAAAGTGACAGAATAATGACACAATGACAGAGCCAAAGTGAACGTCTCTTCCTGTCCTTCTATGAATGGTGGTGATGGAGAGATATGTTACTTGTTTTGATCCTGTTTGAATTTTGCCACAGAGTACACATGTCCATTTTGTCAATTTAACTCTGCATGTCAAGAAAGTCACAGTTTGTCCTCAAACTGAAACGTAAGGTTTAGTTTTGTCAATCGACTACATCTCGTGTGGCACATTATACGTCACGCCATCAACAACATGAGACGTCACTTATGCGACTGGTTGTGCGTAGTCTTTCTGATTTATAACTTATAGTGCCACTGTTTTACCACAAACTGCCACTTTCTTGACTTGCAAAGTTATGTTTTAAATGACAAACATGATACAGTATGTGTATCCCGTGGCACAATTCAAACGGGATCAAAAAAAGTAAGGTCTGTCTCTGTTCTCCACCGTTCATATTTTTACAGACGCTGGTACACAGAGAAAGGCAGGAAGTGAGGTTCACTTTGGCTCTCTATTAGAAGACCAACTTGATATGTAAAACACAACATCACTCTTCACTCCTTCATGATAGTATCACAGTAAACACTGTTTTCCCACAGTTTGGAAGCTTACTGTGTGGGAATGATGATGACTTTGTGTTGAGGAGTCTTAACTGAAAGGGCAGCACTAGCCCCTCCCTCCCTCATTACCACCACTCAGGTGTCCAGAAGACATTGTTATGAGCTGTTTCATGTAGGAACTTTTTCCTTTTGACCGAACTACACCCGCTAGCTGCTAGCTACTGTAGTTCCTACATGAGACTGCAAAAGAAAATAGTTCCTACATGAAACTGCTCACAACAAAGTCTGTGCATTATTTTGAGTAACCAGGTCATGATTTGTGGAAAGAGACATTGCTGTTGAGTTTATCAAATGTATTTCTTTGGCACTTTGAGCACCACAAGCCGAGTGCCATCCAGTTCCATTGTATTGGAGAGAAGGCAGAAACTCTGTGGCCGATATCTCCAAAACTCAGGCAACTAACACAAAACGATATAGATGGATAAATAGCACTACAGGTGAGAGGGAAAATATGTATTTTGGATTTTAGGGTGAGCTGTCCCTTTAATTAAGTCCATTATTGGAATAGACTGGCTAGAGGAGTCAGGAGTCTGCACACACGTGACTTGAAGCAGGATTGATTTGTGTGACTGTGAGGCATGAGTGTGACTGTGAGGCATGAGTGTGGTGGTTGTAGTGACTGTGAGGCATGAGTGTGACTGTGAGCCATGAGTGTGACTGTGAGGCATGAGTGTGGTGGTTGTAGTGACTGTGAGGCATGAGTGTGACTGTGAGGCATGAGTGTGGTGGTTGTAGTGACTGTGAGGCATGAGTGTGACTGTGAGGCATGAGTGTGGTGGTTGTAGTGACTGTGAGGCATGAGTGTGGTGGTTGTAGTGACTGTGAGGCATGAGTGTGACTGTGAGGCATGAGTGTGGTGGTTGTAGTGACTGTGAGGCATGAGTGTGACTGTGAGGCATGAGTGTGGTGGTTGTAGTGACTGTGAGGCATGAGTGTGACTGTGAGGCATGAGTGTGGTGGTTGTAGTGACTGTGAGGCATGAGTGTGGTGGTTGTAGTGACTGTGAGGCATGAGTGTGGTGGTTGTAGTGACTGTGAGGCATGAGTGTGGTGGTTGTAGTGACTGTGAAGCATGAGTGTGGTGGTTGTAGCTCACTAGCATCCGTGACAGCATAAAGCATCACTTTGATATGTGACATCCAGATGAGAAAGTTTGAGCTTTGTACAACAACAACAACAACCCCACATGTGAAACAAAACTTGCCATTGTCAAACTTCCAGCGTCTGCTGTTGTCTTTCTCCATTCAGTTGATTCAGCCGTGTGCCGCGCCCACCTCCGGTGCCCAGTACCCCCCCCACCGTGCTGTGTGGGGCAGCCCCCTCCTCTGCCTGTGTGCTCACGCCCCCTGCTGGCCCGCTGCTGCCTCTCATGTCTTTCAGAAGCAACACAGAGGCCGTGTCTCTGGGTAAGGAAGCCTTCTGCATGTGGATGTGTGTGCGTAGCTATGATCGGACACTGGCAGGATCGCAAAATTCTAAGACACCAAAAAGCGTGCGTTCTCCACAGGAAACCACAGTCCACACGGCCAGGCAGCCTCCATCTGGACTGAAGACCTCACCCTGGCTCTGGAGACCGCAAAGAGGTACACTAACCCCCTCCTCCTCCCCCCCAGTCCATTTCTTTCCTCTTCTGCTCACTACTACTCCACCAAGTTATTTAAAAGAGGCTTAACGTAAACATAAGCGGCCGTGCACACCAAACGTGCGTGAGCGCTTTGGAAATCATGTCGAGAGCGCTTCCGATGCGCACAAAACACAGCGCACGGAACGTTTTTTTTGTGTGCTTTGTTTGTTTTCCCCCTCTAGTTGTGACTCAAAAACGAGTGAACCAGCCAGCCAGCTAGCTTGCTCTGCCTGTCACTGAGGTAAATAACGCTAGTGGAAGGAGAGGGCGGGGCTCTGCCTGTCACTGAGGTAAATAACGCTAGTGGGAGGAGAGGGCGGGGCTCTGCCTGTCACTGAGGTAAATAACACTAGTGGGAGGAGAGGGCGGGGCTCTGCCTGTCACTGAGGTAAATAACGCTAGTGGGAGGAGAGGGCGGGGCTCTGCCTGTCACTGAGGTAAATAACGCTAGTGGGAGGAGAGGGCGGGGCTCTGCCTGTCACTGAGGTAAATAACGCTAGTGGGAGGAGAGGGCGGGGCTCTGCCTGTCACTGAGGTAAATAACGCTAGTGGGAGGAGAGGGCGGGGCTCTGCCTGTCACTGAGGTAAATAACGCTAGTGGGAGGAGAGGGTGGGGCTCTGCCTGTCACTGAGGTAAATAACGCTAGTGGGAGGAGAGGGCGGGGCTCTGCCTGTCACTGAGGTAAATAACGCTAGTGGGAGGAGAGGGCGGGGCTCTGCCTGTCACTGAGGTAAATAACGCTAGTGGGAGGAGAGGGCGGGGCTCTGCCTGTCACTGAGGTAAATAACGCTAGTGGGAGGAGAGGGCGGGGGTTTGTGCCGGTAAGGAGGCCTAGCTTGCTAGTTTTGAGTGGTGCTTTGCAAATACAGAACTAAATCCCGGCGCGCTTTACAAATACAGAGTAACATTAAAATACACAAAGCTACGTTTATTTGACCTGTCATCCCAATTCAAAGGGCAATTTTAGATTATTTTTTTATGAACAATTAATTTGCTAGCCTGCCAAACACGCCTCATTGCTGTGGTGTTTCTGCACAGCACTACCCAGAGATTAAAGGAGAATTTCGTTTTTTTTTTAACCTGGAGCCCTCTCCTCACATTAATTAATTATTATCTGACGACTCACCCAGTGTTCTCCGCAGTGATTTGGACCGTCGTAGGCGTTATTGTGATCGAAATAGTACTCCAAGCCAGTCCTTGAATGCGCTCCGTCGGGGCCACATGGCAGCGTGTTCTTCCTCCATGTAAATAGACAGTTTTCTTCCCGTTTTTGACCCATATCGTCATTATATATATAAAGAAACATCAGACTGCTAATCTCCCCCGGGCTATTTACAACGGTATTTACAAGGATCCCATTTCCTCCTTTCGGGTCAGTGGCACCAACTCTCGTCAAGTCCCGCGAGACTTTCCTGCCGGCTGGCCTGTGGATGCTGTGGACTTATGTGGGCTTTTCTTTTGCGCGTGCATCCCTGCCTAGTCGCTTTGTTTACAGCACAAACTGTAGCTGAGCGTAAACAGGCAAGAGGCCGCGTGTCGTAAACTGCCACAAAACCATGATTGAGACGGCAGAATATGCTCTGTTATATTACCTATATTCAGAATGTTGTTATTTTGTGAGTAATATAGTGGAATATTAGTGTTTGTTATTCATCTTACCCTTTCTCTCCTCCTACCTTTCTTTGATTCATCATTCACTCCATTAATCCACTCCTCCAAACTACTCTGCGTCTTTTCATTCATCCCTCTCTTTCTGTCTGACTCCTCCCTCTCTTTCTGTCTGACTCCTCCCTCTATTTCTGTCTGACTCCTCCCTCTCTTTCTGTCTGACTCCTCCCTCTCTTTCTGTCTGACTCCTCCCTCTCTTTCTGTGTCTGACTCCTCCCTCTCTTTCTGTCTGACTCCTCCCTCTCTTTCTGTGTCTGACTCCTCCCTCTCTTTCTGTCTGACTCCTCCCTCTCTTTCTGTGTCTGACTCCTCCCTCTCTTTCTGTCTGACTCCTCCCTCTCTTTCTGTCTGACTCCTCCCTCTCTTTCTGTGTCTGACTCCTCCCTCTCTTTCTGTGTCTGACTCCTCCCTCTCTTTCTGTGTCTGACTCCTCCCTCTCTTTCTGTGTCTGACTCCTCCCTCTCTTTCTGTGTCTGACTCCTCCCTCTCTTTCTGTCTGACTCATCCCTCTCTTTCTGTCTGACTCCTCCCTCTCTTTCTGTCTGACTCCTCCCTCTCTTTCTGTCTGACTCCTCCCTCTCTTTTTGTGTCTGACTCCTCCCTCTCTTTCTGTCTGACTCCTCCCTCTCTTTCTGTCTGACTCCTCCCTCTCTTTCTGTCTGACTCCTCCCTCTCTTTCTGTGTCTGACTCCTCCCTCTCTTTCTGTCTGACTCCTCCCTCTCTTTCTGTGTCTGACTCCTCCCTCTCTTTCTGTCTGACTCCTCCCTCTCTTTCTGTCTGACTCCTCCCTCTCTTTCTGTCTGACTCCTCCCTCTCTTTCTGTCTGACTCATCCCTCTCTTTCTGTCTGACTCCTCCCTCTCTTTCTGTCTGACTCCTCCCTCTCTTTCTGTCTGACTCCTCCCTCTCTTTCTGTGTCTGACTCCTCCCTCTCTTTCTGTCTGACTCCTCCCTCTCTTTCTGTGTCTGACTCCTCCCTCTCTTTCTGTGTCTGACTCCTCCCTCTCTTTCTGTCTGACTCCTCCCTCTCTTTCTGTCTGACTCCCTCTCTTTCTGTGTCTGACTCCTCCCTCTCTTTCTGTGTCTGACTCCTCCCTCTCTTTCTGTCTGACTCCTCCCTCTCTTTCTGTGTCTGACTCCTCCCTCTCTTTCTGTCTGACTCCTCCCTCTCTTTCTGTCTGACTCCTCCGTCTCTTTCTGTCTGACTCCTCCCTCTCTTTCTGTGTCTGACTCCTCCCTCTCTTTCTGTCTGACTCCTCCCTCTCTTTCTGTGTCTGACTCCTCCCTCTCTTTCTGTGTCTGACTCCTCCCTCTCTTTCTGTGTCTGACTCCTCCCTCTATTTCTGTCTGACTCCTCCCTCTCGTTCTGTGTCTGACTCCTCCCTCTATTTCTGTCTGACTCCTCCCTCTCTTTCTGTGTCTGACTCCTCCCTCTCTTTCTGTGTCTGACTTCTCCCTCTATTTCTGTCTGACTCCTCCCTCTCTTTCTGTGTCTGACTTCTCCCTCTTTCTGTCTGACTCCTCCCTCTCTTTCTGTCTGACTCCTCCCTCTCTTTCTGTCTGACTCCTCCCTCTCTTTCTGTCTGACTCCTCCTATCCTCTCCTTTTCTCACCCTCTCCCATCCCTCTTTTTCTCTCCACTTTGTTTATATCCCTGGGTTCTTGTGCTCTCCACAGTCTGTCTGTAGGCTCAGTGTGGGTGAACTCCCACTCCGTCTCTGACCCCTGTCTGCCTGTGTCCGGTCACAAAGACAGCAGCACCTGCACCGATGGAGGACAGGAAGTAAGCTTTTCACTATGTTATCATGCAGTAAGGAGGTTACAGTGCACAAGTACTGCTAGTCTGCCAGCTAACAGCTAGTTAACATGCCAGCTGGCCCTCAGTCACAATGGAATTGTCATTATGTATGCCTATAGCGTTCCATTGAGTCATATGTCATCGTTCCATTTTTTAACTTGAGTACAAAATTCAGTTATTTGTCAAAGACTTTTGGCGAACAGTGTGGCTAGTCAACATTGGCAGGACATGACTTTAAGAAGTAGGAAAAAGAGGGTCACAGGTTTGAGCCCCTGTGTTACCTCTGGCTTGGTTGGGCGCCCATACAGACACAGTTGGTTGGATGGGAAGCCGGCGGGTTATGAGTACTAGCGCCTCCTCTGGTCGGCCGGGGAAAAAACCTCCTCTCTTCTCTCTACCAGGGTCTGTACCAGTTCCTGCGCCCCTCCTCCTCCTCCTCTCCTCTTCCTGGAATCCCTCATCAAAATCTGGACTACGCCAAATTTGGGACAGCAGCATCCCCAGCTATCATCCCTGACGGCTCTGACCCTGCCAGGTGTGTGTGTGTGTGTGTGTGTGTGTGTGCGTGCATCTAGATGCATATATAATGGCAGATCATAAGGCATTATAAAGCACAATAAGCACATTATGAGTATATGGTGATTAATAGAAGCAGAGCATGATATCATAAATGGAGTGTGATAAACATTTATGGGGCAGCTGTATATTTCCTGACATGTGGTTCTCAACGTGGGGTCCGTGGACCACCAGGGGTCCATACAGGCACGATTGGCTGGTGTCTGTGGGAGGGAAGCCGGATTAAGGGTATGCGTCCTGGTCGCTGCACTAGCGCCTCCTCTGGTCGGTCGGGATGCCTGAGGAAGGGAACTGGTGGGAATAGCGTGATCCTCCCACGTGCTACGTCCTGCCGGTGAAGCTCCCCGCTTTCAGGTGAAAAGAAGCGGCTTGCTACTGCGCATGTGTCGGAGGAAGCATGGTGCTAGTCTACGGCTCTCCCCAGATTGGCAGAGGGGGTGGAGCAGCGACCAGGGCAGCAGGGCCAAGTACAATTACGGAGAAAATGGGGGGAAATCAGAAGAAAAAACATCACCATAATTTAATTTTCAAAAGTCAACACAATTAGAGAATGTTGTTAAATGTTTTCTTTGCTTACAATATAGATAGACATCCTATCTGACAATACAGATATACATCCTATCTGACAATACAGATAGACATCCTATCTGACAATACAGATATGACAATACAGATAGACATCCTATCTGACAATACAGATAGACATCCTATCTGACAATACAGATATGACAATACAGATAGACATCCTATCTGACAATACAGATAGACATCCTATCTGACAATACAGATAGACATCCTATCTGACAATACAGATATGACAATACAGATAGACATCCTATCTGACAATACAGATATACATCCTATCTGACAATACAGATAGACATCCTATCTGACAATACAGATATGACAATACAGATAGACATCCTATCTGACAATACAGATAGACATCCTATCTGACAAGAAACATATTTTGAGTCCAAGAGACATCTCATCAAATGTGGTCCGTGGCCTTAATGTGGACTAAGTTAGGCTCCTCCTTGAGAAAGGTTGAGAATCACTGGTTTATGATAAGATATTAAACAATGTGATTTTCTTGCTAGATTTTCTGATGTTAGTCTCATGATTGTATTTTAAAGGGATAGTTCAGATTTTCTGATGTGAGGTTGTATGAGCTACGTGGCGACACTCCGTACTACATGATTGATTGAGTGATTGATTGATTTTATTGATGGATATAGCAGACAAAATCAAAGGGATAGACCTGTAGCAGTGTGAACACTTATCGCCAACATGCAGTAGAATGCAGCCAGCGCAGCTTTGACACTCCGTTCTGAGATCGTCACAGTGTAGAAAACATCACAAAAAGTCCAACCAGACTATAGTATCCAGCTCATCCACTTGGCAAGTGTAGCCTACTCTTCTTCTTTGTGTTTATTGACAGATCGCAAACCAACTAGATGCATACCGCCACCTATTGTGTATTTATTTTTATTTATTTTTTAAATAGCACACAATCCCACAACATGAGTACCTTCTGACTCTGTCTTTGCTCCTCAGACCTCTCGGAGGGCATACAGTCGGGTCTAAATAACACAATTCAGGCTTATAATAACGAGCAGTGCAGAAAAACTAAAGGCTTTTAGTAGTTTTGTAGTTAGAAACGGGACAAAGGAAACTCTCCAGTGGAGACAGTTAAACATGATCTGACGTAAGCTTAACTCATTTAATCCTTATTCATCTCTCTCTCTCTCTCTCTCTCTCTCTCTCTCTCTCTCTCTCTCTCTCTCTCTCTCTCTCTCTCTCTCTCTCTCCCTACCTCTCTCTGTCCCTCCCTCTCTTCACTTCCTCTCTGTGTGTATTTGTCGACCGGCCCCCTCCTCCTCTCCTCAGTGCCCCTAAGTCCTACCAGCAGTTTGTAGGAGGCAAGACGTGCAAGTCGGTTTCCGGCTGCAGTGTGGTGGTACGGCCACGGGGGGGCGACGGCGTGCTCGCCTACTGCCCAGCCGGAGGCATGAAGGACGTCCGCAACGCAGTGGAGGCTGCTGCCAAAGTCCAGCCTGGGTGAGAACTGCTGCTGGACAAATACACACACACACACACACACACACAAACACACACACACACACACACACACACACACACACACACACACACACACAATGTCCAACCTGAGAACACAAACATAAGGACACAAGTAGCTTTATAGTGAAACCATTGATGAGATTTTGGTCAGAATCAATTGATATGATGGCGAAATGACCACTATCACATCCACACTATCCACTATCACAGGGGTTCCCAAACCTTTACGTCCAAGTACTAGGGCTGTGGCGATTCACTTATCTCCCGATTCGATACTATCACGATTCTTGGGTGCCGATTCGATTTATATTGCGATTCTTAAGTATTGCGATTCTACGATTATTGCGATTCGATATTACGATTTATTGCGATTTTTGTTTATTTTTTTCTTTTCTTTTTTCAGTTTGTTTGCTTTTTTACACTAGATTAGAACATGGGAAAAGTTGAATCATACACTAGAGACTGTATATTATATATCATGAGTAGGGCTGGGCGATATAGTTAAAAACAGGGGCGGACTGGGATCATAATTCAGGCCGGGCATTAGATACCAAGCAGGCCAGGCCGATATGGGCCGACGCGCGTGAAATTTGGGCCGTTTGAAGCCCAATTTGGGCCGTTTGAAGCCAGATTTGGGCCGTTTGAAGTCCAATTTTACAATGAGATGCACCCACTTTAACCCTGAAGTGTAATTATTACTTCAGACTAACTAATAAAGTAATAAAACCACTAGTAAACCAGTAGGCGGCGCCTGGCCTGCTGTTCAGTGAGTGGCCTGACTGCAAGCACCCAAAAAAAAAAAAAAAAAAAAAAAAAATGCGATTATCGATTCTGGAATAAAAGATCTGATTCAAAAAATCGTGACATTAAAAATCGCGATACTTAGGTGAATCGATTTTTTCCCCTACCCCTACCAAGTACCACTACGAGCCAAACCAAATTTCCCACAGACCACTTCCCCGCCATAAAATTAAATTACCGTAGCTGATTTAACCATGCAATAGCAGCAGAGATGCTAAATGACAATGTAAGGCTACTAGCTGGTTCAAAAACAGACACGCACGCACACACACACACCTGACAACATTAGGCTGTGAACAAGAAGACCCATTTGGAAATATATTTCCCCCCGCCAAAATTTTGCCTATTGTCGAGTGTTATTCAGCTACCTTCCTGACAAAGTAGCATGACATGGTTGGTACAAATCGATTCCTTAAGTCTTCTAGTTTCATATGATACCAGAAACTTCACTCTGCCTTTAAAACTGAGCCTGCTGCAGCCTCTGAAAGTAAATGTTCCAAATTGTGATATTTCTCAAATATTGTGATATTGCAGAAAATCAGCCCAATCCGGCTGCTACTCAGAGCTAATGTGTATGTAAAAACTGTTGTCTGTAAAAAGAAATGCAATTCTCTGGCAGACCACCAGGCGGAGGACCACAGTTTGGGAACCAATGCACTCTCACATACACACATACACAGTATCCAGACAAGAGCTAGAAAGTGTTTGTTTTGCAACACTGCTTTGATTTGACCAATAATCAAAGTCCAACTTGACTTTGCAAGCTGATAAAAACACACATACACACACGCGCACACACACACACACACACACACACACACACACACACACACACACAGATCTACATCACGCACACACAAATTAGCACACAAGGAACACAGACACACAGTCGTCTGAAGTTGTTCAACGTCATTATCAGCCGTACACACAAGATGGTATGCAAAGACCCCTGCTCCGGCCATGTTGAAGATGAGCCAATGCAACCTTTTAGGTTTTAGGTTTAGGTGGACGGATTGGAAGGTCTGCACCCAGACAATCTCGTTACCATGTTATAATGTGATTATACTGAAATCACAAAGTACACAGCTTTCCCATGTCACTGCAGTATGAACCACCATGTTTACTAATACTTGGGTTCAAGCCATTGAATTATATTATTTTATTCTGAATCTCTGTGTATATACAGTACAGGGATTTCCCAAAGCAGGATATGAGAGCTACACATAAACGATTGATCTTGAATGACACTCAGGAAATAAGCTTAGGAACGTAAACACTGTTGTCAGTGTCTGTAGCTCAGCTTGTCCATAATCTCCGTCTTCTCTTAACATTCTTTTGCACTTCTAGCTGGATGAAAAAAAGCCCGTCTGCACGCGCTCAGTCGCTCTACTCCCTGGCCAAGGGCTTGGGGGCGAAGAGGCGGGACATAGCCGTGTCGATCAACGCGCAGACTGGCCTCTCATTGGAAGAGTCAGACAAAGAGGTGGAGCTTAGCGTTGCCAGGCTCAGCTATTGGGCCGCTTGCTGCGACAAAATCCATGGAGGAGCACCGGTGAGACATTTTTTGTGTTTGGGAGAAAACCCACACACGCATTTAGCAGTCAAAACATGCAACATCAATAGTACCTGAGGACATCTCAATCTGCTCGTGAGCACAGTTGTTTATGTGACACTGGGCGCGGATTGCTTGTGTCACATGAATACCTGGCGCACCTTTGTGACGCAATGATCTTCAGAGAAGAAATCTGTGTAGTGTCAGAAACTCATTTGATCGTTCCCCATATAGGGAACTATATGATAAACACTACATATAGTTCACTATATGATAACATGATAAACACCACATGGGGAATAGTGAGTGAGTGAATGAGTGAACCATTCCGAATGCAGCTTATATACATATCGCCTGATGAATATATATTAAAAAAAGTAATCTAATTAATTAGAGGCTTTGTAATTAAGTAATCTAAATTAATCGCATTTTCATCGCATATCAATATTTGACACAAGAAGCAAAATTTTTCAATTCAAATGGATTTTGGCATATGAGTGAATCAGTGAATAGGTACTAGTAGTACTTTATTTGGCACATAGCCGTCAGTAGACTGAATTAATGACCAATTTACAGGTTAAAAAGCAAACATGAGCACAGGTTAAAATGCTCAATCAGCACAGGTTAAAATGCAGACATCATAGTAGCTTCACTAACTAAAATAGAACTTTCAGTCATAAACAAAAGGAGACCAGACCAACAGGACATGTTCTGGGGTATGGAGGAGGTTCAGGAGTAAGGTATGGTATGGGGGAGAGTTCTGATAGCGACATGTTTTTGCGAGGGGATTGTTCAGTTAGAACAGACGGTACATGTTGCTGTATTTGCACTTATCAGACGTGAACTTACTCATCTTGCCTCTTGAACCCCGTCATCTGGTCGAGTGTGGGTTGGCGACTCTGCTTAACGTTAGCATGATCAGCGGCTAAGTTAGCGTTACATGTACCTCTGGCTTCCACGCAGCTGCAACATGTTTAGCATTGAGGTGATAACGGAGGCTTGAAGTGAAGTGCTGATATGCAAAATGTTTGTCATTACAGCGCACTTCCCACATGTGGGGCTTTGTTGTCTGATGTCACTCAATGCACGTTGTGCATCAGTATGATCGGTATGCCTGGAATTCGTCCACTGAGAAACGTTCCGTGGTCTCTGTAGACGCGTTATTTTTTCTGTAATTAATTACCGTAATCTAAATTAACTTGTTGAAGTCCTAGCCCTAATATATACAGTATATATATACAGTATATTGCCCAATGAATATTTATATCGCCTGATGAAATATATGTCGCCCGTTTCCTTCCTTGCTCTTACTTCCTGGTTGTCTCCCTCCCTCTGTCAGCCCGTCCCCCAGCCCGGCTCGGCCTTCTCCCTCCCGGAAGCTCTGGGAGTGGTGGGGCTCGTCCTCCCCGACGACAGGCCCCTCCTCTCCATGGTCACGCTGCTCGGGGCGACCGTCGCCATGGGCAACGCCGTCGTCATGGTGCCCAGTCAGAAGCACCCGCTGCCAGCCTTGACGTTTATCCAGGTGGGGGTAATTGCTGTAACTGTTTATTGAAGGAGGCCGTCCTTCAAACAGGGTATCCAGGTTCCAGCTAAAGTCAATGATCTATATTTGAATTAGTGTTAAAATGACAAAACATTTCTGTGTGAACTGTCGTGTTTATCAGGCTGTGCATATGTGTGTCAGGGTTTCCACGGCTCCTCAAAGCATCGTAAAAGTCTCAAATCCAATCATCTGAATTTTAGACCTTAAATTGGACCACATGTATATAAAAAGTCTTGAATATGATTTTGCCAGGCCTTAAATGGTTTGGGTTATGAAGTTAACGTTACTTTTATAAAGTTGTATTCTTCAGCCTCACTGCACATTCCGACAGCGCGAGAAACACTCACATGTACATGTTGTGACTCGTGTACTCACCACGCGCTGAAATGCGCTGTGTGCAGTCATCAGTACAGCGCATGCACCTCATGACAAACCAGGAAGTAACTTTTGTTACTCTGTTAGTTTGTTTACTCTTTGTTAGTTCTCGGTGTGTGGATTTACTTCGAAAATGACCGTTTCACATATCTTTGGATTATATTATAACGCACACACACTCAGAGGAGGTTTTTCCAGTGAGGCATAGGAGGATGGTCCTCCTCTATTAGATTGGGGATTTTATATAAAAAAAAAATATATTAAAAAAATATATTTTTTATTTTTATTTTTATATTTTTCATTTTTCATATTTTTTTTTATAATAAAATATCAATCAAATGTGTTTTTTCTTATGTGCAGACGCTCATTTTTTCATTCATTATATAGCTCCATGCAGACGAGTCACTCTGGCCCTGGTCCCAGCATGGGGGAGGGGATAAAAAAACACCCGCCCTGTGGGCTTGATTTATTTGGTAATTTATCTAATGAAAAAATAAGATTGGTTGAAAAAGACTTGCAATTCACAGAAAACAGTGAGAGTGATGTGTTTTCCAACGAATCAGATTGAGGAGGAGGGGAGCTCTCCCTTAGCCCGTGAAACCAGGTGAAACCCTAATTGGTTGTTGTTTGATTGATAGATTGCTTGACATTGATTGACATTCTGTATTGTCCAATGCTGAATACGTCTGAAAATCGGCAACGTTGTTCCACTGCCTGGTCTGTGGTCACGCTGAATCAAGGAGGTGAAATCCACTGCTTGACCTGACAGGAAGGATTTACTGAGACAGTTAGCAGCATATCATATTTCCCTCTTATTTTTATTTACTTTTTTATCAATCAGTAAGTGTTCACAAGCCAGACAGTCGTTGATATTGGATTACCACCAAAACGAGTTTCGAGTTGCGGGGAGAATTGAGCTGCGCGATACGGGCTTTTTGCAATGTCAGAAAACTGGAATATTTGCAACGTCTCGACTGCAGCGTTTCCCCTACAGACAGCACGGATATTCAAGTAAGTCAATTGATTTCAAGTTATCCGAACCTTCTATTAAATTCGGCGTGGAAATGGTTCACCGAGCAGCGCTATTTTTGTCGTATTGAAGTTTCATCCTGTAATTTCTTATACTAAAACCCGCGAAGCTTTAATTCACACATTTTTTAACTGAATTTGGCCTGTAAATCGATAGCTGACAGCGGGCTCAATTTTAAAGCTTGAGTGGTGATCTTTATATCATATGAAAGTAGAAGAAATAAGGAATCGATTGGGATGAAGCATGTCAACCTAGGATGTCGGGAAGGGGGGGTAAATAACGCTCCAAAGTTGATAACTAAATGAGTAGTGCAGCACTGTGCACATGAAGACACACTCTCGTTCCAGATGCAATTAAGTGTAATTTAACGCTATTTGACAACAGTTTCGGCCATAGACTTTGTCAAGTATCATACAAACAGTGCAAGACAGCCATTATAAAGACAGGTTAGCTGATTGAATGGACAACACCTGTCTTGTGAAAGCACACCTGAGTGTGAGACATCATAGGATGAATCAAAACATTGATGTCACAGGTAGGCTGTATACCATAATATATCATGAATCTATGTGAATAAATAGATTTATATAAATAGTAATCACAGCCTAATGCATAGAGATAAATCCTGAAACCTTCTCGCAACAGTTCTAGCCTAAGCCAGTGGTTTTCAAAGTGGGGTCCCCAGCAAAAAGGGGGGATAATCTATTTTCACTATAATTCCATGCCATCCATAAGTAACACAATCTAAGATAGTGTAGAAGTGAGTAACTAGGCTAATTATAACCATAACAGCACAAATAATTGACAAAAATCTCGAAATAAATATACAGTATTTACTCTGAGAAATGAAATAATGAGAAAAGGAACAATTATTGATGGTTAAAACTGAATAATGACATCACAACAGTCTAATCCTAATGCTAATTTAAAATGAGATTTGGGCGTTTTGGGCAAAAACTGCTTGTGGGTGAGAGTATCAGCAGCAGAGCACACGTCATATTTTCCCTGGGACCGCCTCAGGTGCCAGGTGCTGTTCCGTCCTGTAGTCCTCTCACTGGGTGCTAATGCAATGCTCCTCACTGGGTGGAAAGCTAAGAGGCTTGACAGCATGGGAAACATGGCAAATACACATGCGCGCACGCGCGCACACGTGAAAAAAAAACCCCAAATTTTTTTCGGCGGCGACCTTAGGTCGCCGCCGAAAAGGGGCGGCGACCTTCGGTCGCCGCACTAGCTTCCTCCCCTGCTTCCAAGGTCACCAGCCACCACTGACACACATACATAACACACACACACATATTGTGTGTGTGTGTGTGTGTGTGCACGGGTGTGAACCTGTCTGTGTGTGCATGCATGGGTTAGCGTCTCTAAACATTGATTTGATCTTTGTAATGCCTCCTCTTCTTCTTCTCTAGGTGCTCCAGGCTTCCGACCTGCCCGCAGGCCTGGTAAACATCGTTACAGGAAGCCGAGATCAGCTGACGGCTGCTCTGGCCAATCACAGTGTCATCAAGGCCATCTGGTACTGGGGCAGCGGTGAGGTAAAGACAAAGGCCTGCACATGCACAGTAGGGGTTTCACAGAATAGTCGACTATCAAAACCACTAGTGGACACTGTGCATCATTGTAGAGACTAACACCTCTTCCACTAGCCCCATTTGATAAGACTTTGTCCCGTGCAGGGTCCCCCATCTGATAAGATATTTGCTTTTAGATGTTTTATTACAGAAAGTGTATGAAACCCATCACCAAATAGTCATACATTCTGTCAATGCGATAGGTCTACTTATGGATGGAATTAGAGTGAAAATAAATTATTCCCCTTTTTTCTGGGGACCCCCTAGAACCACTGAAGGATCCCTGGGGGTCCCCGGACCCCACTTTGAGAGCCACTGCCTTAGTGCATCAGTACCTGCAGTACACCTGTGTCTCTGCTCCCTTAGGGCTGTCAGTACCTGCAGTACACCTGTCTCTCTGCTCCCTTAGGGCTGTCAGTACCTGCAGTACACCTGTGTCTCTGCTCCCTTAGGGCTGTCAGTACCTGCAGTACACCTGTCTCTCTGCTCCCTTAGGGCTGTCAGTACCTGCAGTACACCTGTCTCTCTGCTCCCTTAGGGCTGTCAGTACCTGCAGTACACCTGTGTCTCTGCTCCCTTAGGGCTGTCAGTACCTGCAGTACACCTGTGCCGGCCCTCTGAAGACCCTGAGGCTGCACCGGCAGATTGAGGGGGAGGACAGCGGGATGGACTGGACTCGCCCTCATCCCGCCCTCCTGGAAGACATGTGGAGGAACGCCGTCCAATGGAAGAGCGTCTGGATCCCTACTGCCTAGAGAGAGAGAGAGAGAGAGAGAGAGAGAGATGGAGGTAGGGGAAAGAGTGACAGATAGCCACCATTTCTTAATCTTTAGAGGGTGCAAAGCCTGCCCTCTTGATCTGATCTGAAAGTTAATTTCTTACTGTCTTTGCCAGAATAACAAAAGTGCATCAGGTGGAAAGAATAGTGTAGATTGGGGATTTCATTTTCATTCATTAGTTTATTTCACAGGGACAATGCACACCAATCAACAGTAAAACTGTAAGTGAGCCAGAGTTAGCCTGGACGGCTAGTTTCCATCTGCTGTCCCTGGCCAGATGTTGCCAGATGTTGCCTGAAATTTCAAAAAATTAAAATGCATGTGTTACAAGATCAAACAAATACTAGTGACTCATTAGATGCACAGATACCGGGTCCGATACTGTGCTCATGTACTCGTACTCGTACAACCGCAGCCCCAATGTAACGTTAACCTGAAAATAGAAACAGGCTCACAGGTGATAATGCATTCCAGAGAAGCTTCACTGTTCACACACAGCATGTTTTAACCAGAGAAGCTTCACTGTTCACACACAGCATGTTTTGTCCAGAGAAGCTTCACTGTTCACACACAGCATGTTTTACCTTGCCTGGAATGCTTTTTGTGAAGGGGAAAAACGTCACCTGACTATTGACTGTTGCACCTGACGTTAGCCTAGCAGCCGCTAACGTTAGCGGCAGGAGGTTAATCAGCTGGTTAGCACTTCTAGCAGACAAAACAGTGTTGTGGAACAAGCGACGTCTTACCAGATATTTCCAGTACCTGTCCGGTATAAGCCATACTGCCTTTAAGATCGCTGTTACAGTAACGTCAATTCACTGATTACAAAGTCGTATTTCTCCACCGGCACTTTCTTCTTCGTTAGGTTGTATTGATGATGTGTTCAAGCTCCACTCAGTAAAAATGAGTATTGGGCGATCGTGATGTGTTCATAAGTAATGTATAAAATTTAGTTTGTGGCGAGAAACTTGAATAAATAAATACAGTTGTTTTTGAAGGAGAACTTTGTTGATGTTTTCACAGCAATATAAAATGTATATGGAGATTGTAGTAAATAATAACATAATTGTGCCTTAACATATGCTTAAAGGCATTTCAACAACAACAAAAAACATATCGGTCGACCCCTTATTAAATACTCATATCGGTACTCGGTATCGGCAAATACCAAAATGTAAGTACTTGTACTTGGTCTAAAAAAAGTGGCATTGGTGCATCCTGGACTTTGGAAGGAAAGAGGGGAACAGCCCTCAGGGATTTAGCAACAGAGAGGGTATGAACAAGAGGGAGAGAGACCAAGAAAACACAAATCTGGAGGATTTATTTTGAGGAGTTAGAGATGCAGAGGCTATCAAGGGTCATTCCTTTTTTCTTTTCTTTTTTTTTTTTTCTTTTTTTTGCGTTTTTAAAATAAAATCTTATGTAACGCACTTAACACGTTCACTGCCAATGGCGAGTTGACTCGTCAAAAAAATTCCAACGGTTCACTGCCAATGACGAGTTGAGACGTCAAAAAAAAAAAAAAAAAAAAAAATTGACGGTGCTACGTGGATCAATGCCCCCCACGTCTCCTATAAAAATATTGGAGCGACCGAACGTGTACAACCCATTCCACCGACCCACTAAGTGGCGACAGTGCTCTCCATTCTAGAGGAAGGCAAGCAAAAAGCAGTGAGGAAGCCATTCTCATGAAAATGGATTGGCGAAAACGCTTTCGCGCTTGGGAGCTGGCGGTGGGGTTTTGCAAATTTGCATAATAGATTACGGGTGGAACACACTTTGAAACACGCAGCATAAATAAGACCAGAATCGCAAAAGCTTCATCAAAGCTCTCAGAACCCCAAGAAACGAGCGAGCCCATCCATCCAGACTTGCCCAGCGGCCGCCAGGCAGACAGGCAGACAGGCACAGCAGCAGCAAAGCAGTGAGCCTGGTGACGCGAGGTTACAGCAGCAGCAGCAACGAGCTTGTGACACGCCCGCTGCAGCCAAGAAGAACACACACGGAGGGAGGAGTTTGAAGGAGAGGGGTGTTTCCTGCTGTTATGGAGGAAATTACTGTTCAAAACTATTGTTTAGATGTCTGACGTCTTACTGATGCCAAAAATGAATGGTTAAAGTGACTGTTCTATCGAATTTCACAAAAAGCCGTTTATCTCAGAATAAATTTACAGACGCTGAAACCATGCTGTATTCAACTGCTAATGCTTACATAACTACTAACTCTACAAACTAACTCTTTTAGACAGAGAAAGCACACATTCTATTAGTTCTTTTGAGATATTGTGTGTTCACAAAATCCTAACAGAAACGAATCCTCGGCTCTTGAAAGATGAGCCAGAATCCTCAAAAAAAAACTCTGGCAGAAGCTAACTACAGTTTTGAAAAACGGCTGGCAGTGAATGTGTTAAAAGAGACAGACAGGCAGCCATGAGGATTTGGCGGGATGTTTGCCAAAATCTTAAAAGTACTTCCTTTCATTAAGGTCACATGTTACCAGTGTGGGATGGGCTCTTAAAAGGGAATCTCCATCTTAAAACAGAATTTAAACCTGACAATCCTCCTATGCAAAAGGTGAAGTCACTGGGCTCTATCGTTGCAGCGGCGCAGTTTCTAGGCCGAGCGCCAGCCGCAGCGCAAAGCAGTGGGCGTGGAAAGGCGCACTTGATATCGTCGTGCTGGCGCTAGATGCAGCCCAAAGCATTACAACCACGCCTTTTAGGCGTAAAATTATGCACCGTCATGCTCATTGGATAAGTGCAATAAACGAATCGCACGCTTGCCTTTTTAGCTCCAATTCCAGTGATCCCGCAAAACCAGACGAAAGCCAAACGCTCTGCCCCCCCCCCCCCTCCCTTCATCCAGTCTGTCTGTCTGCATTATAGGCTATTATTCCATATTATTATGCTTCTCAAACCAATCTAACTGCAGTTTCAATACTGCAAGCATGTAAATACGCTACACTATAGCAAGATCAAAGTGAAAATAATGTTCTAAAGGCATCAGCTACAAAAATATAGCCTATCCCTATATGATGAGATTAATTTTATATTGGTGAAAGTTTGTTCAGAATGATATCGTTTTCTCTCCCCTGCTGCAGGTAGAATGATGCACATAAATATACCCTACATTATGTAAAGTCATTGCATAAATGTGTTTTTATTGTAAAACTAAATGTGAAGTTGGGCAAAGTTATTGGAGCGGACATCACAGTATAGCACATGACAGTAGAAGCGCGTTCTGAAGCGCGTTCCTCTGACACTTATCTAAATGACGTTAAATCGACAAAGGATATATATAGGCCCAGGAGGACATATATGTTTCACTTAGGGTGGTGTTTTAATTTCGATTATTTATTTGGTCCAATATTGAAATGTTCTACAATTGCAGGCTGTGTTACCATTACACATTATTTTAGATCGACCTTTTATATCTATTTCGCCTCATTTAGTTGCTATTTAGTAGCGAAATTGAGTACCCAATTGCATGCTGGGGCATTCACAGGCAGTCAGAGAGAGACAGTCGTATTGTGCCTGTCAGACTGCCTGCAGCCTCAAAGCGGTACACGGAGTTGTTTTACCCAGGCTGGACGCGTTGTCACACAGGCTTGTGACAGTAACTCAACGCGGAAGGATTTATTTCACAATAAACTGGTAAACGCACACCAATGCCTGCTCCTGTCAGTAGGAGAGAGGGAGAGAGTGACACAGGTAAGGGTGACAGAGGAGAGAGGGGAGGAATAGGCCTGCTTTTCAAAGGCGCAAGGCGCTAAATTAACGCCAGCTCGGAAGATAGGTATTTAGCGCCGACACGCCCACTTTGGCCCATTCTGGGACTGCGCCACGCCCATTCGGCCTAAAGCGCATTTGGCAGCGTAAAGCCATATTGATATCGTCCCAAAACAGGCGCAAGGCACGTTTTTTTGCGTTTAAGGCCCGTTTTAGCGCCGAAGGCCTGTGGGAGAATAGGGCCCAATATTTACAGCTCCGGGATTTGCTTCTTGTTCATTGAAACTGAAACAATCTCGTCTCTCTACTTCCTGTTCATAAAACGGTTGGATTTTCCTTTTAAATAGGCAATATAATAATAAAATAAAATTAATACATTTACCCAGTGTTGTAGTCAAGTCACTATATCTCGAAACCAAGTCGAGTCTCGTGTCCCCAGTGTTCGAGTCCAAGTCACCAAAGAAGAGTCCCAATCAAGTCCCCATATACCCGAGTCCGGAGTTAGCCTACTGAACATGAGTGTGAATCCACATGTAGGTGGGACACACGTGCCCGCCCCTTGCACAAAATTGAATAATGTCACAGTATTAAATAATATAGCTATCAATATCTTATGTCAAATTATTAGGGCCTATTACAAAGAAGACGAAAAACTGTCTTTATCAAAGTCTAAGTCCCTCTAGCTCTAAAGTCTTTGTTTCGTTTGCAGGCGAGCACAGTTGACGTTTTCTGTGCTCAGATAGTTTAAGTCGATGTAGCCTTGGATCAAAAAGTATTCGGAAGCAAGCAATACTTTAGGTCTTTGTATGAGACGTCTTGAAGTACCAGAGAGTCGTGGGTAGAAACACGTACTGTTTGATTGTCGTAGTGTAGAAGCAAAGATTTTTTTCTACCACAAAACGTTTGTGTTTTTTTCCAACTCAATATACAATGATAAAGACCTCAACTTCTGTCAGTGAAGAGTTTGTCTATCATGTGTGAACTCATCCCACTGTGCTACTATATAGATCTTCAATACTGTACAATGTGATACTGTAGCTTTCTGCCCGTACAGAAGGCGTTAACATTCCCAGTGAGACCTAGGATGGCAAACGTACATCCATCCAGTCCATGTCTTCACATGTCACATGATCTCACTGTCTGTCTGAAAAGCCATAATTAAAAGATTATCACTTCATAAACTTGCAGTCTCTTGTTCTCTTTATATTTCTCACTTGTTATTTTCTCTCTGTATGGAGCAAGGTTCCCACGGCTCCCTGAAATCCTTGAAAGTTTGTGAAAATAGACAGATCATGGAAAGTGCTTGAATTAATATATTTTGTGCAAGAATAGAAACTGAAGTTCTATTGATTTTTTTGTATTACTGTTAGTAAATACGTGTAACACAGCACAGTTGAGATGTGGTAACAGTAAGTACCCTTGATCTGCGTCTCCAGCTATACTGCGTTGGGTCCTTGAACTGGATGTTGAAGGTGTGGGAAGTCTTATCAGACGTATTTTACAGTAAACGTCACGTAACACTTTCAGTTGCTAGTTCCTGTTTTCTCTCCCTAGTTCCTTTTCCATAACTGTTTCCAGAGAGGAGAGCGCTGCAATAAACTCACAGTCAGCCGTTTCCATGGCCACAAGACTCCGCCCCCGGCAATAGAAGAACAAAACAGGACGGACTTGGAACTGTAGAGTGCTGAGTCACGGCCATGACACGGCAGAATCAACCCTGACTCCAGTTTTGACTTGTGACAAAGCAAAAAAAGAGGGGAGAGACGAGGTCACTGTCTAAACCGCCCAATCACTTTTTGTACAGTAAATAAAGACAGAATAGGAGAATAGGAGACCGAATGTGCAAGGGAACAGGCCTGAGCAGTGTTACCCCATGTAACCCACATGTTGTTAAAGTGCTAAAGTGCTATTCATCCTCTTGTTTTATGGAACATACAACATATTTCCCCACATTATTCTATGTTACACTATTTTATAAAGCGAGAGATGAAAAGTTAAAAAGAACTACAAAGCAAAGTATGAAGTATTATCACGTGTAAAGTGGACCAGTCCTTAGCTGAACATGAACAACTTCCCATGTTGATTAAAGTTGGTTTATAAGTTAGCCCAACGGCCGGCGCTCCGACCATCCAGGAATGTTGATTTGAATGGGAATGCCCATTCTATCCATTCATATTCTGAGACTTTGAAGCCAAGTAACATACAATTGCTGTGAGTGACAACTACCACTATATATAACTACAACTCAGTGTTGTGAGTGCATCATATTTTCTAGCATGTGTCGTGTCAGTAAGACTTGGACCCTCCCTCCCCAATTCAATGGGAGTTCATTGCCATGATTTACCCACAGAAGCACCTATATTTGTACTCTGGTTGAAAAATAACTTATTTTCAACTCTACATCAACCTAAAGGGTATTTCCTCACTCAGTCGTTCAATTTTGCAACACTACTGTTTTTTCCAGTAATGTTGCAAAATGATATGGCATAATAATAGGCGTGTTTCCATTACACTCAGAAATGCGCAAAATCGAAATATCGCAATAGAAAGTGGGTAATGGAAACATGTAAATTTCGAAAAACCTCCCAAATATCGCAAAACGTTTTTGCGCTCTCATGAGGTGGTTTTTCAGACGTGTCGATATAGCAGTATATCGCAAAAGTGTAATGGAAACAGCTTTTTCGCATTAGCACGTCATGTGACCCATACGTCGTGACGTAGAGGAGGGGTCACGTGACGCAGTTCTCTTTGTTTGTTCAAATGGCGGCTGGCTACAAACATGACACGGTATGTGTGGACAGAAGAGGAGACAACGATTTTTCTAAACCTCATTAGGGAGGACAATATAACCAGCATATTAGACAGCAAACAACAGAGGAATGCAGACTGTTATAGGGAGTTAGAAAGGAAAATGAGGGAGAAGGGGTTCAATAAACCGTGGCAAAATCTCCGCAGCAAGTGGAAAACTTTAAAGCAACGCTACCTATCAGAACGACGCCTGTTGTGCAAGAGCGGAGCCGGGGGAAAGGCTAAAGTAAAGTTTAACTTTTACGGTGCCATGGACAGCATTTTAGGTCATCGGCCCATCGTGCAATCATTGGCGTCAGTTATCAACAGCATGGGTAAGTCCCAATTCTTTCATTTTTATATGGCCTGAAGTCAGCAAATGTGCTAACGTGAACATGCATGATAACGCTAGGGACAGCTTAGTTACCATCTGTTGTAGGCCTGATTTAGATGTTGTAGTGCTACTATTGTAATTATATTCCATTATGTATTCCATGAATTATTAGATGCTGATGCCGAGGCAGACGAAGACGCCGACGATGAGGAACCAATTCCGGGGACTAGTACCACGGATTCGGAGGGTAAGCCAAGAATTTGCCATCTTTTAAAGTCACACCATATTGGCTGGCTGATTAGATCAGAAAAGAAATAGGACAATAACAAAGTGGGCTTACCGTCGTGACTATTTGTTTGCTGCTTTATTCCCTCTTAATATCTATCCTGCAAACCTGATCTGCCCAAATACAAAAAATAAACACTTAATTTGAGGAGAAAATGAAACGAGTAGTTAAAAAATATAAACTAGAGATTTTACACAGAACTATTCTTTTATCTGTCTTTCTGCAAAAGTTTCAGGTACATGTAAGATGCTTTCAAAAATAATTGAAGGTTCCAAATATCACAAAATGTACCAAGAGCAGTCTATTGACACACTAATACAGGAGGAAAAAAAGAATAAACATCCAAGACAATTTATATAAAAACTCTTTAGACTTTTGCACAGTATTGTGTATATATTTATTTATCTCATTATCCCTTCTTCTTGTCATTATAGCATCCTTTGATGTTTTGCCCATGCCGCTCCACGGCCCTGATGACGCCCCTGTGCCAGAAGAGGAAGCATCATCTCTACCCACACCTACACCTCAAGAGGCATGGAGACTGCCAAAGAAGCGTAGAGCCTCAACTACATCAGTGCACATGAGCCTGATGAGGGATCAAGCAAAACAAGATCAGGCCACCCTAAGCGCGATTTCTGATGCGCTTAATCGAGCAGTTCAATGTTTAGAGAGGGCAACAGATGTAGCAGAGCGCCATGCTCATGCTCTAGAAGTGATGGCTGAAGCTCGGCCTTTCCCCCAGCAACCACCTTCAGCATACAATCCCTACTTCCAAGGGCAGCAGCCTTTTGTGTACCACAACCAAGCACCTCCATCATATCAGCAGCAGCCTCCTCCTACATCTCCCTCAGATGAGTGGGGAGGTGATCCCCAGTCTTACAGAACATACCAAGCTTTGTAGGTCATAACACATACAACCAAGCTACCATGTTGCTATGTTAGTCACTTTAATGTTATTTACCTGTAAGTTTACATGCAACAGTTAATTGCACTAACTTTAACTAGGGATGTTGACGTTTTTGAGCTTTAATATGTGTGTACACAAACAGAGGCCCTCAGGTAGGCTACACTGACTGACTGACTGACTGACTGACCGACTGACTGACAGCCATACAAAGATACACACAGAGAGAGAAAGTCAAGGAAAGCATGCAGCTCTGTTTTGTTAAGGAACTTTGCACAAAAAGGCTATTTGCCTGTTGCGATACTGTTCATTTTGGCAGCTTCTTCTACATGGGGCCATATTTATTTTTTCTTTGAAAAGGCACTGTTGTAAGAAGAAATATGAAGTGTTAACAAAAAGTTGTGTGAAACCACAAAAAAAAAAAAGTAACTGTTGCCATAGTGTACCTGTTCTCTGTAATGGCAGCTTATACAGTACATGGAGCCATATTGTTTTGTTCTTTGAAACGGCACTTGTATAAGACAATGAAAAAATATTTTGTGTTAACAAAATGTTATGTGAAACCACACATTAAACTTGAAACAGTAAACCATTGCTATGTGCTTGTGTGTTACTGTAATAACAATGTACACTCAAAGTGTGGGTAAAGGTAAACTTAACTTTACTTATGATTTCAGATTGTTTGCTTGTGTGGCTAAACTAACGAGCTGTGACCAAATGCTGTGCAAGAGCTTCTCTAATCGCAAGGCCTCCTGCATCTTGCTCCTGATGATATCCCTGGGGCTGTTGGGCATGGGGCACTGCAGGACCTAATGCCGCAGGTGGTAGCTGCTGTCTTTTCTCCTCGCATAGATTGTGGAGAACACAACATGCAGCCACCACCACCGGCATGAAGTTATAGTTTATGTCAGACTGCTTGGACAAGACACGCCATCTTGCCTTCAGGTGTCCAAAGGCATGCTCCACTTTCACACGGATGGCACTCAAGTGTTCATTGAAAGTTTCCTGTGTTGCTGTCAAATTGGGACCGGGGAAGCCCTTCATGACCCAGGGTAGTAGAGGGTATGCAGGGTCACCAGCAAGGAGTAGTGGCACTTGGACTCCCTCGATGTCCTTTGTTGCTTGGGGGTGTTTTGCTGGATATCTGAAGGCAACCCAAAAATATGTTTGTGGTTTGGTGTGGTACATTCCAAAACTCAGACTTTTAATATAAGTCAAAATCACCTAAACAGTCATTTCTGTAAGATATGGGGCCTTAAACACCCCAGAGTAACAAGTGAAAAATATTTCTTGTAACAGACAACTGCATATTTTCATGTTCCATTGGCTGTTTTTTATTAGAAACAAAAAACAAACATCTGTGGTGATATCCAGTAACATAATGTGTAATACCAATGTTGACCATGAGATGGCTCAGTGAGTTATGCAGAGACTGCAGTGGAAGACATGTAAATAAAAGTTCTAGCAGTCGATTAGATTAACATTACATTATCTACTGAAATTTTACAAGTTAGATGATTTTGACTTATTAAGTATAATGGCATATTTTGACAAAAATGTTGACAAATATACTTGGTAATGTAGGCGAGTGAGTTATACTTGTTCACCAGCAGAGGGCGTTCACTCGTTTTGCATTGCACCTTGCGTCTTTTGTACCTCCGAGGCCACTGTAGAGCCAGTTCTGTTTTTCCTGTTACAAGGTAGGCAATGCATCTTGAGTTCACCCACATAAATATTGTTTTAAAAGGAGTTAAATGCCCACCACTGTTAGTTTTGTTTATATCAACTGGCTGTTAAAGATGTTTTTACACTACAGAGCCAAAGCTGTTTGAAAGTGAATGTTGATAAGCTGAATTTGACACCTCATTTTGTTATATGGTTGAGCTAGCTAAACACAGCATGGGCTATGATAAAATGTCAGCAGGCTACAGTGAATGTTATTGATATTATCTTCATATTGACTGAGTATTTGTTTTATTTCATTTATTTTTGTAATCTGAGAAACTTGACGGAGTTCTGTTTTTCCTGTTACAAGCTGCCTGTATGCTGTTTACGTGGTGCTGCCAGAGAGAAAAGGCAATAAATGCAGAAGACCCGCTCTACCTCAACCACCATCACGACTCCTGTCTCCCTTCTGTGCCACTGTCGTCTCCCTCCATCCATCCCAGAGTCAACATACTTTAAAAATACACAACGCAGAGACTGTTATAAGGGATGTAAGGTCCGACAGACAGAAGAATAGGGTTACAACTTTGGTGCCGTGACCCGGATGGTGGTTTACAAGAGTGCTAGGGCAGAAGACTGCATAATCTCCAAACAGCATTATCCAGCTGTATCCTTGTTGTTCTGATAAACTGTTTCATTGTTTTTGATTTACAAAGCAAATAAGTGCTCTTATAAAAAAAAAAAAAAGGGGGTTTGTAAAAAAAAAAAAAAAAAAATCCATGGTTTTGTGAAATGTTTTTGCATCAGTAGTATTTATGGGTAAAGTTTGGTCACCTGCCCGAGACATAATTCACATCAGAGGTCACGTTTGTGTTTATTGTGGTACACTGAATATTTCTGTTTGTATCTTTTACATGTGCTTTGTTTAGTACCGCCAACTTACAAGGCATACTGCATACAAATACAACATTGATGCTCTCAGATTCGCCTGCCACACTCCTCCACCAAGACAAAGATGCAGAGGTCCTATGAAGACACCCCCCATCGTCCAAACTTGCCCCCCGCAGCAAGACAGACCCTATACCAACCGCCAGGGATAAGGGCTGGTCACGGTGACACTCAAGCTGCAGGCCATTCTACAATAAGCATAGAGGAGGGGCTTAATCCTTATGGGTTCTCACAACCACACCATCCCCTCGGCTACCAGCAACGCCAGGCCCCCCAATATCGTCCCCCAGCCCCCATGCCATTCCCAATGACTGAGCCTACATTACCTGTTACTGGTTATGTCCCACATCCCAGTTTGCTCACCCCTCCCGCCACCACTCATAGATCCACTGTCCCCAACCAAACCACCGCTGCGACCACTAATACCCCCATAGCCCCTAGCTTTACCCATACAGCCAATGTCCAGTCCCCTGCTGCAACCATTCACGCCCCTATAGTCAAGAAGTATGTGCCCCCAGCCCCATTGCATCCCTCTGCAGCCACCAATTATGCTCCCTCAGCCACCATGTGTGGCTTTCCACCTGCTATGCCCGGTCATGCAGCCCATATGCAGTCTCCCACTTACCTTAGTGACCCCCTGGCTGTTATGCAAAGTTCCACCCCTACTACACATGGCCAGTCAAGCACCCAAACATCCAGGGATACCGGCCAGTTTCCCCCACCCAAAGTCAACATGTCCCCCGAGGTTGACTCATCACTGGCTGCCATGCCATCAATGTATATCCCCCAAGTAAACATGCACAGCTCTGCAACAACGGTACCTGCACATCCCACATCCCGACCTCCCCATGCTACTACATATGCCTCCCCCCACCCTCACCAAATGTATGAGACCCAGGCCCCATCATCCTTTGGATACATGCCACAAGCCATCGAGCAGACCCCACCAACCCCCATGCCCCCTTCCGCCAACCAATTCAGCCCTGCTCACACCTCGCAAGCCAACTGGCACACCCAACAATTGCACGCTAACCGAATGCATCCTCAATCTACTCTGTGCCTCTACCAACCCAATCCATATGAATCACAAACTCCCCAGCCTCCCACTTTCACTCATGCTGAACCAGCCCCAATGCAACCCCACCAGCAACCATTTCCTCATGTGGCAGCTGCGGGGACAACAAGGCCTATCTCTGCTCAACTGTCACATGGTGGTTTCACCCAAACACACCAGGTGAAGAATGTTCAGGTGTTCAGTGGGAACCCCGACTGTAAAATCCTGATCGAAGACTGGATACGAGATATGCAGTATCTTCTTGATGCCGGGGGGCTGCCCACTCACCTCTGTTTTGCAACTATAGTGCGGCACCTCAGTGGTGAGTCTAGGAGACTGATCTTGAATCTCCCTCCATATGAGCAAAATCCTGAAAGAGCATTTGATGAGCTCAGAGCAGAATATGGCGACATGCAAAGATCTCTGGACCCCCTAGCTGACTTCTATGAGAGGAACCAGCGGACGGGGGAGTCAGCCTGTTCCTACGCCATTGCTTTGGAGGCAACTTTGAGGGAAGTAGAGGAGGCCCAGAATGCAGGTCAGCATTTCCCAGATCGTGATGCTAAACTGACTCGACAATTCCTGAGGGGGCTGAATGATGAAGAGGTGTATTTGAGAATTGCACCTATGAAGCCAACACTCCTGAGTTTTCGGGAGCTACAAGCTGAACTAAGAAACCTGTCGAGAGAAACAAAGAAGTTTAATTCCCAACACAAACCAAAGAAAATGTTCAGCCAGGTCCATGTGGCTGGAAGTGAACAGCGAAGTGGGGCGAATGGAAGGGATAACACAGTGAAGCACAACACTGAGATCTCTGAACTGACTGAACTGGTGAAAGGAATGGCTCTGAGGCAGGAGGAGCAATTTAAAAGACTTGCACAGTTGGAATCAAAAGCGACTGCCCCTCCCGTACCAGCCCCCTCCAGATATCAGCCAGCAACAAGGAGTGAGAGGGGAGGTGCTAGTTACGTTTGTTACCGCTGTGGCAGGCCCGGGCACGTAGCAAGGGTCTGCAGGACTGTACTACTGGACAATGAGCAGGCTGGACCCCCCCAGTCTCATGTTGCACTTGTGCAAGATGGAAGTCCGGTTCAGGCTGGGCAGCATTTAAACGCCTAAGGCCCATGGAAGCAGGGGCAACCATGGGCAAACAACAAGGTCCCCAAGAGGAAGCACAGGAGGAGGGCGATGGAAGAGGACATAACACCCCCCTTGTCGGTCCAATGAATGAAGGCCAAGTGGAGGTAAATGGAGAAGACTGTAGGGCTCTCATTGATTCTGGCTCCCAAGTAACTACCATTACTTATGAGTTCTGGCGCCAACATGCTGAGCTGTGCAAACAGAAGCTGCAGCCTTCAGACATTCCGGTAGAGGGGGCTGGTGGCCAAAATGTACCCCACCGTGGTGTGTTACACATCAAATTAAAGGTCATGGGTAAGGAGTATGACAATGTGCCAGCCTTCGTGGTTCCTGAGACGGAGTACCGATCCAGGGTTCCATTGCTGGTCGGGACTAATGTGATACGTGCCTCTAAATGCCACCTCCAAGCAACATACGGCCAGCAGTTTCTATGCAAGGTGAAAGAGAGCCACCCAGAATGGTACACAGCCTTTCTAGAGGTAAATAGTACTGGACCAGGTGGCCCTGAAGGCCGTGTGGGCCCTGTACACTATGCCGGTCGCAAGGTTCTTGTCCTCCCCGGCATGGAGATGGATGTGCTGTGCAAGGTGGGGAGAGGACCAAGAAAAAAGGCATACACTGCTCTTATTGAGAGGTACCCATCTTCTCAGCTTCCAGAAGGCCTTGTTGTGGGCAGAGTGTTGGCTAATGTGAGAAAAGGGTGTGTGCCTGTCAGAGTGATGAATATGTCTGAACGAGCAGTGCGGATCAGACCAAACGCTCACCTGGCGGATGCATTCCTTGTCCAAAATGTGTTGCAGTGTGAGGATGACCATCAGGGGCCAAGCAGTGAGGGACAAGGTGGTGGTGACAAAAATGCAGGGAGGGCAGAGCCTGAAGCATGTCAAAGCCATGACCAGGTAATAAGCCATACACCTGGGGAAGATTCATCAGCCTGTTGTGTGGATCTGAGTGGAGCCTCTGTTGAAGGAGAGGGGCAGAGGGACCTCCTCAAACAACTGGTGGAGAGGAATTCCGATATCTTCTCTCAACACTCAATGGATGTTGGCCACACAAATACTGTGCAACACGAAATCCCCCTGGTGGATACAAAACCATTTCGCCTCCCATACCGCAAAATACCACCCGCTCAGTGGCAGGATGTCAGGAAGCTCCTCAAAGACATGGAGGAGACTGGAGTTATTCGCCACAGCAAGAGCCCCTATGCTTCCCCAATAGTGGTGGTCACAAAGAAGGATGGGTCTCTGAGAATATGTGTCGACTACAGGAAACTCAATTCCTGTAGTACTAGAGATGCATTCCCCCTCCCGAGAATCGAGGAAGCACTGGAAGCCCTTGGTGAGGCTAAATATTTCTCCACCCTCGACCTGACATCTGGCTATTGGCAGGTGGAAGTATCGGAACAAGACAAGCATAAAACAGCCTTCAGCACACCGATGGGTCTCTTTGAGGCTAACAGGATGCCATTCGGGTTGCAAAATGCCCCATCAACTTTTCAGAGGTTGATGACCTGTTGCTTTGGTGATCTGAACTTCACACATCTCCTCATCTACCTTGATGACCTCATTATCTTCTCGAAGACCTTTGAGGAACACCTTGAGCGACTCCAACTGGTGTTTGATAGACTGCGCGAACATGGCTTAAAGCTAAAACCCTCAAAGTGCCACCTCATGAGGAAGGAGGTCCAGTACCTGGGGCACCGGGTGTCTGCGGAAGGAATCCATACAGACCCAGACAAAATAAGCAAAGTCGAAAAATGGCCACGACCCACTAATGGCAAGGAGGTGCTGCAATTCCTCGGCTTTGCAGGATATTATCGAAGGTTCGTGGAGGGATTCGCAAAGCTGGCTGCACCCCTGTATCGTCTCACCTCAGGAGACCCCAAAAAGAAAAAAAGGGGAAAGAGGTCACCGTCTGCTTCCGAGCCACCATTTATATGGACTGAGGAGTGTGAGGGAGGATTCCAATCCCTAAAAGAGCGCCTCACATCAGCTCCACTGCTGGGCTACCCAGACTACAAGTTGCCCTTTCTGTTGCAGACAGATGCATCTGGAGTTGGTCTGGGAGCGGTGCTGGCTCAAATGCAGGACGGTGCTGAGAGGGTGTTGGCATATGCCAGTAGAGGCCTGAGTCCAGCTGAAACTCGTTACCCTGCACACAAACTAGAGTTTCTGGCTCTGAAATGGGCGGTAACACAAAAGTTTTATGACCACCTCTATGGGCACAGGTTCTCTGTTCTCACAGATAATAACCCGCTTAAATATGTGATGACCACTGCAAAACTGGATGCTCATGGCCAGCGCTGGGTTTCAGAACTGTCTAGCTTTGACTTTGACATCCAGTACCGTCAAGGAAGATGCAATGCCAACGCTGATGCGCTGTCCAGGATGTCTCCACAAGATGTAATTAAAGCCCTCCAGTCATGCCCCCAGAGAGCGAGGGTGAAAGCTACCAAGGAGTCACGAAAAAAACCAGGCAGTGTGAAAGGGGATGCATCAGGGGTCCAGCCAGACTCAGTGGGAGAACCCCACTCTGAAAGAACTGAACGAGAGCATGAGCCATACACTGGTGTGGGTACTGAGTCTCTACCTTCAATGACCAAGCAGGAGATCAGGGTGAGGCAAAAGGAGGATCCCATCATTGGCCCTGCTCTGCATTACAGAACACTGAACACCAAGCCGTGCAGAAGTGAACGCGCAAAAGGGAGGGGGAGGGACTCTCTTCTTCTGAAAGAGTGGAAGAGGTTGGTAGTGAAGGATGGCATCCTCTATCGCAGAATTCAAGATGGTCAAAGGCGGACCATTGAGCAGTTAGTACTGCCAGAAAAGCTGCAAATATTGGTGAAAACAGCCCTCCATGATGAATCTGGTCATTTTGGAGTTGAGCGTACATTTTCCTTAATAAGAGAGCGTTTTTACTGGCCCAAAATGTTTCAAGACGTGAAAGCTTGGTGTGAGAGATGTGAGAGGTGCTGTCTCAGGAAGACCCCCACAGCAAACCTGAGAGCCCCCCTTGTCAGCATCCATACCAGTGCCCCCATGGAGCTTGTTTGTATTGATTTCCTGATGCTGGAAAAGTCAGTAGGAGGGATCGAAAATGTGCTGGTGGTCACCGATCACTTCTCCCGTTTTGCCCAGGCCTATCCAACCAAAGACCAGAAGGCAAGTACGGTCGCCAAGGTGCTCTGGAAGAACTTCTTTTGCCGTTTTGGATTCCCAGCTAAACTCCATGCTGACCAGGGGCGCAACTTTGAGAGTGCAGTGGTGAGACAACTGTGTCAGATCACTGGCATCGCAAAGACCCACACAAGCCCCTACCATCCCCAGGGAAATGGAACCACAGAGAGGTTCAACCGCACCCTTATGGACCTTCTGGGTACGTTGGATTCACGCTTGAAGCCTCGCTGGAATGAATACGTTGATGCCATGACACATGCATATAACTGTACCAGGCACGACTCCACTGGTTACAGTCCTTATTATCTAATGTACGGCAGACATCCCCGACTCCCAGTTGACCTCATCCTTGGTCTGTCATCGAGTGATCATCACTGTGAACACAGTGAATATGTGCAGACGCTCCAGGATTGCTTGACATACGCCTATGATCAGGCCAACAGGATGTCCCGACAGGCCAAAGAACAACAAAAGAAGCACTATGACCGCAAAGCAAAGAGCCACACATTCAAGCCAGGGGACAGAGTCTTGATGAAAGTTTGTCACGTGGAAGGCAAACAGAAGCTGGGGGACAGGTGGCAACCACAGCCCTACATTGTGGTAAAGAAACAGCCTGATATTCCAGTGTATGTGATTCGGTCGGAGAATGGAGAAAAAGAAAAGGTTGTCCATCAAAATCTTCTAACCCAGTGTATGTTCTTTCCAATGGAGTCTGGGCAGACAAATGAAACAGAGAAACCGGATGAGGAGACCAGCATCTCATGTAGTGAGTTGGATGGGGAAGATGGTGCAGAGGAGAAGAGTGAGGAGGATCAATTGGATGACATGAGCAATGGGGGTGATCAAAGTGAGAAAGAGGAGGAGCCGAGTGAATCTCCAAGGTCCACCTACGAGGAACAAGAGGAAAAGGAGTCCTCCCATGTGAAAGCCTTACCTCCCAAGTCACCAAGGGTCAGGAGAAACCCCCATAGGGACAGATGCCCGCCTAAGAGACTGTCGTATGAGTTAAAAGCCCTGGACCCTGAGTCAGTCCAGCAGAAGATTGAGCTGGGACGGAGAATATGGCAGAGATCTAAAGCCCAGATGGACAAGGAGTGTGGCAGAGAGTGACACACGCATACTCATACACATACCCCGCAACACACACCTTTCATTATGGCTGTGTTATGAGTTATGGGCTACTTGTGAACTTGATTATCTGATTGCGGGGACGCCATCAAACTAAGTGGGGGTAGATGTAGGCGAGTGAGTTATACTTGTTCACCAGCAGAGGGCGTTCACTCGTTTTGCATTGCACCTTGCGTCTTTTGTACCTCCGAGGCCACTGTAGAGCCAGTTCTGTTTTTCCTGTTACAAGGTAGGCAATGCATCTTGAGTTCACCCACATAAATATTGTTTTAAAAGGAGTTAAATGCCCACCACTGTTAGTTTTGTTTATATCAACTGGCTGTTAAAGATGTTTTTACACTACAGAGCCAAAGCTGTTTGAAAGTGAATGTTGATAAGCTGAATTTGACACCTCATTTTGTTATATGGTTGAGCTAGCTAAACACAGCATGGGCTATGATAAAATGTCAGCAGGCTACAGTGAATGTTATTGATATTATCTTCATATTGACTGAGTATTTGTTTTATTTCATTTATTTTTGTAATCTGAGAAACTTGACGGAGTTCTGTTTTTCCTGTTACAAGCTGCCTGTATGCTGTTTACGTGGTGCTGCCAGAGAGAAAAGGCAATAAATGCAGAAGACCCGCTCTACCTCAACCACCATCACGACTCCTGTCTCCCTTCTGTGCCACTGTCGTCTCCCTCCATCCATCCCAGAGTCAACATACTTTAAAAATACACAACGCAGAGACTGTTATAAGGGATGTAAGGTCCGACAGACAGAAGAATAGGGTTACAGTAAGATTTGGAGTTTTACCTAAACAGATGCGATGTGACAAACACAGCAGCATCATGAGCGCATCCAGGTGATCCCACGGAGATATCCCTGATGATTAATCGATCATCAACCACGGCCTGCAGGACAATTGATGTCCAACCTTTCCTGTTTACATAATCGCGATAGCCATCACTTGGGGCACGAACAGGTATGTGAGACCCGTCGATTGCGCCGTACACCTGGGGTATTTTATGTGCCTCATAATTGCGCTGTGCAATCTCAAGTGCCTCGTTCACGCCTGGCAAACTGATTGTTCGCCTCATCAGCGTATCGCATATGGCTTGGCAAACCCCATACACACATCTGTGCACAGTGGTTTTGCTTACTCCAAATGTCTCACCTACAACCCTGTACTCAGAACAAGTAGCTAGTTTGTAAATGGCAATAGCTACTCGCTTTTGTGTAGGAAGTGCCTCGCGAGGGGATGGTAGGGCTGGTGCCACAAGAGGTCCAATAGCGTCGCAAAGCACGTTGAACGTTGCCCGGGACATTCTAAAATTCTGAATCCACAATTCGTTGGTGAATTCCTCGTTTACGATCCTCTCCCAGAAATCCATTATACGTGGCCGCTGCCATACATAAGGACTTTGCCTATAAACTATCATCCGCTGCCTTCTTCTTCTGTTTAAAATAGTCACGGCAGCAGCAGTAGCAAACGAAATCACATTGCCAACACCAAGGAGGCGACGCAATACGCCCGGGACGTCCATCTTCCTCAAAGTGGAGTCTCGCGAGAGAGATTCTACGAGAATACGTGAGACGGGACTTCAAACTCAACTTTAATGGAAACGCCTGCAAGTCGCAATTGTACTTTTTCGAAATTGTAGAAATATCGCAATTGTTTTGCGCAAAAGTGTAATGGAAACACAACTACATGGCATAATAATCACCACAGTTATAAGACTAGATAGCCTACTCTGCTTTCTCATTAAAGACTGACTTTCATCACTCTCTGAAAGGCTCTGTCTCATGATCCAGAGCACCTCACACTCAGTCTGTCGCATTATGACCCAGAGCACCTCACACTCAGTCTGTCTCATTATGATCCAGAGCACCTCACACTCAGTCTGTCTCATTATGATCCAGAGCACCTCACACTCAGTCTGTCTCATTATGATCCAGAGCACCTCTCACTCAGTCTGTCTCATTATGATCCAGAGCACCTCACACTCAGTCTGTCTCATTATGATCCAGAGCACCTCACACTCAGTCTGTCTCATTATGATCCAGAGCACCTCACACTCAGTCTCTCTCATTATGATCCAGAGCACCTCACACTCAGTCTGTCTCATTATGATCCAGAGCACCTCACACTCAGTCTGTCTCATTATGATCCAGAGCACCTCACACTCAGTCTGTCTCATTATGATCCAGAGCACCTCTCACTCAGTCTGTCTCATTATGATCCAGAGCACCTCACACTCAGTCTGTCTCATTATGATCCAGAGCACCTCACACTCAGTCTGTCTCATTATGATCCAGAGCACCTCACACTCAGTCTGTCTCATTATGATCCAGAGCACCTCACACTCAGCAAGAGGGCAGCTTGATTTTTCTGAAGGGATTGACCCCAGTGGGAATCGAACCAAGGACTTGTCGTTCTTTTTCTAGTATAAGATTAATAGAAACCAAAGGGGTACATTAGCTCCCATGTTAGGAACATACAGTATATGAGTTGTTCTGTTAGGAACATACAGTATATGAGTTGTTCTGTTAGGAACATACAGTATATGAGTTGTTCTGTTAGGAACATACAGTATATGAGTTGTTCTGGCCCTAACAACAAGCCGCACGTTGGGAGGACTGGCTGTTCAGACTCTGTAGTCTTGCAACAGCACTGCACTATTGAGTCACACCATAAAAGCCACCCTGGCTGGAAACACCTTATCAGCAGTTCTGAGAGATCATGTGCTTTATTGAAGAGGTAATGAGTTCAGTCTATGGCGGCTGTATGGTGTGGCAGGCCCAAAGTCAACTAGCTGTATGGTGTGGCAGGCCCAAAGTCAACTAGCTGTATGGTGTGGCAGGTGTGGCAGGCCCAAAGTCAACTAGCTGTATGGTGTGGCAGGCCCAAAGTCAACTAGCTGTATGGTGTGGCAGGTGTGGCAGGCCCAAAGTCAACTAAAATATACGCCTATCTAGTTGGCATCATGGTGCTGCCTAATAAATGTATGGTAAAGTCTACAGTCAACCACAAACACTACTTCCTGTAAGGAGAGAACTCAGAACTGCAAGGATCTAGAACTTTCAGGAACAATGAACAACTTGGCTTCTATAATCTTTTCATTTATGTATTAATAATAATGTTTATTTGTATAGCACTTATCAAAACCAGTGTCACAAAGCGCTTTACAATGAACATAAACAATAAAATACAGTTGCAAGAATGAGGTTAGGCGCGCTTCCACCCGAGACAGCCCAGCAGGCTGGTCCGGTGCTCCCAGAGAATGGGCAAGTATAAACTTGAAAGAAAACACTTTAGGTCCAAAAAAACCCAAAGTAGGCCACTGGAGCACACGGATCCTTTTTGAAAAACTTTATTGAAATAAATAATAAAGTTTTTCAAAAAGGATCCGTGTGCTCCAGTGGCCTACTTTGGGTTTTTTTGGACCTAAAGTGTTTTCTTTCAAATAGAATACAGTCATTTGAATAAACAGGCAGGCATAAGACATACCGGAGGAATAAAACAAGTACAACGAATGATTAACAAACAATAAAAACATCATAAAAGCCAACAGTAAAATGCCAAGGATCAAATTAGAGCAGTCCAACACTTAAGTGCAGCATCAAGAATAAAAAAACAACACAATATGTGAGAATAAAAGTAGACTAAATACAATAACAATCCTTTATTTAACACATGGGGGAAATCATCCTTCCTCTACTAGGAACCTTCCTAGAACTATAGGGGCAGTGGGCAGCCTTTTGCCATTGCCTTGGTCAGGGGCACTGACAGGAGTATTTACCCTAACATAGGCTACATGTCTTTTGATGGTGGGAGGAAACCCACACGAACACGGACCGGGGTTTCGAACCCGGGACCTTCTTGCTGTAAGGCAACAGCGCTAATCACTGAGCCACTGAGTAAAAGAAGGTTTATAAGAAAGCCTTTCGATAGCCTATTGATAATTCTTAAGAAGTGATTTAAAAGAGGATTCACATGTGGCAAGCCAGAGTTCCTCAGGCAGGTCACTTATAGGCCTATAAATAACCTTTATTTATACAAGGTGGTCCAAACTTCTCTTTTACAATGCATATAAGAGCAAACAGGCTAAATAAAATAAGATGCAGGGGAGTCAAGACAATTAAATAGGCTACAAGAATTCAGAGAGACAGAAAAAAGGACGCTGATGTCCCCAATCACTCAGATAAAACCACTGCAGGTAGAGGTGAGGTTTATGGAGGACTAAATTAAAACTTTAGTAAAGGCTGTTTATTCTAAGGCCTAAATGCAAATAGGCTGCACATGTTGAATATGAGATAAACAATTCTCCAATGATGATTTCACAGCATGTCCATTCCTGTGTACATTTAAATTACATACTAAAAACTGTACATTTTGTGATTCAGTTTAAATCCTTATTCAACCTGCAAAACTGCTTTGTCATTGTAAGTGCTGTCACTGTCTGCCTGCATAAAACAATGTTCCCTTTAATTTCCGTGAGTCATGATTCCAGACGCTTCGAGTCATGTGCTATGTGAGGTCAATGATTGGCCATCTTGTCAAACAGCCCGCCCACTTCTTGTGGCCTGATTGGTTACATCGCTAGCAGGCGCGTGTCTGTCACAAGGTCCGTCTTGCCGTATAAATACAGCGAGCCGCCTGCTGCCATTTCACACTCAGCCGCAGGGAACAAGAAGAGACAACAGGGAGTTCTTGCTTCAACAGTGTTTGAACGGAACTTCTACGTTCGTCCCGCTCTATACTTATTACTATTTTGCATTCCGGTCTTGATCAACTCGACGTTTTCTACTTGAATACTACTGACAAAAAAAGCCGAAGTTAAGTTCTATTTTTCTACCGTTTTGATAAGAAATACCTAAAAACACACCAGCCAAAATGGATTCCCAGGTCCGTCAGAACTACCACCGCGACTGCGAGGCCGCGATCAACCGCATGGTCAACCTGGAGCTGTATGCGTCCTACACCTACACTTCAATGGTAAGAAACATTTACCTTTTTAAAACGATTTTTTTTTTTGCTTTTAAACACGCACACAACTTTGGTGCATACGAATAATTGGCTTATTGTACTTATTCGTACACTGTTGACGTTATTCTTATTACAACTTACAAATTGTAACTTACGTTACTTGAGTAATGTTAGGAGGAGCAGTTAAGGGTCTCCTGTTTATCTCTGACTTGCATGTTGCCTGATGGGGAGTGGACTAACCTCCACCCACAGCCACACTAAATGCTGTGTCATGCTTAGGCAGGTTGTTGTTTTTCCCTTCATCGTCTCCTAAAGCCAATAGACCTCTTTCACAGCAGCCATTTTGACATGTCAAACGAGTAAACACAGGTGTAACCAATAACGTTAATAATGACACGAATCTGATGGTTACATTCTATTTAAGGTGTTCCACAGCCATTCCAATGAGCCAATGTACAACAGCACAGGGACACCTATCAATGGAATGGAGCCATTCTGAATGTAATGAGTTACACCTGTGTTTAATCGGCCATGACATGAGTTACACCTGTGTTTACTCTGCCATGACATGAGTTACACCTGTGTTTACTCTGCCATGACATGAGTTACACCTGTGTTTACTCTGCCATGACATCAGAAGGTCTATGCTCGTTGCTCGACAAAGTGTATAATCAATGGCTAGGCTGGCTAAAGTCATGACTCACTCATTTTTTCCTGACCGTTGAGTTGCTTCTTAACTACTATTTGTGTCGCAGCTGCCACGTTTGGCCAAATAAAGATGGGTAATATCTCCCTAATCACTGTGTTTATCGCGTCCCTTCCTTCTCTCTCTCAGGCCTTCTATTTCTCCCGGGACGACGTGGCGCTTCCTGGCTTCCACCATTTCTTCAAGGAGAACAGCCATGAGGAGCGGGAGCACGCGGAGAAGCTGCTGTCCTTCCAGAACAACAGGGGAGGACGCATCTTCCTCCAGGACATCAAGGTCTGTGACCAGACGCCACCCAGTGTTTCCTTTAGGAGCCGTTAGCCACCATCTTGAAAGCATGCACCCGTCCTGTAACGGCAGAAGACCTTTTCTAAATTGATAGTCTGCTTTTTCATAAGCTGGGTGAATGACTTCAAATCAATATCACCATTACTTCAAACTTTTACCTCAATTAGGGTTACGGTTCATAAACAATTATTTTATACGCTTTCTTTTTTTTTTTTACACTGCCCTCATAGTTCTCTGACAGGGTCTGTACTGTACTGTTTGACGGTGTTTTGGCTCGTGTCATCCTCCATGTCGACAGCTTTGCTTTAAGCGGATGCGTGAACGCAGACTAGCGTTACTCTAGTTGGGCGGAGGCACGAACACGACAGTATTTTTTGAGGACAGTTCATGTTCAGTTCAGAACGCACACATTGGGGAAAGAATTAAATAATTAATTCAGTGAATTGACATGAGCAAGATTAAGTGGGTTAGAGGTTCTAAATGTCTGCTTCAATACATTTCTGGTTAATTGCCCAGCCCTACTGAGGGGAACATATCTAGCAGAGTTAAGAGGTTGTGTGGTATGTCAGTTAGATGAGGTTGTGTGGTATGTCAGTTAGACTTGTGTGGTATGTCAGTTAGACTTGCACCATGATATCCACCCGACCACCTGTATCAGACGGTAAAGGCTTTCAAATGAAATATCAGTACTGGCCCGAAACAAACATTTCTGCTGATACAATAGGCCGATAAAAGGACACTTTAATTACAGTCCAGTATTTAAGTAGAATCCATCTCAATTCGAAATTAAAAGTTACATAAATACATTTAAAAAAAAATGCATGTTATGCATGTTTTACATAACTAAGTTGAAGTAGTTTATGTCTGCAGCTGCCAGTGGGCCATCACCGTAAGAGTAGGCATATTGTGTTAATTCTACTATAGCAGAGACTTGATGATCTCTGAAATTGGGTGGAAAAAAGATGTGCCTATTTCAGCAATCGGCCAAAAGAGTTGGAAAATCTCTGCAAAGAATCTATTGCTTTGTGCGTGACTAGACCTCGCGTCAATTAATTCTAATGTTTCTTCCTTTTGTAGAAACCAGAGGTTGATGAGTGGGGCAGCGGGCTGGAGGCCATGCAGCAGGCCCTGCAGCTGGAGAAGAACGTCAACCAGGCTCTGCTGGATCTGCACAAGCTGGCCTCTGACCACACAGACCCTCATGTACGTATCTGACCACGCAGACCCTCATGATCTGACCACACAGACCTCATGATCTGACCACACAGACCCTCATGATCTGACCACACAGACCCTCATGATCTGACCACACAGACCCTCATGATCTGACCACACAGACCCTCATGATCTGACCACACATACCCTCATGATCTGACCACACAGACCTCATGATCTGACCACACAGACCTCATGATCTGACCACACAGACCTCATGATCTGACCACACAGACCCTCATGATCTGACCACACAGACCTCATGATGTGACCACACAGACCCTCATGTACGTATCTGACCACACAGACCCTCATGATCTGACCACACAGACCTCATGATCTGAACACACAGACCCTCATGTACGTATCTGACCACACAGACCTCATGATCTGACCACACAGACATCATGATCTGACCACACAGACCCTCATGATCAGACCACACAGACCCTCATGATCTGACCACACAGACCCTCATGATCTGACCACACAGACCTCATGATCACAGACCCTCATGATCTGACAACGCAGACCCTCATGATCTGACCACACAGACCCTCATGATCTGACCACACAGACCCTCATGTACGTATCTGACCACACAGACCTCATGATCTGACCACACAGACCCTCATGTACGTATCTGACCACACAGACCCTCATGATCTGACCACACAGACCTCATGTTCTGACCACACAGACCCTCATGTACGTATCTGACCACACAGACCCTCATGTATGGATCTGACCACACAGACCCTCATGTATGGATCTGACCTGAAAAGTCATTTCAAAATCTTGTTTTCCAGGCCTGGAAAAGTCCTGAGATTAGTAAAATCCATAAAAGTTTGCGAAAAGTCATGCATTTGTGTGTAATGAAATTAATTGTTACAGTAATCTTCTGTGTATAACCTTCCACGCAATCTAACATAAAATGCAAATTTTATATTTCTTATGAATGATTTTTTTTTTTTAGTCTCAATAGCTTCCATGTAATTTTTAAATCAATACCACAGGTTATCACTACACTGGACAAAGTAGTAATAGGACACTGCTCTTTATATTGGATTTTAGTGCTGCTTGTATTTTATAGTTTTGTGAAAATCCTTGTTTTAAACAGCTTCCATGTCATGTGATGCAATATCTCTAAATCACTCAATCCAATGGAGGTGTGTCCTAACAAAAGACAATTACGGTTTAATTAATTATTAGAGGTGTGTCCTATTTGTCCAATGTAGTAATGATGTCTGATATTGATTCAGAGTCACCGCCTCACATTGCATGGAAATTCTATTATGGATCCTTAAAGTCATGAGAAGGTTTTGAAATTTCATCCATGAAATTGGTGGATCCAATCTTAGTGTTGTTTTGTCTCCAATGACATCATTTGTCTACTAAGAGGAACTTTCTCCCTTAAATGTTGAATATTATTTTTGATTGAGAATCCTCTCTCGTCTTCAATGTTGTTCACACATGCAAATTCATACTAGCCCATGCACTCGGGAATTCATGCTATTGACAAAACTGCTTTCGTTCTCTCCCTCAGTCTTTACCAAACCAATCATAACAGACCGTCTTGTCTGTCCCACAGCTGTGCGACTTCCTGGAGACCCACTACCTGAACGAGCAGGTGGAGGCCATCAAGAAGCTGGGCGACTACATCAGCAACCTCGCCCGCATGGACGCCCAAAACAACAAGATGGCAGAGTACCTGTTCGACAAGCACACCCTGGGGGGCAAGAGCTAAACACCGGGGAAGCGAGCGTTCACCTGGAGCTTTGATTTCACCCCCCACCTGTGTACCCAGCCAATCACTGAGCTCCTCCACCTGTGTACCCAGCCAATCACAGAGCTCCTCTACCTGTTAACCATGCCGTGAATGTTCGGCCAGTCACTGTTGTGTCAGGAAGTGGTGGATGTTTGTGTCAGCTTATGGCGCTTTGTTCTCAATCACCTAAGCCTCCACTTGTGTCATATTTTGAACAAACAAGTTGTGACTTAAATGTTTCTGATCTGTTCTTAATCCGAATAAACGTTTTGAGCTGGAGTCTTATGTCTGTCTGCGTCTCGGACCACAATTTCACTTGCTGACACTACTTTACTTTCGTAACCTAACAAACTAATTAAATGAGTATTACAAGTGAGCCTGTAAATATTTTTGGACTGGGGAATATTTTTACAGCTGCTACTTTTTAAATAACCATTCCAGTTGTCATAAAAGGCGCATAGATGGGAAATGGGACAATCGATAAGCTACAATACCCAACATGTAATTTATCAACCCAGTCTACAGACCCAACTCTGTTCCTTCTAACCACAAGATGGTGACATTTCTAATCGCATAACTGCCCTGTGATAGATAGATTTTTATTGCTGTGTCATGCACCATATTCAAGGTGCCCTGCCTGTCTGGGCTTACAAGACAAATCATTCAAGTTCAACAATACAAACAAGCTACAAAACGCTCAAACATAAACAAGACAAGACAGTTATATATTCAGATGAACAACTTCTCCATTCTGAATTTCCAAGCCCTCCCAATAAACCTGGCTAAACTGAAGACTTCATCTCTGAACAACCATTCTAACTTCGCATCATCTCCTGACCAAAATAGTTCCGGTTTCTTATTTTGCATTAACTGAAATAGAGACAATCTTGGTTCCTCATATAGTGTACAATGAAACAAACAAGGCCAGGTCGAAACCTGGCATAGCGTCGGTGCATGGTATCGTCACCCATGTATACCCATGAGGTCCTTGCCAATCCCCAGCTTTAGCCTGTCCATGTTGGAAATTAACTTTTGCATAGAGGCAACATGATTTCCTAACCAAAAAAAGCTACATGTATGGATTTAAAGTGGAGATGAAGCATTGATTTGAACAATACAAGTGTGGTTTGTTTGCTCTGTACCTTGGGTAAGACAGAACCCTGCAATCAAATGTGAATTACACCTACATTGGCTGCAAAACAAATGTATTTCCCTGTTTTTGCCCTGTTTCACCACTGAGCGCTGCCATGTTGAAAGCTAGATGGTGACGTCACACACATTATAGCTCTTGTGTATGCAGCCAGGCTGCAGCGCTGCTTGTTGTTTACTCACCGGTAAAAATGGAGCACAGACATACTAATGTTAACTAAAAGCACAGATGGAGGCAGGGGCGGACTGGGATCATAATTCAGGCCGGGCATTAGATACCAAGCAGGCCAGGCCGATACGGGCCGACGCGTGTGCCGGCGTCCGAAGGGCGCCGCCGAAAAATCTGGGCCGTTTGAAGCTCAATTTGGGCCGTTTAAAGCCAGATTTGGGCCGTTTGAAGCCCAACTTGGGCCGTTTAAAGCCAGATTTGGGCCGTTTGAAGCCCAATTTGGGCCAAGTCCAATTTTACAATGAGATGCACCCACTTTAACCCTGAATAAAGTAATAAAACCACTAGTAAACCAGTAGGCGGCGCCTGGCCTGCTGTTCAGTGAGTGGCCTGGCCTGGCCTGCAAAAAAAAAAAAAAAAAAAAAATTTGCAGGCCAGGCCAGGCCAGGCCACCGGGCATTTGCCCGACGTGCCCGATTATGCAGTCCGCCCCTGGAGGACCATCAAAATTGCACTTGTGAAATGAATGAATATGCCTACAAAACAGCACAGCGAATCCCACACTAGCTGTTGTAAACAGTAGCATCCATGGTGGTACGCTAGCTACATAGCAATCCTAGACTAATAATAGAAAACTATATACGATATATTTGCCACACAAAACGTAAGGGTTGTGCAACAACCCGGGTTTTACGAGTGAAAGCGAGAGCTCTCACTAGTGCTTTAGCACGCATAGTGCACAGACTTGAATGCTCTTTACCTTTTATTCCCTAAAAGTTAACCTTTCAAACCACCCAGGTGACGTGACGGTGACGTGGAACACCGCAGCCGCACCTGAAGGCACCTGGCCCATCCCTGTCTGTGATTGGACGCGACCACCAGCCATTTTGTAGCGGTCCCGCTAGACAGGGAACTCCACTCCAAGCATTCAACATTGGAGCCAAACCTGGCAGCAAGGCTGAATAGTGAGAGCTCTCGCTTTCACTCGTAAAACCCGGGTTGTTGCACAACCCTTACGTTTTACTTCGCTTCAGCTCGAGCTCTCACTAGTGCTACCTACAACCGTCCTTGCTGCAACGAAGCACCGCAGTGCGACCTTCGGACGAAAAAGGTCTGTCATGGCATAGCGCACGGGAACCCAGTAGGTTTAACGGAGCGGGCCGTGAGGCATTTAACTCGTGGAGGCTGATAAGACGGCGTGAGCGAATGTCGTGCCTACCACGTCCAGGCTATAATACCTCACGAAGGTGTGGTGGGTTGACCATGATGCTGGTTAGAAGTGCGCAATGTGCGTGTCCTATTCACATAGGCTAGAAGCGCCCGTACGGGGCAAAGCGCCTGGAGTCTCCTCTCCTCCAATGGATCGGAGGAAGGAGGGTTAAACGCCACCAGGTCTATGGTCATAGACCTGAACCCGGCCATAATGTTCTTGGGCTGGTAAGTGGGGTTGGGGCGAAGCGTAACCCTGCGCTCATCATCAGAGAACACCATGCATGACTGTTGCACCGACAGGGCAATCAAGTCACCAACTCTCTTGCCGGAAGACAAAGCTAGCAGCAATGCCGTCTTCAGCGAAAGGTGTTTCAGACTGATTGTGTCAATCGGTTCGAAGGGAGGTCCCGAGAGACCCTCCAACACCGTTACCAAGTCCCATTTAGAGAAGACGCTCCTCGTATGGGGGCGAAGCTTGCGGACGCCCTTCATGAAGCGGGAAACCAAAGACAGGCTTCCCACTGTCTTGCCCTCAATGTGACAGGCAGAGATTGCGGCCACGTATACTTTGAGGGACTGTGGCGACTGGCCCGCTTCGTACAGGCCTTGGAGGAAGCAGAGAATGGGCTGGACGCCACAATACACTGGATCCAGGTCCCTTTCCGCACACCAGCGTGCAAAGGACCGCCACTTGTGAGCATACTGCGCGCGAGTGGAGCTAGCTCTAGCGCTCTGTATGGTCTGTACCACGTTTGTCGGTAGGCCCTGTGCTAACAGCCGTTCCCGTTCAGGAACCAGGCTGCCAACTTCCACTTGTGTGAGGAAGGGTGGAGAATCTCCCCGCCCGCCTGGGACAGTACTCCAACTCTAACACGTTTATGTGGCGAAGCTCGTGGGCTTGCCACTGCCCGTTTGTTGCCTGGCCTTCGAACACTGCACCCCAACCCCATAGGGAGGCGTCCGTTCGAATGACATGCCTGAGCGGGACCGGTCCCATCCGTGCCCCCTCTGAGAGCCAATGGCGGTCCGTCCATATGGCCAAGGCTTGACGAGCACGATCCGACAGCGTAAGAACGCGGGATCGATGTTTCGCAGGATCCAGGCGATGACTCAGGAACCACCTCTGGAAGGGTGTGTAGCATGTGTAGCAGCCCGAGGGGAATGGCGGCGGATGCCGCGGCCATAAGTCCCAGGATCACTGAGCACTGGTGGACAGAGATCACGTGAGCGCGATGCCAAATCCGGGCTGTCCTCAAAAGGCGATTCAGTCTCTCTGTGGAAAGACGAGCCCGCATGGAAAGAGAGTCCAACTCCAGACCCAAGAAGATTGCAACCTGTTTCGGGACGAGCGAGCTCTTGTGCCAGTTTATAAGAAACCCCAAGGCCTGGAGGTGTGATGTGACTACCTCGGTGTGCGTGGTGACCATGTCGCCCGAGTTCGCCGCTATGAGGGCGTCGTCGAGATAGACATAGATGCGGATCCCCTTCTCGCGAAGGGGGGCCAGCGCTATGTTCACGCAGACGGTGAAGGTCCTTGGACTCAAGGACAGACCGAAGGGGAGGACGCAGTACTCGTAAGCCACTCCCAGGAAGGAAAACTGAAGGTATTTCCTGTGTCTCTCCATGATAGGGACGTGGAAGAAGGCGTCTTTTAAGTCGACGGATGTAAAGAAATCCCCAGGCCTGATCGATTTGAACAGACTGGGAAGCGTCAACATGCGGAAGGGCACCTTCCTCAGCGTCAAGTTGAGGAGCCGGAGGTCCAGAATGGGCCGCGTGGATCCGTCCTTCTTGGGTACTATGAAGTACCTGTGGTACAACCCCGAGTGCTTGTCCGGGCCTGACACGGGGCGTATCGCGCCCTTTGCCAGGAGCGAGGAGACTTCCCCGCTGAGGACAGCTATGGAACCCTCATCCGCCGGTCCCGAAACGGGGATACCGTTTAAGGGAGGAGGGGGGGCGAGCGAACTGCAGCGCGTAGCCCTTTGCCAGATTTCGAAGCACCCAAGGTGTGGGAGAACAGAGCCTATTCCAAGTGGGGAGATTGCTCGACAGGGCAGGCTTGGCGCCTTGGAGCAGGGGTACCGTGTTGGACCCGGAAGGGCGGCTGTTGAGGCCGAGGCCTCCTGAGAAAAGCCGAGCCCGGGAGGGCTGTGGTATGCTACGCTGCCCGTGAGCTTCTGGCATCATTCGTGAGATGGGCCGGGCCTGAGAGGGCTGCGGCGCGCTCCGACGTGCGTGATCTCCTGGCAACTTTTGTAAGGCGGGCCGGGCCCGAGAGGGCTGCAGCCCGCTGCGACGAGGTCTCGTCGGCCGCGCGGCATGACGGCATTCGTGGGGAGGGAAAAGGGGGGGAAAGTTGTGGGGGAGCGATGCTTACGCATTGTGGAACCCGTAGGGCCGGAGCCGTCATGGGGCACAATAGCGCTGCACCCCTCACGGCTTTCGCTGGCAAGGGGCACGTCATTGGCAAAGCTCTTTTGGGTGCTCGACAGCGGTGCGGGACACCGGGTCCTGGCAGCGTGTAGCACTCCCCCACTCCCCCGAGGGGGGTCGCTAGGACCGCACCGGGCCCTGGGGCCTGGTCGCGGATGCTGACCCAAACTGCGACCCGGCTGCTGGTTATGTTGCATACGAACCGCGCGGGGCTCCCAAGATGGCTCAGGAGGTGTGGCGTTACTGCCTGGCCCACCTGGTCTGCTCACACCTGCATTGGGAGGGGCTGAGCCCCAGTGGGCGGACCTCCCGTGTGGGGGGGGGCGGTGGGACTGGGCGTCGCCGGACGACCCGGGCGGCCCCGGTTCTGGACCGGGAGAGGGCGGGGAGTCACCCTGTGCCTGCGCGGCAGGAGGGAGGTAACCGCCACCGAATCCTGACGCCGTCTTTCTGCCCGGCTGGCGAAATCCGCCATAGAGCCGAAGAGACCGGTTGGTGAGACCGGCGCATTCAGCATCTCACTCCTCTCAGCGCCCTCCAGGCTAGTGAGTTGTAGCCAAAGGTGACGGTGGGTGACCACCGAGAACCCCATGACCCTTCCAGCGTTATCCGCCACACATTCCAGCATTTTGAACACGTAGTCAGAGACCTTACGCAGTTCAGTGAACGTGCCTACGTCAGGGGCTGTCTGAAGCTGGTCGATGAGGACCGCCTGGTAGCCCTGTAAGATCGCTACAGTATTGGCCATGGCGGCCGACTGGCCTGCCGCCCTGTAGGATTTCTCCGCCAGCGTTGCCGTGTCCCGGCAGGCTTTAGATGGGAGCACAGGCTTCTCATTAGGGGCAAGGTGTTTTACCACGCCCTTCTCCACAGGCGGAAAACTCGAGTAACCCAACTCGGACCCGCGTTCGATGTCTGACCAGCAGGCCAAAGCCTGGATGGGGGCCCTGGTTGTAAGGGGGGCACCCCAAGACCGATGGGCCGCGAGTCGCACATCCTCGCAGCAAGGTAAACTGCGTCGTTGGCCGTGTCCGACGGGACGGAAGTGGCGCGCGCTGAAAAGAGACTTCTCAGGGGCCGGGGGTGCGGACCATTCAATGCCGAGCTCGGCCACGGCCCTGGATAATACTTCCCTGAACTCCTTCTGGTACGACTCGGCCAAGATGTTGTCAGGGGGAGTAACCCCCGAGGGGTGAATCCCCGACCGATCCGGGCCCTCCATCAGAGAGGGTGCGTCATCCTGCGGATGGATGTCGAGGACGTCGTCCTCATGGTAGACAGACCCAGACCCCCTGGAGATGCCCTCCATCGACTCACTCCATAGTTGGGTGTGAAAGTCAACCAAGCTACGAGCCTCCTCCCACCTAGTGGAGGGAGGGGGGGAGAATGGTGGGACCCGTGCTGAGAACCCTCCCGAGAATCCTGCCGGGGACCCTGCTGGCGCCCCTTTAACCGAGAGGCAGCGGGTCGGAGTCAGAGGTAGGCGGATCAGTAAACATGCACAACAACATCAACATTACAAGTCTTTTTTTTTCTTCTTCTTTTTTTTACAACACATAGTCCTGGTGACTCACTGGAGCCCTTCTCCGCCTCTGTGGCCTCCTTGACCCTGTGGGACCCCCTTGGAGGGCAGCAGGGAGAGGACTAAAGGGGCTAACACTCCATGTCCCGGGGGATTCCACCACAACGTCTCTGGGGCAGACAGCGTCCGTGGTTGGAAGACAATCCCCCCGGTAAGGGGCCAGCCGGTCCCTGTGCAGTGCCACCACCCTCCCCCCGAGTGACATTTGGACCCTGTACGCGTGATTTCTAACCCCACATAGGATAAGCAATAACCACGCCCTGTGGCGCCGGGATTGGCCAGGAGCAACACTGGAGGGCACGCAGCCCAGCGATTTCATGAACCAACTGAATAGCTCTTGAGAACGGACAGCGATTTCGAGAGCGGACATTGAGAGCAGACATTGAAATGAATTTATGGTCACCTACCTTCCTTAGCATAGTAATAATAATAATAAGCATAATAATTGTAATCTACACAATGTACACAATCTACAAAAACATGCAATAATATAAATGGTGTTGTGTTCACGTTCATAGCTCATATAATATAATGTATCATATCGTTAATTTCAAGCTCAATTCTTACCCAGAGAAAAGGTACAGCATTGAAAATGTAACAAGCAATAGTTTTTTAAACATCTTTATTTTAAAAGATGAAAAACCCCAGGTGCTTTAGTCCCAAGCTTCAATGCTCCTGGCCAATCCCGGCGCCACAGGGCGTGGTTATTGCTTATCCTATGTGGGGTTAGAAATCACGCACCCTGTACACCACCTCCCCCAACCTTTCCAACAGCTTACAGGGCCCCACCCAATGACTGTCCAGCTTGGGGCACAGACCCTTCTTCCTCCTAGGGCTATAGACCCAGACCAGTTCCCCGGCCTGGAAATGCCTCCCCCTGGCCCTCACATCATAGTTCCTCTTCTGCCTCATACCCGCCTTCTCCTGTTGTTCCCGAGCAAAGTTGTGGGCGGACTCCAACCAATCCTGGAGTCTCCTGGCGTACTCTCTCCCCGGTGGAACGGCAGGAGTATCCGGCGGCCGACCAAACGCCACCTCCGCTGGGGTCTGGAGCTCCCGCCCCAGCATGAGCAGCGCAGGCGTACAGGAGGTGGACTCCTGAACAGCGGACCTGTAAGCCATGAGAACAAGAGGCAGGTGGGTGTCCCAGTCACGCTGGTGCTCTGCTGTGAGGATAGCTAACTGCTTAGCCAGAGTCCGGTTGAACCTCTCTACGAGGCCATCACTTTGCGGGTGCAGTGCTGTGGTTCGTGTTTTTTTCGTGCCCAACCGCTCACAGAGAGTTGCAACGACACGCGACTCAAAATTCCTCCCCTGGTCGCTGTGGAGGGTCTCGGGCGCTCCGAACCTGCTGAACATTCCTTCCACCAGCGCATCCACCACCGTCCCCGCCTCTTGGTCCGGCAACGTGTACGCCTCGGGCCACTTTGTGAAATAGTCCATGGCTACCAGGACGTAGCGGTTCCCCTTGTCAGAGCACGGAAACGGCCCCATCACGTCCACGGCTACCCTCTCCATGGGCGCCCCCGCGGCGAGTTGCTGGAGCAGGGCGTGTGACTGCCCTGGTGGGCCCTTGTGGGCTGCGCACAGGTCGCAGCAGCGACAAAAATCCTCCACGTCTCTTTGCATCAACCCCCAGTAAAAACCTTGACGGAGGCGGCGGATGGTTTTGTTCACCCCGAAGTGTCCCGCACCTGTGCTCCCATGGGAGCTTCTCATCACTGTCTCTCGGAGTGCTTTGGGCACCACCACCCGCCACCGGCTTTCCCCGGTGGCCGGCTCCTTCCAGGCCCTCTGTAGCCCTCCTTCCTGTGTCCACAGACACTTAAATTCGTGCCACAGATTCTTTGTGGCGGTTGCTGCCCCTGCCACCTCCTCCGGGGGTGGTCTCCGATCCGCCTCCACCCACTGCAGGACCGGCTGCAAAGCTGGGTCTTGCTCCTGCTCTCCATTCAGCTGCTCCGATCACCCGCAGTTCTCTGCAGATCGGCCCCGCCTCTTCATGCATGGGGCACAACCCTGCCTCTCCCCGGCGCTCCTCCTCCCGTGCATCTCTCTTGTCGCAGTATCGACACCCCTTTGAAGCGCAAGGACGTCTGGACAGGGCGTCAGCGTTCGTGTGGCGTGCCGCGGCCCGATGTACAATTGTGAAATTGTATGCTTGTAGCTTCTCCAGCCAGCGTGCTATCTGTCCCTCCGGCTCGCGAAAGGACAACAACCACTGGAGAGCGGAGTGATCAGTCCTGATGGTGAATGGCATGCCGCACAGGTAGTATCTGAAATGCTTGACAGCCGCTACCACGGCGAGAAGCTCCCGGTGAGTGACGCAGTAGTTACGCTCAGCTTTGTTGAATGTCTTACTGAAGTAGGCCACTACTCTCTCTCCATCCGGCCCCTCCTGAGCCAGTACGGCACCCATGCCCGTGTTGGTGGCGTCCGTGTCCAAGACGAACGGCAGGGCGGAATCTGGGGGTTTGAGGATGGGCGCCTCCGTCAACGCCTTCTTAAGGGCCCCGAATGCCTCCTGGCACTCCGGCCTCCAGATGAACGTGGCGCCCTTCTCCTTCAGGCGGGGCTCCGCGATACTGGAGAACCCCCGCACGAACCTCCTGTAGTAGGAGGCGAGACCCACGAAGCTCTCCAGCTGTTTTTTTGGTGGTGGGGGTGGGCCAGTCTCTCACCGCCTGGATCTTCTCCTCTTGAGTGCTGATGCCCTCGCCCCAGATCTTGTGCCCCAGAAACTCCACCTCCCTCCTCATAAAGTGGCATTTGTCTGGGTGGAGCTTCAGGCCCGCCTCCCGTATCCTCTCCAGGACCCTCCTCAACGTCCCCAGAGCCATATGGAACGAACCCCCGTGTGTCAAGATGTCATCAAGGTAGACAACGCATTCCCGCTGAGGAATGCCAGCCAGCACCTTCTCCATTAGCCTCTCAAAAGTGGCTGGGGCGTTGCACAATCCAAAGCTGAGGACGCAGAACTGCCACAACCCCCTCCCCATGCGGAAGGCAGTTTTTTGTTTGGCATCGGGGCTGAGGGGCACCTGCCAGTAGCCACTGCGCAGATCCAGCGAGGAGAACCAGTCCGAGCCAGCCACCGTGTCCAGCGACTCGTCGACGTGGGGCATCGGGTATGAGTCCTTCTTGGTTACTTTGTTTACCTGCCTGTAATCCACGCAGAACCTCCTCTTGTTGCTCTTTTTCTTCTTCACCATCACAACCCCTGAGGCCCAGGGGCTGTCCGATGGTTCAATGATCCCCGCCTTTAGCATCTCCTCAATTGCCCCCTCTGACTCCTCCCGGTATGCCATGGGGACTCTGCGGGCCGGCATCCTGATGGGCCGTGCGTCCCCAGTGTCTATCTGGTGTTGCACCAGGTGTGTGCGGCCTAGATCCTCATCCGAAAGGGCGAAACTGTCCTGAAACTCTATCAGCACTCGCCACAGCTCCTCTTGCTCCCCGGGTTCTAACCCGCTACGGTTTCACTCCCACATCTCTCTTATCGCCGCCACCCTGTCCAACCCCCCGCTCGTCTTTGGCGCTACTAGCGAAGGGGGTCCCTGTGGCGTAAAGGAGGCTGCCGTTGCCGACAGGGGCTGGCTAGTGGCCGGGGGAAGGGGCTGATCGTCGGGGGAGGGGTTGAGAGGAAGTGAGCCTGGTGGCTCCGAGACATAGCCCTGCTGGATGCTAGGGCCGGTGGGGGAGGAGCTATCACTGATGGCCGGGAAAGCTGCAGCGTCCCCGCATGTCTCCGTAGTTCTCACTGCAAGTGGGCCTGTTCTCGGGGGCTTGTGGGCAGGGCATCAACTTGACAGTGGGGCCGCCAGGGAAACACAGGGTGTTTTCCCCTAGGTTCATTATGCAGCGAGTAAACTTAAGAAAGTCTAAACCCAGTATGCAGTGCTCCTGCACATCTGCTACCCATACCAGGAAACTCACTGACAGTCCCCCCACGTTTATCATGACCCTCGCCCTTCCCTTCATGGGAGCCAACTCACCAGTCACTGTCCGCAGTTGCTTCACTGTAGACTCCCACCGCACTCCCTCCGGAACGAATTCAGGACTCAGTATCGTTGCAGTGGACCCGGCGTCCACCAGGGCCACACACTGCACCCCTGCCAGGCTGACTGGGACGTAGCATGACCCCAGAAGATTCCCAACCCTTGTCCACCCCACCACCATGTCCGATTCAGCGCCGTTCTCCGCTCCAGGGGAAAACGGAGCCTCACTCCCCCAGCTGTGCCATTGGGCTCCTTCTGCCGATGACAGGGCAGCGTGGAACATGACGCCGGGGGCCCGCTCCGTCCCTTCTACACGAGCCTGCGCCGTTTTCCCGCCCCCTCGCATGCTTGCGGCAGTCCCTTGCCAGATGTCCGTGGCGGTCACACTCCCAGCAGCGCCTCACGTCCAGTTGCGGTGGTGCCGCACCGGGCGGAGATTGCAGCGTCACAGCACGTATCAGCTCAGTTATCTGTCCTGTCAGCTTGTTCGCCCATGCTGGCTCCTCCTGGGCCGGGTTGTATTCCACTGTAGCCCTCACGGTGGGGGTGTCCCCCCTCGCGCTGTCCTCCGCGGCTGCCGCCCCCACAATCTCTCTCTCTGATGCCAGTTCCAACGCCTCCTGCAGCGTCCTTGGGTGTGCCAGCTTGGTCTGGGCGCGCAGCCAACCCGGGGTCAAAGCTCGAACAAACTGGTCCCTGGCGAGCTCACTCTGCACCTCTGGCAACATGTGAGTATATGCCCTTCTTGATAGAGTCTCAATGTCATTAGCCAAAACACGCAGCGGCTCGCCAGGCTGTCGGCGCCTGTTACACAGTTCGGCGCGTTGTATGCTCGGCAGCTCACAATGCCCGAATCTCCTTTGCAGGGCCCCCACCAGTGCTCCATAGTCACCCCTTTCCCCTGGGCTTAGCAGTAGCAAGCATGCTAGCGCGTCATCCACTAGGCACGTAGCTAGTTTTATCCCTTTCTCTTGCTTTGTCCAGCCCTCATTAGCCGCTATCAGTTCGAATTGGGCATGAAACGCCTCCCAACTATGTTTACCAGCGTACTTCTGCGTCTTGATGGGGACCCGTCCGCCTCGGCTGCTACTCCTCTCCGGCGCCAGCTGTACCGGATCCCCCCCGGCTTCTGCTGCTCCGTGCACGGGTCCTTGTCTGTTAGAGGGGCCCGGTTCGGCTTCGTTCTCCCTCCGCCTGAGGCTCTCCTCCACCCATCTGTAGCTCCCCATCAAGCCCTCCACTGCAGCATTCGTCCTCGCGAACTCCGAGGCTTCAGCCTCGTCCATCTCCATTCTCTCCAACTTAACCCTTGGGCGGGCTCTGCTCCGCTCCATTTTCCCGCTGTTACTGCGCGAGGCGAGCGGCCAAAGTTCGTAGTCACTTCTGGACACCAATGTAATAATCCGCTCCCGGACCGGAAGGAAGGAGGAAGGAGACGAAGGTCGACTTGCAATTCCGTGCATTTATTATAGTTCACAGGTCTCTGTTACAGGCTTAGACCTACAGCCACAACACACGAGCAATTCCTAGCTCTCCTTCTTGTTAGCCGGCTCTTATCATTCTGGTCAAAACACACACACTTCCCCGCCAACAAAATGGCCGCCTCCCGCTCAACCAATCCCCAGCGAGCTAGCAACCCCACATGACTCCATGTTCCCTTCAGGTGCATTACTCCTATTCACAGCGCGTTCAAGTGCTGTAGGCAGGGTTCGAATTGGACCATGGGTCCTGGGGGAGCCAAATTTTTTGAGGGGTTGGGGAGGGGGGGGGACTTGTCCCCCCCCTCGAAATTTTCACTTTGAAGCAAATTAATTGATGCAATTTGGCAACATAACGGGTCTCAATATAAATAAACAAATGTATCATTTGCTCCTCTTTTAGAACGGTGCTTGCTGGGTTAAAGACCCTGTGAAAAACATTCTACTAGCCGTATTGGATGATCGAACTCATTTATTAATCAGAGTAAAGAAAAGCAGCAAGGGGACACACAGGCAACGTTTTTTCTGCTCAAAACACCCCTTCAAGAATCCTGTATAACCTATACAATCAATATGCTGTAAAATTAAATATTAATTAACAAAAAATATTTCTAGAATAATGTTTCTAAAATAAATACCTGTGGGTCTGTGCACAGCACTGTGTCTGTGGTGGGGGCGGGGTCCGCGGGGCCGTCTGGTGCTGCAGCAGGAGCGGCTACTGAAGCTTCGCTCTCTTCATCCAAGCTGTCATTATTATTGTCAACCGACGGCTCAGCACCTGAACTCTCCTCCGAGCTGTCATTGTGAACGTCCCATAGAGCCTCGCTCTCTTCTCCTGAGTCCGAGCTGATGTTTACATCAACCACCAGCGGCTCTCGTACCGGCTGCCTGTTCGGCAAACTCGCTGTAGACGTCCCTGGTGCGTTGCTGTGTGCTGCGGTTGACACAGCTGATCTCTCCCCCTCTGAGCTGACGCGAAGCACGGGTGCAGAATGTTCAACATTAGTTGTCGTTTTAGGTTTCTTGGCAAACCCAAATTGTGCGAGGCTAGGTTGATTTCGTTTAGACATTTTCGCCAATCGCCCAGGATGCCATCACGGTTTGTTTTTATTTTTTAAAGTTTCAAATACAGCCGGCAAGTAAAGACAAGTCAAACGTGCAAACTAGGTGAGGGATTTGACTGCAGCGCCGCCACGCATGGATGGCCCCAGCAGGAATAGAAATAATAAACATCGAAGTGTGAACGTTAATAAGCGATTTAGAGCAAAATAAAGACACAACTTTGACGTATTTGTAGTATTATTTATTTCAGTACAGAAAATCGAACTCTATAACCTGTCTGAAAAAGAAACAGCCAATATTTTAGAGCTCCCCCTACATTTCACAAAGCAGTCTTTCAGGGGAGCCAATGTCCTTCTTAGGGGAGCTCAGCTCCCCTTAGCTCCCCCCCAATTCGACCACTGGCTGTAGGACACACACTACAACACCCCCAGCGAACTGAACCTAACACTCAAACAATCCCATGTTTACTGGCAACCCCACATCGCTACAATATGTTCTAAGTTTTGGTTTGAGCCAGATGTCATTGGCCCATTTTTCTTTATAATCAAGAAATAGATGTTTAATATAGCGAACACTACAACGTAAACTGTTTCTGAAGATAAATTGCTGGTCAGCTTCCCTGAACACATCATTCATATCATTATTTCGAAACCCCATTCAAGTGAATGGGGGAAAAAATTGTACGTTATCGCGAATATCGCGAAAACCGTCCAACGAAACTCTTCGCAAAGCCTGAGCACAGGTGTCATCAATGAGCCGCACATTTTGATGTCTCACATGCCTACGTAGTGTGAAAACTGTAGGAGAAATGGCGAACACAACTTTTGGGAACGAGAACAGATAAATAATAATAAATTAAAAAAAGATAAATAAAGGTAGGGTAACAAGATCTGTAGTTATATATAACTACAGATCTTGTTACCCTCTAGTTAAAGTTTAAATTCACTCCATGTACCCCGTAGTTATAGCCTACTCCATGTACCCCGTAGTTATACTATAACTACACTCCTTGTACCCTGTAGTTATACTATAACTACACTCCTTGTACCCCGTAGTTATACTATAACTACATGCTTATTTGCGGGCTGTATTCTAAAGTGTTACCAGAAACAATGCAGTGCAAAGAGTGACGGGCTATTTGTATTGAGCGAGAAACTCCATAGCCCTGCAGCTGCTCTGCCTGTGTGGAAACCGGAGCCCCCCGGAGAAAACCCAGTGGGGCTCAAAAAATGCACTTTCAATGTAAGGCTTGACTACTGTAATGTACTTCTCATCGGGATTTCTAGCAAGAGCCTACAGAAGCTCCAGTACATCCAGAACAGCGCTGCTAGGATCCTGATGAGAGTGCGAAAATACAATCATATCACCCCCATCCTTCAGTCACTACACTGGCTCCCTGTCTCCTCCAGGATCACATACAAAATATCTCTGCTAGCACATCAGTGCATCTACGGACATGCCCCTCCCTACCTCAATGAACTTCTAACACCACAATCCTCCGCTCGCATCCTGCGATCTAGCAACTCCAACCTTCTCCACCCCCCAAAGACTAAGCTCCGCACCATGGGGGATCGGGCCTTCTGCTCGGCAGCGCCCCGTATGGAAGGGAGCGTACCTATGTTCCCCGGGTCCTATATTCCCCGGGTCCTATGTTCCCCATTTTTGTGGGACCGGGGAACATAGAACCCTTCCTAACCTCCCCCAGACCCTAACCCAAAACCTAACCTCTCCCACCCCTCACGCCTAAACCTAAGGTCGGCATTGCGGGTGGTCGGCATAGCGGATAGACACCCCAAATGTTACGGAGAGTGTTAAAAACGGGGAACATAGGGATGACCCCATTTGGAATACCCTTCCTGACCACCAGAGGGGGCTAAAAACCTTCCTCTTCAACAGAGCCTTCTCTTAACTTTTATTGTTGTCTTTTGTTGTTTTTATTTATTAGAGAGAGAAAGAGCATCACAATAGGGACATCCTAGTAACAGATTGAAGTATAGGATTACATCCTAATACCAGGTAACATTACAACCTAATACCAGGTTGAGTATAGGATTACATCACCCTCTATAGAAAAGGTCTCATATCGAATTCCTCAGTTAGGCCTTTTGGGGCCATAGTGCCCAATGTATATATCCAGAATAATTCTCTTTGGAGTAGCGAGTTGTTGATGTCACCCCCTCTGCGTGGCAGTTTAAGAGCCTCAATCCCAATGTATTTGAGAGTGGATACAGGATGTTTTGCAGAGGTAAGGTGGACAGCCACCGTGCTAGATGTTACATTATTTCTGATTGTGCTGCGGTGTTCAGCGATACGAGTTTTGAGTGGTCTCAATGACTTGCCTATATACGAGAGTCCACATGGACAATGCAGCATATAAATGTAGTATGCGGAGCACAGCGATTCAACGTAATATTTGAGTCTGGGGAGAGAGAGACTACAGAGAGCCCAACATGAGCATGAGTGCCTGGCCAATCCCGGCGCTTGACTGCTGCATAGGCGGGCACAGGGCGTGGTTTTTGCGGAACCTATGTGCGATTCAAAATCACGAATCGCTTTTGTCAGTAGTATTCAAGTAGAAAACGTCGAGTTGATCAAGACCGGAATGCAAAATAGTAATAAGTATAGAGCGGGACGAACGTAGAAGTTCCGTTCAAACACTGTTGAAGCAAGAACTCCCTGTTGTCTCTATGTGTGATTCGAAATAGCGATTGGGCGTGGCGTCTACGGTTGGCTATAGATAGACCAGACCAGTTCTCTGGCTGGCTGGGAGCAGCAGATGCTGCCTTCCAGAGAACTGGGATGTGGGCGTTTCATTGCATAACGGTACGTGCACATCATGAAACGCTCGGCGGCGCGTGATTTCTAACCCCATAGGATAGGCAATAACCACGCCCTGTGCCCGCCTACGCAGCAGTCAAGCGCCGGGATTGGCCGCTCACGTGAGCCAATGGGACGATGATTACTTGACAAGCTCTTGGTGCGTGACAAGCAGACTGACAAGGCTTCAGCCTGCATGCAGCTCAGCGTGCTGCTACAACATGATTTCGGTAAAAGGGTAAATTAACAATGTTTTAACTTAACTTCTTAGCAAAACTAACACAGTTAGATTGTTCTTATAGCACAACTTTTTTCATCTCGTCTTAATCTGATATTTGAGGCAATAATTATCTTTCTCCTCAGAAAGCCCTGTGAGAAAATCCCATCAATCTGCATCAACCCCAAGAGTAATATCTCTGGGTTTCCTGTTTTGAAGGTCTGCTTTGAATAGTAGCCTATAAAATAAATACCATAGTAAACTTCTGCTTTGAATAGACAAATTAGCCATTTTCATTTTTGCCATTTTAGTTTTGCTTGCATCTTAGACACAAAATGGGTCAATTGGGTGTGAAGTGGAAAAGGCTAATGGTAGCTATATTATAGGCTATAGGTATGTAATAAAAATTACTTTTTTTTTTACTCTTGTGTTTGATAGGCCTCTATGCCAGACGGCTATTCATACCATGTTACGACACCCTTAGTGAGACAGCTGACCACGTTAACTTCAGGGCCACTCTTCGGATGGCCTTGTCAACAAAGGATGAGTTGATGGCATGGCTGAAATCTCACACAGTCACCTGGAGGGTGAACCGCACGCGTCCAGTAACGGGCCGGAAAGTTCTTTACAGTGTAAGACACTTTGCATTGAACATCCTACAATCCTATTTTTTTTAGGTTTTTTATTTAGGTTTTTTAGGTTGATGTTCTAGTAAAAAAGAATTGTGTGTGTGTGTGTGTGTGTGTGTGTGTGTGTGTGTGTGTGTGTGTGAAAATTCACATTTTTGGTGGGGTAAATGCAGGTAGTCTATTATAATTATAAGACCTATAAGCTGTTGTAAAATAACACATGTATTGTCCTAAGGTGGACTTAAGATGCCAGCATAAGGTACGACCTTACGTACTCAAAGAAAATGCAGTGCCGCCACGCAGGAGCAAGAACACAAACTGCCCTGCGACGATGACTGTGTCAATCCAAAGCACTGAGCGCAAACAGACTAGGTAAGTAAGGTAAGGCTTGCTCTAAATATGACATTGAGGATGCGGTTTGGCACTGTTTTCCTAAAGAACATGACATTTTTGTCTATAAATTTCTCAGCAGAAGCAAGGACCCTCACATCAGAATCAGAATCAGATCAGAATCAGAAAGACTTTAATGATCCCCGGGGGGAAATTGGGACAAGTTACAGTTGCTCGTTCACATAACACAGATAGCATAAAATAAAATTAAATAAAATACACAGTAGTAATGCGATAGTAAAATAAGCAGAATGAGAAGAAGAAAGAACACAACATAGCATGGAATAAACAGTATAACAGTATAAACAGTAAACAGTATTAAATGCAATAGGAGCAAAAAAAGTGGAGTACGTCTAAGTAAGCAATACGTAGAGTAAGTATACCTTACGTGCCAATTGTCATTATTGCACACTGAACTTATATTATTCGGCCTGCCCCATACGTTACACGTGGCTCAGCCATGCACTTTTCCAGTTAGCCTATCTTTATTGCACACTGAAGTTATATTATTCGGCTTGCCCTATACGTTACACGTGGCTCAGCCAGGCACTTTTCCAGTTAGCCTATCGGCTGGCTCAGTCTCAGGGAGACTGAGCATCTCCGAGGTGCTCTTTTAAGAGAGGCATTAAATAGACCAATGGCCACAGGCAGGAATTACTTCCTGTGCCTCTCCGTGTTGCATCTGGGTGGAATCAGTCTCTCACTGAATGTACTCCTGTGTTTGACTAGCACGCCGTGGAGTGGGTGCGAGTCATTGCTCATGATGGAGCGTAGCCTGGATAACGTTCTCTTCTCTGACACCGCAGTCAGAGAGCCCAGGTCCAGCCCCACAATGTCCCTGGCTTTACGGATCAATTTGTTAAGTCTGTTGGCATCCGCTGCCTTCAGCCTACTGCCCCAGCACACAATAGCATAGAGGAAGGCACTAGCCACTACCGACTCATAGAACATCCTCAGCATGGTCCGGCAGACGTTGAAGGACCTCAGCCGTCTCAGAAAGTAGAGACGGCTTTGCCCCTTCTTGTAGAGTGCATCAGAGTTCTTAGCCCAGTCTAGTTTATTGTCAATGTACACGCCCAGGTACTTGTAATCCTCCACTATGTCAACACTGACCCTGTGGATTGAAACAGGGGTCACCGGAGCCTTGACCCTCCTTAGGTCCACCACCAGCTCCTTTGTCTTTCACACGTTGAGCTGCAGGTGGTTCTGCTCACACCATGTGACAAAGTTGGCCACCACATCCCGATACTCATCGTCATCGCCATCTTTGATACATCCCACTATCGCAGAGTCATCAGAGAACTTCTGAAGGTGGCAAGTCTCTGTCTGGTAGGTGAAGTCCGTGGTGTAGATGGTGAAGAAGAAGGGAGAGAAGACCGTCCCCTGTGGTGCTCCCGTATTGCTGACCACTCTGTCTGACACACAGTTCTGCAGGCGAACATACTGTGGTCTGCCAGACAGGTAGTCCACAATCCAGGCCACCAGGGGGGCATCCACTCGCATCGCCATCAGCTTCTCACCCAGTAGAGCCGGCCTGATGGTGTTGAACGCACTGGAGAAGTCGAAGAACATGACTCTCACCGTGCTGGCAGGGTTGTTGGGCGTAGGCGCGGTTGGTCAAGTAGATGACCGCGTCCTCCACTCCCAGTCGGGGCTGGTAGGCGAACTGGAGGGGGTCAAGGGATGGTTTGACCATAGGCCTGAGCTGCTCCAGGACGAGTTTCTCCAGGGTCTTCATGATGTGGGACGTCAAAGCTACCGGCCTGTAGTCGTTGGAGCCACTGGGTCTTGGCTTTTTCGGTACAGGAACGATACAGGACATTTTCCACATCACGGGGACCTTTTGGAGACTCAGGCTCTTGTTGAAGATCAGCTGTAGCACATCACACAGCTGGGGGGCACAGGCTTTGAGCACCATGGGGCTGACGCCATCCGGGCCAGCTGCTTTTCTCGTGTTTAGTCTCCTCAGCTGATTCTTCACCTGGTCCGCTGTGATGGTCAGCGTGGGTGGGGGGGAGTGGCATCATCAGCTCTGAAGCCCATCGGGGGGGGGGAGAGGGGGTGAGTGGCCTCGTCTCTGGGTGACGGGGTATGAGGGGGGGGGGAGGTGGGCCATCAGGGCCATCAGCCGGAGCCAGAGGGAGAGAGAGGGGGGGGGAGAGCCGTGTGGCGGGGGCTGCTGTTGGAATGCTGCAGTCAGGAGAGTCGGGGGAGGGGGCTCCCGGGCCAGCTGTATCAAATCTATTGAAAAACAGATTCAATTCATTGGCCCGATCAACCCCCCCCTCCACCCCCCCGCTGCCAGCTTTGTTAAAGCCAGTAATAGCTTTCACACCCCTCCACACTTCTCTCATTGTTCTGCTGGAGCTTCGCCTCTAGCTTCGACCTGTAGCATTCTTTCGCTACTCTGATGCTCCCTTTCAGCTCCACCTGGATGGCCCTGATCCCCTCTCTATCACCTGACCTAAATGCTCTTTTCTTGGCGTTCAGGATGGCCTTGATGTCCTTAGTTACCCAGGGTTTATTGTTCGGGAAACATTTTATTTCCTTTGTGGGTATGTTGCAGTCCACACAGAAATTTATGTAGTCCGTAATGCACTCTGTGATCCCATCAATATCCTCGCCATGTGGGTCACAGAGTGCCTGCCAGTCAGTTACCTCAAAACAGGCTCTAAGAGCCTCAGTTCCTTCCTCTGACCATACCCTCACTGTCCTGGAGGTCACAGGCAGTTTTTTCACCATCGGGGTATATCTAGATCTGAGGTAGACTAGATTGTGATTGGATCGGCCAAGCGGGGGGAGGGGTGACGAAGAGTAGGCCGCATCCTTCACGTTCGCGTACATCAAGTCAATTGTCCTGTCGCCCCTAGTGCTGCAGCTCACGTACTGCTTAAAGTTGGGCAGTGTTTTCGTCATAGTCACGTGATTAAAATCCCCCGATATCAGTACCAATGCACTCGGATGCTTAGTCTGGAGTCCAGCAATGGCGTTGTGGATATTGTCACACGCTGATATCGGGTTAGCAGAAGGGGGGATGTAAATCGCCACAACAATCACATGAGAAAACTCCCTAGGTAGATAGTATGGCCGTAGTCCCACAGCTAAAAGCTCTGTGTCCGGTGAGCACGACCGTTCTTTAATGCTGATATGAGCCGGATTGCACCATCTATTGTTAACAAGAATGGCAAGGCCACCACCTTTTTTCTTACCACTCAAGGTGCAATCTCGGTCCGCCCGTATCGTCTGGAAGCCATCAATTGATGCGTTACAGTCCGGAATGTCCTTATTTAGCCAGGATTCCGTGAAACACATTAAGCTGCACTCGCGAAATTCCCTCTGAGTCCTCGCCAGACCTGTTAATTCCTCCATCTTATTCGCTATCGATCTAACGTTGCCCATGATCAGCGAGGGGAGATTTGGCTTGAATCTCCGACGTTCTCTCCTGGCTTCGTTTTTCCTCTGCCTCGCTCTTCTGCCTCTCCCCCTTCTTCCACGCCGTGCGTTCTTTATCAGTTCCTCCGGAATAAGCGGCGCTGGGACCGACTCGCCGGCCGGCGAGCGGAGCTCCAGCAGCTGTTCTCTGCTGTAAACAATAGCCGCATGTCCTGGCGCCAGCTGTTGTCCCCAGGCGATACATTGTAAGAGCAGTAAACCGGTCAAAAATACGTAAAAAATTCCTCTGAACCGCATGGTTACAGACGGATACACTATTTACACAATATATACACACGATAAGTGTTAGAAAAAGAGCGATAATAATAATAATAATACAAAGAGCACGGAAACGAACGAGCAATTGCAACAAGCGACCTTCCTGGTCGACGCCTGCGCTAACCTTTCCTGCAATAGTAACCATCCGCAGCGACCACAACCACAACATTTATGTGGCTGGTGCACTGCGGCACCGCGATGTGGGCAACAAGGCAAAAGAGAAACTGACCAAGCTTTTTGAAGCAGGACACTCCCCAAGTTCAGCCTTAGATGTGCTCAAGCATGATCTTCAGGTGGAACATGGGGATGATTATGTGTTCGTCACAGCAGACAGAGCACTCTGTCCTACTCTAATGGACTGCTACAGGTAAATATGTTTGATACTTTTTTCTTTTCAAATAAATGCATGATAAAAGTAATTTATTAAACTCTCCTATATAAATTTACTCTTTTTGTCAGTTGTTGCCATTCCAGAAACAGGATTAGTACTTGTGTAGAACCTGCAAAGAATAATGTTTCATACTTGTGCTTCATTCACCTTGTCAGAACCTGTGAAAGAGAAATGTTTTATTCAAGGAAGATATCGTTACTAAATAAAAAGCACCATTAGTTAATTTTGAAAGTTGAGTATACAATTGCCTCGCTAATTTATTGTCTTTGGACAGACTTTACCATCAGATATTCAGTCAGGAGTATGGCAGTTATGATGGAGTACAGATGGTAGCGGCTCTGGAGAGGCAGATTGAGCAGTACAACACTGAGTGCAAGGACCAATGTGCTAAAGTAACAACATCCAGTGGCAAGCGGCTTTTAATTGCCATCTGCTCCCCCTTGATGAAAAGAGTGCACAGCAACCTCAAGCACAGTGGGGAGATGTGCTTCATGGATGCTTCAGGTAATATGGACCGGCATCATTGTCGAATATTTTTGCTGTTGACCGTCAACTGTGGCCTATATCAATATTCACATTTTGTTATTCATGTGCAAATACTTTTTGGTGCCGAGTTGGTATAATAGAACCCAATACACCACTAGACAACTAGACAATATTTCACAATTGTATTATATGAGCTGTGAACACAACACCGTTTATACTATACCTTTTCTCTGGGTAAGAATTGAGCTTGAAATTAACGATATGATACATTATATTATATGAGGAAATTAACGATACGTGAACGTGAACACATGCATGTTTTTGTAGATTTTGTACATTGTGTAGATTACAATTATTATGCGACCATAATTCATTTCAATGTCCGCTCTCAATGTCCGCTGAAATCGCTGTCCGTTCTCAAGAGGCTCAGGGGTGTGCGATACTGCAAAATTTGGTGTCGATCCGATACCAAGTAATACTGGTCCAGAATTGCCGATATCGATACCGATACCGATACTTTTTATTATTAAATATGGCTTATGAACTTTCATGTAGCCTAGTGTGTCATTATTTATGAGGTTTATCAATAGGTTTACCAATTTATCAACCACTATAAATTATGACCGATACAGTTTGAAAATGTAACATTAACCAATGCTGAAGATCCTTAATATTATTTGAACGACTATATAGACGGTTTTAACTTGACAACAAAAACATTCTAAATTGAACCCCCGCTCACTTCCTGTTGCAGTGTTTGCTATGGACATAAAAGAAAAAAGTGCAGGACTGACCATTCCGTGAAAACCGTCTATACAGCTGAGCAGCGAAAACAAAAGTAACGATGTCGAGTGAATATTTCTGCAGTTTGCCGAATGCTGAGAAAAAGGAAGTGCTGTGGGGTTGCTCTCTGGTGAAAACCGGGGTGTCTGTCTGATATTTCCCTCCTCCTCCTCCCGTCTTTTCTGCAGGTCAGAGCTCTCTTTCTTGTTTCTCAGATGCTTAAAGGGGGACTAACCCCCTAGATATGTATAAGAACAGTGATTTGAAAATACCTATGGAAAAAACCAAGAAATGACATACCGTATGCTCTTGTCTATACTGGACTCTTTGGCTGTGTTGAAGTCCAGATTTTTTTTCGGAAATCGACGCCATTACAGTTTGCCTACTGCCTCAAAAATAATTTATTTGAGAAGGGCCATATCTGTATAAATATCAACAACTAGCCAACGCTGGTGGCCTGTTTGGAAAGAGCTTTGCTCAAAATGGTTGAAAGTTATATCAATTTGGTAATTCAGTGGCGAACTAGAAATTTAATTATTTTTCTGCATGTAACTCTATGGCAGTGTGTTAAACTACGTTACGAGAGCAAAGTGGCATGGGCTCGTTTTAAGCAGCACACCGCACAATACGACAAACCCCCCGTTCTGGGGTAACACAATGCGAGATTTCTCTACGTCATTCCCTCGTCCAAGTTGCCATATAGTCCCTTTTTCATTTTAGTTTGGGGGCTTTTCGTGATTCTTGTTAAAAGTTGTGCAAAGTTTTCCTCTCAGCGCAGTGCAGGCTGCCTGCGCCTCCTCCCTCCTGCCAGACCCCGGCTGGCGAAACAGCCTGCTGCATGCATGGGGCGCTTGTAACCTCACGGAGCAACAAACAAACAGACAGAAATAGCTGGTGTGCGATTTAGAGAATACAGTCTGAGATTGGGTACAGGATTGAGGGAATCCCGCATCTGTTTGCGAAGGTGCGACTGGACAGGACGCTTTTCACAGACAGGCACAGTAGTGGGAGCGATGCGAGTGTCTCTCAGGGCTACTCAGGGCACAGCTGCAGATCTTTCCTCCTCCTCCGCGCATTCAGTCTGTCCAAAATCATTACCGATATAATCTCAGTAGGAGGGATGCAGGGAAATGATAGTAGCCGATGTGTTAAGAGAAGCTTTGTCACGTTGTCACGTCGTAGTATAGCGTTATATTTTACATGTGCGCTAAACTGCGACCATATTTGTTTGCGGAAATATCAGACTGCTCTCTCTACTCTCAGAGCACAGAGAGCTCTGCTCTGCTGCGCGCGCCCGCGGAGCTTGGAGCTAGTGCATGAGGTTTACAGTACGACTCTCTCCCGCATGCCTGGGCTGGAGACAACTGCTTCCAACTCGGACTGATAATATATACATCATCATTCGAGCTTATTCAGGTAAGATATTAATAAAGTAGTGACACATTCAGCGGGAAACTAACTATAATTAAGACATGTGCCAACTTTGACAACGTTTGGTTCAGTATTTTAAGAGCAAACTTCAATAAGAATAGGCTTGGAGTTCTGAGGAGCCGAAAGGGTACAGAGGGGGTAGGGGAGTAATTATCTTGAAATCCCATAGTCTTTGGGGGCACTGTGACGTCAGTGTGCCCCTAATCTCCCATTCATTTGAGAAAAGAAAAAAAAGCAGTGTTCGACCCGTAGAGGGCGCTTATGCCAGTTATGCTGCTGAAAAATGATACAAATGGTAAAATGGCAACAGTTTGGTGTCAAATGTGGAAATTCTGACCAGAATTCTTCACACATCACCCCCAAAGTCATATATATTGGTTAAAAGCTGAAAAAAAGTGTTTTGGAGGTTAGTTCTCCTTTAAACAAGTTGGTAGTAGGCTAGTGGTCCCACAGTAGTGGACAGCCTGCATGCGGCTACGTCACACTTCACAAATTGTCATTTACTGATGTAAAAAAACTCCAAATGATCTGCTCCTGTTCCTGCCGGAATGGCATGTGTGTTTGTATGCGATTGTGCGCATCGGATTTAAATCCCACTCTGTGCTCTGCTGCTTGCCTTCCTTTACAAGACCCGCCCTGCATATCGTTCAAGCACTATTATTGGCCCAGGCATGTATAGGCTACTCGTTGTTTCAGTGCACATGTGATGACACCATAACAGCAAATCCGAGGCGGAGAAGCCCTGCATGAATGCACGCACAAAAGCTGTGTTCAGTATCGATCTTTTGATGTCAGGATCGATCTTCAAAACGAGACTCAGGTATCGGGAGTATCGATATTTTGGGATCGATCCGCCCACCCTATTCAGTTGGTTCATGAAAGCGCTGGGCTGCGTGCCCTCCAGAGTTTGTGGTGTGGGATTCCTCCATCTCAAAAGAAGAACACAAAAGACTTGCTCCGGCGCTTGACTGTTGCGTAGGCGGGCACAGGGCGTGGTTATGATGTTGGAAATTTTAGCAATGGCTTGCATCAGCCCAAAAGGAATGAGAAGCCTGAGAAACAGATGTGGACATCGACTCTATTATTTTTGCTCTACGGTGTGAAGGGAAGGGTGCTGCTGTGGAGGCAATAAGGTAAACTCACTAATTATTACATGTCAGTTCATCACGGATTATGCTTTTGGGCTACACATCATCAAACAGTGGTGCGCAGCAGCAGTAGCTACTGTTATTGTAGTAAAGAGCCTGGTGACGCGAGGTTAGTAGTGGGTAGCCTATAGGATAGGTCTACTAGTTTCCGCTTGGAATGAGATTTGTATGTGGGGCTTCCTGGGGTCCGCAGCAAATTGATCAGTGTTTGTTGTTATTCATTATACTATCTTTACATTTGCATGAAGTTAACACAATTAGAGAATAAAACGAGACTAAAAAGAAGTAACCAAGGCACTCTTGTAGGTGAAAAATCACCTACAAGAGTGCCTTGGTTACTTCTTTTTAGTCTCAACTGTGCCACCCCTGACCAAAGAGCAACTTGACGTTATTCTACTCGGCCTAAGACACACACACACACACACACACACACACACACACACACACACACACACACACACACACACACACACACACACACACACACACACACACACACACACACACACACAGAGCAATGCTTGTTCCATATGTTCAGGCAATACACATTGTGTGCATACACACACACAGCTCCCCGCTATCTGTCCCAGTTGGTATAACTTTGGCCTACATCCTGAAGCCGGCCCCTCCCCCTGTTCTGTCTCTGGATCGCAGGCCCGCAGTAGGGCTGCATTCCTCAGTGCACGCGCGCACACACACACACACACGCGCGCACACACACAAACACACACACACACACACACACACACGCACGCACGCAAAAGAGGAAGCAGAGTTCCCCATCCCCCACCGTCTTGACATGACAGAAGTCATGTCATGTATATTGATACGGGTATGTAAGACGGCGTCTCTCTGCCACTTCAGAAAGCGTCTTGAGGAAGGGCCGGTGTGGCCCGAGACGTCACGCTGTATGCAAAATAAAAAAAACCTAACGGGAGCTCGTTTTGGTGTGCGGAACTGCGGATCATTCTTTTTTCACTGTGAGTACCCTTTTGATCCAGCACCCAGGCCCAGTGTGGCCTAGTTTGGATGTGCGTGTCCCTGTCTACTTTTTGCAAAAGTTACAACTAAGCCTGTCTATGGTGGCCGTTTTCTTGTTTCCACATTCCTAGGCCACCTAATCTGCAGAGAATCTTGTTTTGACTCGTGTTCTTAGAATCCACTTTTCTTGCAAAAACCCAAGTGTAATTACAAGTCCAGGCAGAGAAACGTTGAACGTGAACATTTATTTTCAGTTGCAAGTAGGGATGTTCATCAATTATCGAAAATCGATAATCGATCGTTAAGGATTGGAATCGATCCTGTGGCATTTGGATCGATTTTTTAATTATTAAAAAAAAAAAAAAAAAAAAAAAAAAAAAATTTTGGACTAGGTTTGGGTGGAATTCGTTCCTCCTCGCCCACTCCATTGCACAGCCGACTAACGTGAGGTGGAGCTTCATATAGTCTCTAGTTTTCTGGCTGGGCACGGGCCTTTGTGCCAACAAAACTGTTTTAAACATGAGAAATTCACACCGGCATGCGCCGGGGACAGCAGTGTTGGAGAGGAGACACATTGAAATAAAGAGTTCATTGAGGAGAACACGTTGTCTTTCGTATTTTCTGCCATAGGCATTCATTTTGTTAAAAAAAAAAAAAAAAAAAAAAAAAAATTGAAAATATTGAAAATTTTCTAAGTATTAATAAAATCGATAATCGATAATTGATCGTTAATTCTCACCGATTATCGATTTTGGAAAATTTTCAAAATGAACATCCCTAGTTGCAAGTATGGTCCATTACCACAAAAATATATTCTACAAAAAGTAAATAAACACGTATGGTTACTCTAAATCAGTCTACACGGTCTACACGGTCTACACGGTCTAAAACTTGTTGCGATGTTATCTGCTGCAGATTTCCTGCTGTTCTGGCTTGTCCGAGCACATGGTGTTTCAGTATAGCTTTATTAAACTGCGGTTTCCCCCGCGCATGCCCACATACAACATCCGGGTATCACATGTACCATTTAAGGGCACCACTAGGTGTCCCTGTAACACAGGCTACTAACATATACCTATATGTAACATCTCCTTTTCTTTAGCCGTTTGAATAACATGCTTATGGCCTTTCACTACAGTGCAGTGCATAAAACATTATTAACGTGCCAACAACATTTTACCTTGGAGAATAACAATTTCAAATATTCAAATAACATTGCATAAACCATTCCTTTTTTTTTTCTTTTTTTTTCTTTTTTTTTTTTCTGTTTCTAACCACGAACAAAGTCCAGTCCAGCATATCAGTCCCAGAGTCAAACAGTCCAAGTCAATCACAGTCTACCCCCCTCTTTTTTTTTTTTTCTTTCTTCTTCCCCAAAGTCACAAGTCCAGTCGTTGTGGTGGCCGTGACAGGCGGCCACTCCGTGAGTAGACACCTTGGCCTGCCGCGCCTGAACCCCCCGGCATCAAGCCCTGCACCGGTGCCCTCGGTGTGCGAGGACATTCGTCGTTGCTTGTCTCACCCTGACCCGAGACAATCTGTGTCTCGGACGGGGCTGTCTCGCCAGTGACATGAGCCTGATCAGGGCTGTTTCGCTCAGGCTGCCGTGTGTCCAACTGTTGGGCTCGAGCTGAGCGCTCCGCAACACGCAGATCCACCCGGTTGCGTCTGTAAAGTGTGCCATCCACATCCACCATGAATGAGCGAGGAGCGACTTTCTGGAGGCATTGGCCCAGTCGCCACCTCCCTGTGCGATCACCTGGGAGAGGCCTCATTCTTATGGGATCTCCCACATTCAGCTCTGGAAGGTCCCTGGCAGCCGTGTCATAGAATGATTTTGCAATCCGCCGTTTCCACCGCAACTTCTCTGCCACTCCATCCACCACACGTGGCAGAAGCAGACTGTCTGCGACCGGCAGTGACGCTTTGAGCCTGCGTGACATTAAGCGTTGGGCCGGGCTGCTGTCTAACCCCTCTGTGGGTGTGTTGCGCCAGTGAAGGATGGCCATCCATGTATCCGTGCCATCCAACTTCGCCCGCTTGCAGAGTGATTTGACGATCTTAACGGCCGATTCCGCCTTGCCGTTTGACTGAGGATGTCGGGGTGAGGACGTGACATGGGTAAATCCCCAACTTGTTGCAAACTTCCTGAACCGTTCGCAAGCAAATTGCGGGCCATTGTCCGTGATCACTCTGTCCGGCTGTCCATAACGCGCAAACTGGGCTTTGCAGCGTGTGATGAGTGTCTCAGCAGACAGATCTGGCAGATGATCGATTTCCCAGAAGTCTGAATACTGGTCTACAATGATGAGAAAGTCCTTGCCAGCATATGAAAAACCATCCATGCTCACTGCCTGCCATGGGCGTACAGGTATGTCATGCGACATCATAGATTCCTTCTGCTGGGCCCGTGCGTACTCGTTGCACGCGGAGCAGTTTGCCACAAAGTCCTTTATCTCTGCTCTCATATTTGGCCAGAAAAGCGTATCCCTGGCCCGTCTGTAACACGCGTCCCCACCAATGTGGCTAGCGTGTATGCGTTTGAGCAGCTCAGACCTCATGGCCCTCGGAATAACAACGCACTGCCCCCTGTACAGCACCCCGTCTTGAACACTCAGTTCATCCCTGAAGGGCCAGTATTCCCGCACCGCCAGCGGGGTGTCCTCCTTAAAGTCTGGCCAGCCATTGAGGACCACAGACGCTAGCTCCTGGAGTACATCATCTGTTTCCGTGTGCTGCACAATCTGGCGAAACCTGAAAGCTGTAACATCGAGGTGCTGTGCCTGGTCCAGCTGTGCATATTCGGCCTGGGTGCTGTCAATGGCGCACACAGCATGCTGCACGTATGGGGCGTCTGACCCGCGGCACGGTGGCGTGGCCCTGCTTAGGGTATCGCTGACATACATCTCGGGCCCCGGCTTGTACACGACATCCAGATTGTAACATTGCAGCTGCAGCAACATGCCCTGGAGACGTTTCGGTGCGCTCAGGAGGGGCTTTTTGAAGATCGTGATTAGCGGTTTGTGGTCAGTTTCTGCGGTGATAGTCTCCCTGCCATATAGGTACTGGTGGAATCTCTGGCAGGCGAAGACAATGCTCAAACACTCTTTCTCTATTTGAGCGTAGTTCTGCTCAGTCTGCGTCAGTGCCCTCGAGGCAAAAGCCACCGGCTGCCCCCCTTGCAACAAGCAGCCCCCTAGTCCAGTCATGCTCGCGTCGCTCTGGACCGTAACGGGCTTTGTGATGTCATAGTATTTGAGGACGGGCGTGCTGGTGACCATCCGCTTCACCTCACGCACCGCATCCTCATGTTTGGGCAGCCAGTGCCACATAACGTCCTTATCCAGGAGCCTGCGGAGCGGCTCACAAACCTCAGAGAGCTTCGGCAGGAACTTTGCAAGGTACGTCACGAACCCAATAAAGCGCTGCACCGCTTTCACATCCGTGGGCGTCGGCATTTCCTGCACGGCTCGTGTTTTCTCTGGGTCGATTCTCAGTCCCTCCGAGGAGAGTATGTGGCCGTGGAAGTGTACAGCTTTGAGCTTGAATTGCAGCTTGCGCTCACTCAGCCTGAGTCTCACTGCCCTGCATCGTTCCATGAGAGCTTTCAAGTTGTTGTCATGGTCCAGCTCTGCTTCGGCATCTGTATCGCCACATCCGACCACCAGGATGTCATCAGCGATCGGTTCGATACCAGCCAGGCCCGTTAGCAGCTCATGCTGCTTGCGCTGATAGATCTCAGGCGCTACTGAGACTCCGAAAGGGAGCTTAAGCCATCTCATTCGACCCCACGGTGTCCAAAAGGTTGTCAGACGGCTGCTCACGTCATCGAGCTTGCACTGTAGAAACGCATCGCGAGCGTCCACCAATGTGAACAGGCGGGCCTTGGGCAACTTATACAACACATCCTCCAGCGTTGGCATATGGTAGTGAGACCTCAGCAGTGCTTGGTTGAGGGGCTTTGGGTCGATACAGATTCTTATCTTCTCTGGCTTTGCAACAGTCACCATGCTACTTATCCACGCTGTTGGCTCAGTCACCGGCACAATGTTGCCAGCCTTGACATGTCTATCCAGCTCCTCCTTGACTCTCTCTTTCAGCGCTACCGGCACATTCCTCGGCGCGCACTGTACTGGCATTACATCAGGATCCAGCTCAAAGTGTGTCTCGCCCGGGACCGACTCGATTGGGTCATTGAAGACATCGTGATAGTCTTTCAGCAGCTGATCTTTCGTACGGGGCGTAGACTGACTTGCATCAACTTTATTCAGTTCCTCCGGAACTGTGAAGCTTACAAGGCCCAGACGCTCACATGTGTCACCCCCGAGAAGAGGCTTTTGCTCCGTGTTGACTATTTCAAACGTGAGGTTGTGCTTTTCTCCCTGGATAACACATTCTGTGTGGAATTTCCCCAGTGATGTCATGAATTTCCCAGAGTATAGTTTCAACCTGGCTGTGCTCGGGCGTAGCGCCGTTCTGGGTGACAGCTTCTCTTTTATCTTGTGGCCCATAACATTACAGGTGGAGCCTGTATCCAGCTGGCACTGCTGCTTTTTTTTATTCAGACATAGATTCACAAACCACTTGCGCCCCTGCTGGGCTTTTGCGATATTAACACATTCTGTGACTTGAAACAGTCTCTCATCAGTATCTGATTCCTCTTGTTCATCATCTTCAAGCACATTCACTTTCTTTATTTTGTCAGACTTGCTGCTAGCCTGGCATACTTTGGCAAAGTGATTTGATATGCCACATATCCGGCAAGCCTTACCGTAGGCTGGACACTGCTCTCTGCCCCGTTTGTGGCTGTTCCCACAGTATTTGCAGTTCCACTGTGGCTCTTTTTCCGCTGCTTTCCTTTGAAATCTGCGCCTCTCACTTTGTCTGTCCATGGCATTTACACTGTCTGCCTGCGCCAACGGGGTCTCAATGATTCTCATGTGTTTCTCTGTCAGTTCAGCAAGCCGACAGATCTCCGTCGCTGTTCGTAACGTCAGCTCTCGTTCCCGTAGTAAGCGCCTCCTGGTGCCTTCACTCGCAACGCCCAACACAAGCCTGTCTCGAATCAGTTCGTCTTTCAGCGCACGGTACTCACATGACGATGCTCTCTCTTTTAGCCTTGTCAGAAAATGGTCTATTGGCTCGTCAGTCTCTTGTTTACAACATCCAAACATGTATCTCTCGTAGATCACATTCTTCGCCGGCTTGAAGTAATCCCCCAACGCATTCAAAATAGCAGCTGGGTCCTTCTTTTGATCCTCGGTTAACGTGAGGCTGTGCGTGTAAACATGACAGCACTCACTTCCCATTAGCCGTCTCAGCGAGGCTGCCTGGATTAGCTTCGACTTCTCACTCAGTCCGGTAGCCAGCAAAAAGTCCTCAAACTCCGCTCGGAAGACCTCCCAGTTCTTTGCCAAGTCTCCCGACATGCGCATACCCTCGGGCGCTGGGATGCTGTTGCTTGCCATAGCGTGGTTTTATTTATTTCTGTCTTTGTTATTCAGAAATCCCGCTTCTGACGCCATGTTTCAGTATAGCTTTATTAAACTGCGGTTTCCCCCGCGCATGCCCACATACAACATCCGGGTATCACATGTACCATTTAAGGGCACCACTAGGTGTCCCTGTAACACAGGCTACTAACATATACCTATATGTAACACATGGCTCCTCCTCCCCCTCTGCCCATGCGCAACAAAACGGCCCCACAGTGCCACCCACTGTCGCAAATAATAACTGTAATAGGTTATATGACATTACAACTAGAGTAAATTAAAGCTTGAACATAGCATGTAATTAGAATAAAAAATAGCTATTATAAATCAAATATTAGCATGCATAAAGGCTGAATTATGCTCACCCTGCCGTGAAGGGCGCGGGGGTGGAGCGAGGGGCGGGCGCGTCAAATTACGTAAATTTGTTGGGCGTGGTTAGTCGCGAGCTCCAGCAGCCGCTCGCGTTCTGCCTGATTTTTTTTCTAACAGCGCGAGCTTCTCTCCAAACATGGCTGCTTTCGATTCACTGAACCCTGAACACTGAGCTGTGTTTTCACCACATTTCTTGACCCATGTGGTAGGCTATAAACTTAGATTTGCAACTGTTCGTTTTTAGTCATTTCACCAAGTAAATGTGTTGTGTTGAGAGCATGATTGAGAGAGATTAAAAGCAGCACAGAGTAGGCAATCAGGGCTGAGAAGTAAAAACGGCTTTCAGTAAAAACAAGTTTGGTGAGTCCTTCATGTGCTGATGTGCGGTCGTTTGAGAGTGAAAGCGCACTCAGTACTACACAGCGTTTCATTGCGACTTTTCACGGGCTATTCTTCTCACCATTGTACAATAGCTACAATACATGCTGATCACTTTCTGAGTATAATGGCATCAGCCCCAGCGCGAGGTCTGCACGGTGACTCACGGAGACTCGCGGGGCCCCACCCCCACGGAGCTTTGCTCGAGCATAAGAGCACCTTAATACGTGGTTAAATGGCACTCACACTGTCCTCAACGAACACATAATGTTTTAAAGATGATGTATCAGTCCAAGTTGCCATTTTATTTCAGTGGGCAGATAGCGGAGTGGTTAAGGTGTAGGGCTGCCATGCTGGTGATCCGGGTTCAGGTTGTGGCAGCTATTTTATTTTTACATAGCCTAGATGTTTATTCGGTAACATTTTACAATACTGTAACACAAAAATTGGGTAGTTACTGAGGAACGAGTCAGGAACAAACCATTAGTTCATGAATAGTTAATAGGTAGTTCCTTAATGGTAGTTACTTAAGAACTGACCATTAGTTACCATGTTAACGAACCAGTAAGTAATGATTACTTCCTTAAGTTTTTTTCCGCTAGTTCATGAGTAGTTAATGGGTAGTTACTTAAGAACAGACTATTAGTTACCATAGTTGTTACTTGGGAATTAATCATTAGTTCATGATTACTTCACCATTAGTTACCATATTTGTGCACCCTCAAGTAAAGCAGGCCATCATACTTAGTTGTTACTAGGGAGTTCATCATTACTTCATGATTACTTTACCATTAGTTACCATATTTGTGCACCCTCAAGTAAAGCAGGCCATCATACTTAGTTGTTACTAGGGAGTTCATCATTACTTCATGATTACTTTACCATTAGTTACCATATTTGTGCACCCTCAAGTAAAGCAGGCCATCATACTTAGTTGTTACTAGGGAGTTCATCATTACTTCATGATTACTTTACCATTAGTTACCATGTGTGTGCCTCTCAAGTAAAGCAGGCCATCATACTTAGTTGTTACTAGGGAGTTCATCATTAGTTCATGATTACTTCACCATTAGTTACCATGTGTGTGCCTCTCAAGTAAAGCAGGCCATCATACTTAGTTGTTACTATGGAATTAATCATTAGTTCATGATTACTTCACCATTAGTTACCATATTTGTGCCCCCTCAAGTAAAGCAGGCCATCATACTTAGTTGTTACTATGGAATTAATCATTAGTTCATGATTACTTCACCATTAGTTACCATCTCTGTGACCCCTCAAGTAAAGCAGGCCATCATACTTAGTTGTTACTAGGGAATGCATCATTACTTCATGATTATCTTACCATTAGTTACCATCACCCTATAACAAATAAATACAAGAGTTGTTCCAGGTGAGGTTTGAACCCTTGGCCCCAAGATCGCAAGATTAATAGTCTGGTTCCCGAGGCGCCAACACACAACACAACACAACACAACAACGGACTAAGAGACGATTTAACATCTAAAGAAACCAGTAAATGTCACATTTGAGGAGCTGGAATCAGAGAATTAGGACATTTATCCTTAAAGAAATGGCTCAAAATGATTAATTGATCATCCAAATAGGCAATTCATGTAATATTTGGCAATTAATCGATGACTAATTGTTGCAGCTCTTTATCAGTTTTTATAAAATTTATTTTTATGTATTTTCAAAATACGTATTTGTATTTCAAATACATATTTTTCAGACCAGTATTTAGTATTTGTATTGTGATAAATTTTTTGAGCAAGTATTTGTAATTTGTATTAAAATACTTTTTGATGTATTTTCGCCCAACTCAGACCACGGGCACGTTCTGTCCTTTCAACCTGTATAATGAAGATTGTTTGTCTTTGGCAGCATTCTTTATGGGCCGAGCAGCCAGGATGCAAAGTACTAATTAAATTGGTTAAATTGGTTTTAACTTTCTTTGTTTACAGCCAAAGCATAGCTACTTTTTATTGTTATGTAACACCCTCGTTGTGGAAGAAAGGTGATTGCGTTTTGATGAGTTTTCACTTTATTTGTAACAGAGGGCCTCTGTTTCAGATTAATTTCTTATAAAAAAAAAAACAGATCAAGATGATGGGGAAGGAATAGATCATCAGTAAATATTTAACAGTTGAGTCTTAATAGATTACTAATGCTTTATGCATAGAGTACTGCAGGAATGAGTCTGGGCTGGATGTTAGCACTTCCAGCTCTTACATCTAAAAGTCAATGGGATTTTGTAATGGGATTTTGGTTAAATGCATGAAATAAGGTCTGTAGTTAACAAAAGTTTATGAAACAACTTTGTGTTCAGCAAGATAATCTAAATGAGCAGGGGACCCCAAAATTCCCTTTCCCTGGCCACATAATGACATCATCAGTCACATCACACGATGATTGTGGAGCATCATGCCCTGGGCATGACATCATCAGTGTGTATGACATCATCAGTCGGGGGTGTCTGCATGCTCACTTGATGGTTTGTTTATAATATGACATTTCAGTCACCACTGGCCACCACTCGACCAGCCAGTAATACAAAACTACAGTTTCTTAAAAAGTATCAAAGGTAAGTTACAATTTTTAATGAGAGATATAAAAAGACATGTTTTTTGAGGAACAGCTGGAATTTGAAATGATAACTTTTTATTAGAAAGATATGCGCCGAACGTCTAGACTTTATTGCAATAAAACAACTACACCGGGGCATTTTTGACCCACTGATGCATCTAAGGGTTAATGTTATAAAGTGTTGTAGCTTTGTAACTACCACCATTGGATTCCTTGACCCTGAAAATGTAGGTATAGCAGTTACAATCAATGTTCCATCTTCCATCAAGATATTACAAAACGTAAATTTTATGGTGACCATTTTGTAAATTCCAATATGGCCACCACATAGACATATGGGCAAATGGAAACATTGATTTTATGATTCCTTATACAATACCCTTTCCAAAAATGTATAGTTTTGCTAATCTCCCAAAAAATCCCACAAAAGTTCAAATCAAAACATAATGAATCTGACTATATATGTGTGTCTTTTTTTCGAGACTGAACACTGTATTAAAACTGTGTTAAATGACTGTGTGCCTGTCAAGGGGCCAGCCCACCTGACACCCTGGTGAGGAAGATGAGGTTGAGGAGGAGGAAGGACAAGGAGGCACAGCAGGCGCTGAAGGGCATGAGCGACGTCACGCATGGAGGTAAGTACACAGATAATGTAGGAAAAAAGAGTGGAAAGAAGCACCATGAACTATAATCACATGGTTACATGGTTTTAATTTATGCAAAAGGACTCTCTCCCTACTTTCCTTGTTAAAACCATTACAGACAAAACTAAGATTACAGAACCAATCCAGAGTCTTTAGGGCGGCCTTCGTATTGGGGTGGTGACATGCAGAGGTCATGTGCTGAGCACACATTGATAAAACAATCAAATAAAGTAATGTTGCTCAGGACATCCTTTTTTAATGTTTTAAAAAGCTTTCCATGATACAAAGTGATTCTCTGTATCTCCAGTTTGTTTTACTATAGAGGATAACGGGGAAGAGAGTCATTTCCACTAAGCCTTAGCGGAAGTGACTCTCTCGCTAAGGCATGTCCTTGACTAAATCTAAGGGGCATCCGTTTGTTATGCCCAGTTCAGACTAGATGATTAGCCCTCGGCGGGGAATGAACCTGGGTCTCTGCGGTGGTAAAAATATTCTATGTAATGGAACTACTAAAAGATGACAATAATTGAAAAACTAACATGGTCATTTAGTACTAAAACACGTTACTAGCCCCAACACTGATGACAACAAAGATCTTAGTAGAGCTGGGCAATATGGACCAAAAATCATATCTCAGTATTTTTAGGCTGAAATGGCGAAATATGATATATCTTGGTATTTTCTACAAAGTGGGCTAGATTTTCAATTGTAAATTGGGCCAGGCGATATGGACTCTTACAAAATATATTTACACAATGTGATTTTTTATAAAAAATCATCAGTGAATAATGATATAATGAATAACGTCTGGTAAGCTCATAAAATGACTTCACTTTACTGCAGCCTTTAAAACCAGGAAAAGACGAGTATGCAGTATCACGATATTACCATAACAAAATCTAAAACGAGATCTGTCTCATCTAGTCACAATATTGGCCAGACCTAACCTTGAGTGCCACACAGAAACCTGAGACACAATTTGCAGAAAAACAGGATTAAAGTTGATTATCAATCTGCTTCTTTAAATGGTGTAGTTATAATAAATACTTCGTTTTGAGACACACACGTACACACACATGCACCTCGCTGTGTTGACTTGACTGACTGGGGTTGACTTTATGGAGCCGACGGGTTTGGTGCATGTTTTGCAGATAACCGTTGTTTGTTCAACATCGTCCTTGCGATACCCAAACCACTGCCAGATGATGGATCCAGTGCTATTTCTTTTTGCAACAAATTCGTCCGCCTCCGGCTCCATTTTCCATACCCATTCTCTGCTACTGGCTCTCAGGTTCTTGCTCTCGTCTATCGTCCTCTACGTTTGGCATAACCACGGTGGGTTTCGTAATAACGCTGCCTTGACGGCGTCTCTTCTGGTCGAGTGTCTGCGACGTCGCGTAGCGCAGGCGAGTGTCTGTGACGAGGTTTGACGCGTTTGACGTATGCATGTGATTCCCCCTCCCTTCCTGTTTGTCTGAGTCTGAGAGGGAGAGCTGATGTTACGTCGGAGAGGCTGTATGACGTCATGGAGGTTCTGCGTTGCTGGAGTGTATTTGGCGCGCGGCTAGTCTAAAATACGACAAATTACTGTTTGTTTTTTAACTTGGCGGTTGGCATAAACTCGTTTGTGACTGGATCAGGATTAGGATGGAGGATCAGGCAGAGTTGGAGCAAGATGATGACAATATGGAGTACAGCAGAGGTAGGCCTACCTGGAATCCTACTGTAGTTTATAGTGGGTGTAGTAACTTCAATACTAGCAAACAGACTCAATTCTCCATTGACTCAGCAAAGGCACTGCAGTCATTTATTGACAGGTTGCTGCTTACAACTGGCGCCTTTTCCTATTCTACTGAAACACACAGGCGGCCGCTAGGACCCCACCCAGACCCCTTAGTGGTCCTCTGCCTGCCTGATAGAAATCCCCAAACATGAACATTCACATTACAACATTCTCTCCCCCCATAGTCCACACATAACAATATATTTTTTGTGTGAACTTGAACTTTTTCAGTTTTTCTCTTTTCTTTGAACTTCAACTAATCTACAAGGTAGGGAGTCGACAGCCCTCCTCGAGACAGATTATTCTGCCCCTTCAAGAACATAATCCTTAAAATAAGGGGGTGCCCTCCTAACCCGCCCTGGATAAGGGTTGTCTCTGTAAGGCTCCGGTTCTGGGGGTACAGGCACTACCACCTCTGGTGCTTGATCCTGTCGCTCTCGATATTCTGGTTCTTGTGGTGTCGGGTCCACCGGGAAACTCACCTCTTGAAGATTGGATTCAGTTTGTGTCCTGTCATAACGTGGGCGGATTTGATCCTGATGTCGCCTCACCAGCTTGCCGTCATGTGTTTTCACTCTCCAAGATACTGGGCCTGGCATCTCAATGAGCGTTGCTGGAATCCACTTCTGCCCCGCATACACGCACATAGACTGAGTCCACCTCTGTGAATGTGCGGTGCCGGGCATGCTTGTCATGGTGTTCATTTTGTTTGGCCTAGTTCAGTCCCACTTTGCCCGCCAGTGACGGATGCACCAGATCCAACTGAGTCCTGCTCCTCCGGTTCATGAGCAGCTCAGCCGGCGTGGCTCCGGTCGTGGTCTGAGGGGTCGATCGGTACTTGAACAGGAACCTGGATAGCTTTGTCTCCACACTACCCTCCCCCATCTTCTTGATTCCTTCCTTAAACACTCTCACAGCACGCTCAGCACAGCCATTAGATGACGGGTGATATGGTGCGGTTGTGACATGCTTTATGCCATTCTTCTTCAAAAAGTGCTCAAACTCCGCACTCACCAAGCTAGGCCCATTATCACTGACCAACACTGCTGGGATCCCATGGGTGGCAAAGATGCTCCTCAGCTTCTTTACTGTAGCCGAGGAAGTTATAGACGGCATTGGGTGAGCCTCGATCCACTTTGAGTAGGCATCGATTACGATCAGAAACATTTTTCCAAATACTGGCCCGCAAAAATCCAGATGCAGTCTCATCCATGGTTGGTTGGGCCACTCCCACGGATGTAGCGGCGCTGCGGCTGGAGTGGCTTGGTTTGACTGACATGCGTGGCATTTGCGCACTGCTGACTCCAGATCTGCATCCATGTTTGGCCACCACACGTAGCTGCGGGCCAATGTTTTCATTCTTGAGACCCCCGGATGAGCCTCGTGAAGCTCTGCAATCATGGTCTGTCTCCCCGGCGGTGGTATTATTACCCTGCTGCCCCACAGAATGCAGCCCTCCTCCACGCTCAGTTCATTTTGCCTCCTCATGTACGGCTGCACCTCTGGATCTGTGCACTCTCGGGGCCAGGAACCCTGCAGCACCCACTGATGCACTCTGGACAAGACGCGGTCCCGGCGAGTCCACTCCTGGATCTGTTTCACCTGCAGTGGTGTTCCATTCATGTGCTCCATGAGCATCACCACCTCCCCTTCTCGTGGCGTGGTGACGAGGCTGGTCGGCAGTGGGAGCCGGCTCAGTGCATCTGCGTTCCCATGTTTTGAGCCCTCCTTATACTCCAGTGTATACTCGTATGCTGCCAGGATTAACTCCCACCTCTGCATCCTGGCCACCGCTTGCTGTGGGATGGATGCCCTTACTCTCTCCCAAGAGACCCAGCAGCGGTTTGTGATCAGTCACGATGGTGCAGTGCATACCATACAGGTACTGGTGACATTTCTTCAGGCCAAAAATGATGGCTAGTGTCAATATGTCATCAAATCTGACTGTGAATAAAATCAAGAGGAAATAATCAGTAGATCTTGGCAATCTTATTTAAAGAGCGTGTGGTGCAGGTAAAAAGTCAACATGGAGAAATATGGATAAGAAGTTGGCATTCTAATACATGTGCTCAATAAAATGGCGGGGGGTTGGTCTGGGCGAACTGTGAGTTTGAGACTTCAAACTGTGGGAGTGCGCTGCTGGGAACCCAACGGAGTGCAGTGCCGCATTTCATTCAATTTGGACACGTGCATATTGATATCGATACCGATATCTATACCAATAAGAAGTCTTTTGTTATTTTCCGTACTTGTAAATTATGTGTTAGGGAATGGGGAATGGAATGGGGATATCACTTTTTGGGGGGCGATTTGGAATAGGGGAAGAAATGTGGGGTACATTGTAAGGAAAAACTGCAGGAGGCTATTGTGAAAGTAGAAGAATGGTCATATAAATGGGGTTTTAAACTCTCAGTTGATGAAACAAAGACGATGTTCTTTACAAGGAAAATAATTGATGGAGAGGTAAAACTAAAATTATATAATCAAGAATTGGAAAGAGTGAAGCACTTTAAGTTTTGAGGGTTATGGTTTGATGAAAGAATGACATGGGCTGCACATATTCAGAAGGTAGTAGATCAATGTAAGAGGGTTTTAAATGTGATGAGGTGTCTAGTTGGAAGTGAGTGGGGGGCGGATAGAACAGCTCTGAAGGCTATATACGTAAGGGATAATGTATATTGAGGCGGTGATTACGGGGGAAATAATGACCGACAGGTGATGATTGAGCCCGACGCGCAGCGGAGGGCTTAATGATTCACCTGAAGGTCATTATTTCCCAGTAATCACCGCCTCAATATACATTATCCCGCTTAGAACACGGCCTACAACTAAATCATTCAATAATCTGACAAAAATAATTATTCAAATAGATTTTTTAATAGCGTTTTCAACGGCAAAGCGGTTTCATTCGTAATTGGCACACAAGACACCACAGCTGCAACTGGTTGGCCTAATTAGTAGTGTTTGCTGACAAAAGGCTCTTATCAACTGATTAATCCAGGTGTGGCAGAGCAGCGGTCGGTTGTCGAGAAATAATGACCGGTGAATCTTGTTGATTGACCAATCAGAATCGAGTATTCGAGAGAGCCGTGTTCTAAACCGGGTTCATTAGATCAACAATAGACTATGGGTGTATTGTGTACGGGTCAGCAGCAAGCACGTCTCTCAAAAAGTTAGATAATATTCAGTATCAGGCATTAGGATTGTGTACAGGGGCATTTAGAACTACACCAACATCAGCGTTACAGGTGGAGATGGGGGACATGCCCCTAGAGATGAGTGTGAATGAATGAATGAATTTATTTGGTGATAAAATAAAATAACACAACAGTACATATAGTAATGAAAGAACAGACAATATATCAATATTGTCTGTTTTTAACTATATCGCCCAGCTCTACTCATGATATATAATATACAGTCTCTAGTGTATGATTCAACTTTTCCCATGTTCTAATCTAGTGTAAAAAAGCAAACAAACTGAAAAAATAAAAGAAAAAAATAAACAAAAATCGCAATAAATCGTAATATCGAATCGCAATAATCGTAGAATCGCAATACTTAAGAATCGCAATATAAATCGAATCGGCACCCAAGAATCGTGATAGTATCGAATCGGGAGATAAGTGAATCGCCACAGCCCTGTTGAGAACGTTCTTCTCAGTATCTTAATAGATAAAAGCTGTTCACTAGAGCAGAGGTTCTCAAATGTTTTTTAGCCAAGGACCCCTTACAAGATATAAAATATACCGGGGACCCCCTCATTCTGATTTGTGATTTTGGGCTACGCTTAATTGTTGCCACGGTAACGTGCTTGACTTTTAATTTGATAGGTTTGTTATTAGAATGTAATCCATGAACCATTTTAGGTTTAAAGCATAAACTATTTTCGTTGAACTATGAAGATTTTGCAAAAATATACTGTATATATATATATATTTTTTTTTTATTACATTACATTTACATTACGTCATTTAGCAGACGCTTTTGTTTTGTCCAAAGCGACTTACAATATCACAATTTGTCAACAGTAGGCCTACAGAAAACCACTATGCAACACAATCAATGACAGCCAAGATATTTTGATAGACTAGCACCATGTAGGAAGTAGTTTGAGAAGGAATAAGTAACATGTAGCATTTTTTTTTATTTATTAAAAAAAAAAAAAAACTTTTTTTTTTTTTTTTTTTTTTTACCTGAAAACTTTTCGCGGACCCCCTGGCAAAGTGCCACGGACCCCTGGGGGTCCGCGGACCCCCATTTGAGAACCACTGCACTAGAGTGCATAGCCTTTACAAATTGGACACTGGACAGGTTTGTGTTCAAAGTGGGAGCTTGCCAAACATATGCACACGCTCGGGACCCTCGGGTAGACCTCCTCTATGACATCCCACTCGTATTTTACTTTAAAAAAAATATTCGCTGACAGACACAGCTGAAAACTGTGCTGCTAGTATGACTGGGAAGACGGAGAGGACTGAAATGGTGGTTGACGCTGCAAAGAGATTTCTGGATGTGGTTGATGTATCTGGAGCAGAGATAGATAAAATACTGAGAGATGCATTTGTGCAAACTCAGGCGTCTGCATCTGAGTGATATGGAAAGTAATTATGAATCTGAGTACTTTGGGTGGATATGGTGTTATTTTGTTTATTTTAGCTAGTAGTTTCAGTTTAGGTTTAGTTCAGTAGATGGTGGTATAATGCAACATTTGGATGCCAACCGCCGTAAAATCGGAAGAACCGAAAGTGGGATTCACGCCCCGGGGTTAGGTACATTCTCATGACCGTTTTGGAATCTAGCACACTTAGAATAATAGAAAACTGAGATGCATCATATCACCGGGTGAGAGTGTGTGTGTGTGTGTGTGTGTGTGTGTGTGTGTGTGTGTGTGTGTGTGTGTGTGTGTGTGTGTGTGTGTGTGTGTGTGTGTGTGTGTGTGTGTGTGTGCGCGCGTGTGCGGCCTTTCATTCCAGCTTGTCTGTTTTGAATGAATAAGTAAACAGGAACAACTGGATGACAGTTACCGTACTTTACTAAAACAGGAACAACTGGATGACATTTACTTTACTAATACTAAGCGTGATATTCTGGCAGCAGAGTGTGTGTGTGTGTGTGTGTGTGTGTGTGTGTGTGAGAGGAGAGATAACTTGTTTACCAGCTAACAACGCTAGCTGTAGTTCCTCCAGATTGTCGAACCCCAAATTGCTCCTCCCAGCACGCTGCGTGGCAGCTTGCCACCATCGGTGTATGAATGGGTGAATGTACCTACTGATTGTAAAGCGATTTGGATAAAAGCGCTATATAACGCTAAATGCAGGCCATTTACCATTTTGTTTAATATGAAGATGTTATGGTAGCTCTGTTAGCTTGCTGGATTGACTATTGGTTGATTGTGACTGACTGCTTTTACATGGACCTGAGTATCACAGTTATGAGGCTTATCCTGGTTTTGAGGCTTATCCTGGTTTTGATCATATTCGGGATATGGCGTTTACATGGAACACATAAAGCAGGTTATTCATATTCCTGTATACATTGTCATATACGGTAGTATATGCAGGAGTAGTGTAATACGCTTGCGCTGTACTGTGTGCAACAACAGGAAGTGTCAAGCTACCCTCAGTATGTGTTTCCTGCTAGTAGCCTACATGTCATGCTGCCCTCAATTAAATCAAGCTAAAGCTACAAGAAGCCTCCGTCTATTGTTTACATACATAAGTACAGGACTAGTACCCGGGTTACTGATTACTGCATGCTATTTGCACAGACACCTGTGATCTTTACAACACAGACCGGCATCATTATTAGTATTAATATTATTAGTATTAATATTATTATTATTATTAGAGCTTGTATTGGGTGTGTGTGACGTGACATCATTCACCTTTTTTGTGCCAAGACTGTGTGGGATTCCTTGTATCCCCTCTTCACGGTGGTCTGTCCCCGTTTGCACACTGCTTCTTCCTTTCACTTTAGTCACAACACCTTCAGCCTGTAGTCTGTATCCTTTCTCCTATCTAGTTGATGAGATGAGACTGAAAAAAACAGCTATTCTGTGTGTTTGTGAAGCTGGAACCAGGACATTGGTATTTTTACTGATAAATAATGATAATAACGATCAATCAATGATCACATTAACTATAACCAGTTTATCTTATGTGGGTGGTGCCTATTGTTGGTAGATGATGAGGGAATAACAGGTGAGCCAGTGACAGAAGTTGCTGTTTTACTGGGTATTTATTAACATGCTGTGTTCTATCTACAGGATACTGCTGCTGTTTGCCCTCGTGGCTACAGGTAAATATAAATATACCCTAACCCTAACCCTACCCATGGATGCATTGCTCTTAAAGGGCTCGCGCCGCGTGAACTACAGTAATAATCACATGAGGGCAAAAAAACTATTTTTCACATGAGTGGGGCACGCGCTAACCCCACCGTGACGTCACGATGTACCAAATCTAAAAAGTACAAAAAGGCACGCACATCCAGTGAGGGGTTTAAACCAGGTGCAGGACCGAAGTGCAAGTAAGTAATAAAAAATAAGAGTCCGCACACTGGCAGCTGCTCCCAAATATTTAATCGAGACCACAAAAAGTGTGACGTTTCGGGCAAAGCCCTTCCTCAGACATGAATGAAGTGTAGGACACACCCCTTAAGTACCCTCACAGGGGTCACCTGACACATCATGTGATACATAGAAGAGTTAGACATACAGTGCACTTGTTCTACCAGTATACACAATAATCAAATAGCAACTGGCAATATCAAATATCAAATTCAATATACAAGTTCAATGCCAGAATATCTAAGAGAAGAAACATGAGAAGCTTGTGTGAAATGGACAGCCACTGGGCTTCTGATCACACAAGCTTCTTATATTTCTTCTTAGATATTGTGGCATTGAACTTGTTAAACACCCTGTACGTGGAGGTGACATCAACTCTCTACTACTTAAAACGGAGGCCTTTTGGATTTTCACTCTGGACACTCGAGCCCCAAAAAGGCTGAACGAAGATTTTGACTTGCGGCCATTTTTGTAGTCCTTTTGTAGGTGTGCTTGTGTGTGTTAATCTCATGATGTCCACATTGTAATGAATATTGCTCTGTCTAGTTATCTCTGTCCTGTGTCATTTTCTTCACAGCTGTGGTATCTTCATATACTTTTTTACTACTACCACAACCTGGGGACCACCTGCGTGCCCATCTGGTCTGGTCGTCCCACTGGTCACCGCTGTACGGCGCTGCACTTCTTTCAAGTTCTTGCCACGGTAAGTGTATGCCACTGCCACTACTGCATTAATGGCCGTGTGTCCACTGAGCTTCTTTTCCACAGCTCCAGCTTCTTCAGTTTTCCAGTTGTTTCCAATGAGGACAGAGTCTGTATAGAGAAAGTTGTGAGTAGGGCTGGGACGGATCACGGATAATCCGTGACAGGCCCGGCGCTAGGGGCGGGCCTGACCGGGCCGGGCCCCCCCATTCAACAAACTGGCCCCCCCATTCCAAAAAAAAAAAAAAAAAAAAAAAAAATTTGCTAAACGTTTTTCCGTTTTTCTGTTTTAAAGTTTAACGTGGAATCTGGCTGTCATTAGGCATTGATTAACTGAATGCTATTGCTAACTGTTACTTTGAACATCCATTTGCAATGATTCTGGCTGGATATTAACTATTGTAAATTTGTCACAATGAATGCAATTTGTGCACAATGTGTAAATACACTTAATATTAATTGTTTAGGCCTAATTATTTGTAAAGTCACAACACATTAGAGATGTGTGTAGTTCTTCACAGATTTAGCCTCTTCATTTTGCTCTCAAATGCACCAGGTTGACGAATTTTACTTTAAAATGTACAAAATCTTCTTCCGGGGGACCCCCCTTGGGTAGCTTGGCCCCCCCAAGCTAGTGGCAGGCCCCCTCTGTAACTTGGGTCTGGAGCCGGGCCTGATCCGTGATCCGTACGGATCAGCCCCCACGGTTCGGCACACGGTTCGGAACGTCGTGGTCCGCGGACCCCCCCCCCCCCCCCCCCTTTCGTTTCATTTAACGTTTAACGTTAGTGTATGAGAACGCCTGCAGCGCAGCCAGACACAGACAGGCATCATCATGGCAAGCACAAGTGAGCTTCCTCATCCCTTCTCTGTAAAGTCTCTCTGAAGGCTGTGGCTAGTGGCTACTAAAGACAGCGTCACACAAACTTATTTCAACACCTCTGAAAAAGCACAGGAATGCGAGCAGCATGTTGCGGGCTCCACAAGATAGCGAGAGCCACAACACGCACACACACTAACACACGCGCACACGTTTCACGAACACATTATCACCGGACGGTGAAATGTTGCCTTGGACACATAACAACAAAACAACACGTGGGGCCACCGAGTAGCATAACGTAGCATCAACGTTATGTTTCCAGACTCACCCGGTCTGGTCTGTACCCGTGTCATGTGACTACGTTAGCAAGCAACAGGCAGGAAGTTAGGCGCAGTGCCACCTAAAACAAGAAGGCGGGTTGTTTTGCCTTCAGAATAAAAGCATAAATTGTGTCATGAGAAAAAAATATGTTTTGAGCTGTGCAGGGCAACAAATGGTTAGAGAAGTATAATAGTATTAAAAATTCAAATCGAAAATCTAATTTTGAGAGAAAAAATCTGATATAGCCTATTTTTTTTTTTTGCTGATCCGAAAAATCCGTGATCCGTGGCTCAAAATCCGTCACGCGATCCTATCCGTGGGTTTTCTGATCCGTCCCAGCCCTAGTTGTGAGCGTTACAGAAAGGTTTGCACTTGTGCGCCGGCAGCGCTGGCGTCTCACAGCTGCTGATCTAATGTTGTTTTCAATCTGCTTAATTGCATATTGCGACCGGACCAGCGTGTTAACTTGTTAGCTGGTAGCTATACCCCACTAGGGCTACGCTCTTTATAATAAAACCAAATGTTGCTGCTATCTTGTAGCTCTTGCCCTGGACAGCCTGGAGCAGATCAGTGGTTTCAGAGGAGAAGATGTCCTCTTACCATGTACCTCCAGTGAGTCTAACAAACGTCCGCCGTGCTTCGAAGTCTTCTGGCGGACTGACGATGACCTCAACGTCTACGACATCAGCACGAGACCGTCCATCCAGGACCCTCGCTTCAGGAATCGAACCTACGATTTCCCCTTGCTGCACCAAGACAGGAACTTCTCCATCGTTCTACAGAATGTCCAGCTGACGGACAGCGGAATATACACCTGCTTCATAAAAACGTCTGTGAATACAACCATCCACTATAGAGTCCAACTCAACGTCACAGGTGAGAAGTTGTTTTTTGTGTGTGTGTGTGTGTGTGTGTGTGTGTGTGTGTGTGTGTGTGTGTGTGTGTGTTGTTGCACGATAGATTAAAAAAAAGGACTGCCGTGTCTCTTTTGATATTTGGGTTTTCCGCCTTCGTCAAGTCACAGCGGGTCCAGCGCTGGCCGGTGATGCTGCGTGTGCGGCTTTTGAGTGGCGCGCTACAGTAAAGAAAGCGTCTGCTATATTTTTCTTTTTCACAAACACTCAACATAACAGCGGAAAAAATATTGTGTAAATCTCTATTTAAGTCGTGGCTTATTGGAAACATCACTTAGGTTATAGGTCACACAATATTAGGCTATTTAGCAATTTATTTATTTGGCATATTTGCATATTTATGCCGACTGGGGACAGCCATCAGCTCCTCGCAGCAGTAACGCTATGAGCAGCATATAACTGAAGTTGGCCGCGGTGTAGCTGCTGAATGTTCCCAAACTTCATTCATAGTTTACAGTTTACAATCCAACCGGCCGGCCGGCTAACACTGAACCAAAAGAACAAATACAATTGCCTCTGACACGGAAGAGAAAATGTGGGCGGGTCAACATAAGTTGAATACGAGGAATCCACGTGACGTCACGACAACAACTTAAAGTCCCTGGAAACCAAAATCCACAAAAACCTTCTAAATATTAAATTTAGGGTCTTATGTGAGTAATTGTTTGCCTCAGAAAGTAGTTGACATTACTTTCAACCCTAACCCCAAAAATCGACACTTTTCTGGATTTCCATTTCCTCATTGAAGAGAGAGGTGCGCACGATGCTAAAATGCATGATCTTATCATGTCATAAGATTTAATCGAGTCACACACACGCATGCACGCATGCGCGCACACACACACTGACACACACACAGTAGCGCTGTGCACTCGCAGCGGCAGAGGTCTCTTCCTCTCTCTCAGTAGGCTATGCGCCGAGCAACGCGCATAGCATAGAGTGAACCCCATGCCAATCCATTCAGGTCAGGTATGTCATGGCCTAAAACACACACACACACACACACACTCCATCTCTCTTTCCTTCTCTTTCTCTCCTTCTCTCTCTCTCTCGGAGGAGACCTGCTGCAGACGGGACACGCCCACACAGTCCGCGGGAGAAAATACACTCTAAAATCTAATTGATTCTCATGACTTTTGCCATGACTGTCAAACCTAAATTTATATACTTTGTGACGTTCATCATCGTTCAAATTTGGCTGGTGGCTTATTAACATAGGTTCCTGTGATGTGATGAACTCAAAATGCTACATAATAAAAAAATATTTCTGGTTTCCAGGGACTTTAAAATGGGTAAAATGACAGTTCTTCCCATACTAGACTATGGTGACACCATTTACCGATCTGCCTGCAAAACTACTCTGCAAAAGCTAGATGTTATCTATCAGTCTGTGTTGGAGAAAATTGAAGTTCCATTGGCATTTCCTAATCAATAAGCTAATAATTGCCTAATAATTGCATAAGCATAATTAATGATATGAGTTACCATGACATGACATCTCACACATATAGATTCGCTATATGATAATTATAACAGCTTATATAAACCAAATGAATTGAAACCAGGAGTCCAGGAAGTGTCTTATAAAAGTATATTTAAATCCATACATTGAGATTCAGTCTCTTCTATAATACACCTGCAACTGCTTCCTGAACTAGTTCTTATCCCCTGCCTGTCTGCTCCGACTGTTTTTGTTTTATTTGCTCTGTCTGTCTTGCTATGTTTTAACTGTGTTTTAACTTGTGTTTTAATTTGTTCTAAGTAACTTTGTATTTATTTGATCCCCTACCCCCTATCCCTCAAAAGGCTGTGCCTTCTGCCAGGTCGCAACTGAAAGGCTGAAAAGTGTCGTAAACTTACTTTCCCCTTGACTCTGACAAATTGTTCTCTCTTTGTAGCTCAAGGGAAGCCAATATACCTTAAATTGGGAGGAACACTTGACTTGCTGCCAGACACTTCTGCTGTTTCCAAACCCCTAACCAGCATCCTGTGGAGACACGGGAACAATTACATTGCAGAATGGATCCAGAGTATCAGTCTGCCTGTGGAGTACTATGCACAATTTAAAGACCGCACACACCTGAATACATCGACAGGACGTTTGGAAATCAGAGATTTGACTAAAAAAGATGGTGGAGAGTATTCTGTGGAGTTCAACAACCAACTCCAGAGCAAGAAGAAATATACGATTCCTGTCATCAGTAAGTATGAATGCTGTCCTGCAAAACAAATCTTAACTGTGTGTTGTTGTGTTTTTGTTATTGCAAAGTGTGGTCAACTGACACAATGTATTGAGAAAATGTTTATATTTTAAGGATAGGTTAGGTGAGTCGTCAGATAAGAATTAATGTGAGGAGAGGTCTCCAGGTAAAAAAAAATGAAATTCTCCTTTAAGCTTAAAGGGATACACCACTTTTTTGGAAGTTTAGCTCATTTGGCACATCCCCCCCAAAAAGAATATTTGGGAGTTTAGTTACCATTTAAACTTGACTGGGTGAAGTTGCATCCATCTTGCTCCATTGACCTCCTTCTATTGACTTTACATGCATTCATACTGTGGTCAAAAGGTAGTAAGGTACTGTAGAGTTGGGGAAAGAAGATGAATAACTAGAACTTCTCCCATTTTCTCCATCAACAGGCAAAGTCCCAAAGCCCTCGGTGTCACATAGGCCGCCATCTTGTTCTTCTTCCTCACCCTTCTGCACTCTGAGCTGTGATGGAGATGTCACACATGCTGGACCAGTCACCTACAGCTGGAGGACAGATGGAGGAGCCTGGGAAGAGTCAACGCAGCTGAAGAACATCACCAATGATGGCAAATGGCAGAAGGTTAAAAACATCTGCCAAATGAAGAACCCACTTGGTGCCAATGAGAGTGACCCCTGTGCCAATCCATTCTGGTTAGGTATGTACAATCTTCGGGAGAAATTGATTACATGTAACAGGATTACATAATCAGATTGCAAAAAAAGTAACTGTAATCCCTTACAGTTACAGAAGAAAGTATCTAGTCAAGATTACAGTGACATTTAGTAAAAAAATTGGGATTACTATCTGGCTCAAACCAAAACTTAGAACATATGTTCAAATTAAAAATATGTTCACTCCAGAACCCTATGTTACTTTACCCCTGGATAGATCCAGAAGATCTTTATGTGCCCAGTTGAGAACGGGTACCCTCCCTTTGGCTATTGAGGTTGGCAGGTTCAATTATATTGCTGAGGAGGAGAGACTTTGTACTGTATGTGAATTAGGTGTTGTGGAAGATGAATTTCATTTTTTGTTTCATTGTACGCTATATGAGGAACCAAGATTATCTCTATTTCAGTTAATGCAAAATAAGAAACCGGAACTATTTTGGTCAGGAGATGATGCGAAGTTGGAATGGTTGTTCAGAGATGAAGTCTTCAGTTTGGCCAGGTTTATTGGGAGGGCTTGGAAACTCAGAATGGAGAAGCTGTTCATCTGAATATATAACTCTGTCTTGTTTATGTTTGAGCGTTTTGTAGCTTGTTTGTTGATTTGTTTGTATTGTTGAACTTGAATGAGTTGTGTCTTGTAAGCCCAGACGGGCTGGGCACCTTGAATATGGTGCATGACACAGAAATAAAAATATCTATCTATCTATCTATCTACTAGCAGGATTACACATTTTAAATACATTTTAAAATAAAGAACGATGCACACACATTAGTAACCACAAGCTTTAGTGGGGAGTGCTTATAACGTTACACCCAGCCTGCCTGCCTGCTGCTGGAGATGGGGAACACAGCAGCTATAGAGTGGAGGAAAGAAGATGAATAACTAGAACTTCTCTCCTGTCTTTTTTTTGCCCGTTTATTTACAAATAAAGGGTCCATGTCAGACTGTAAAATATGCCAATGCTTCAAAAATATTGATTTAATAAAATGGGAATGGGGAGAAAAATCTAAGAGATCATCTGGTTCATGCAACCTTCTCTCCTCTTCACTCAGAGGATCCCACAACAGAGTCAGACGCTCCTTGCTCCTCTGGAAAACGGTAATTACCGTTGCGGGAATTGTGCTCAGTGCCACAATACTTGTAAGACATCCTCCTTCCTCCATCCTCACAGCGGGAAAAGATATATGATAAACAGCCTTATCACTTGCGCCTCTACTCATGTGGTTTACATGATCCGTTGTCCGTGTGGTCTTGCTTATGTCGGCAAGACCACACGTAAATTAAAACAACGCATAAGTGAACATAAGAGTACTATTCGGCGTAATGACAGGGACTACCCCGTAGCTGTCCATTTTAATGATATGAAGCATGATATTTCTTCCCTACACTTCTGTGGCATTGAAAGGGTTGCCCCGCCACCTAGGGGCGGGGATCATGACCTTCTACTGAAAAGAAGAGAAGCCTTTTGGATTTTTCATTTACAAACCTTATCGCCAAAAGGCCTAAATGATGAACTCCTTCTGAATGTCATGCTTTGAGTTATATCATTATTATTGTTTTCATATAGCCTATTTTTTCTATTTATTCCAGGGTCTGCTGTAGACTATTCCTTCAATACTGTAATTGTAATTGTGTGACACCTGCAGTGTGATTTGCACTGATTTGCTCCATGGGTCTTGACATAATTGCCTTGCTCCCATTGGATAATTGTTCTTGTCCTGGTTCCTACTTAAACAGGTTCCAGTGTTTTGTCATACCATATGCCAGATGAAGGTCGTGTGACCGAAACGTTGCAGCAATTATATTAATAAAAGCCTTGAAGTGGTAGTCAGTGTGCGGGAGTCCTCCTTTTTCAACTGATCCTGCTTTTCTGACGTACACGGTTGTGCAGAGATTTTCTCTCTTTGATACTGGTTAAGGCGACAAAAATACGTCATTCCTGCAGTACTCTATAAACACAGATCTAATATTTTGGCACAGAAAACCCTGATGGTACGTGGGCATGATAGGGATGTTTAACTTAATGGTTTTGCATCATGTGACATTATCTTATTTTTAGTCAAGGTTATTAGATTTTTGGACTTTGTTGTCGGTACAGTAATTTGAAAAATGCAATAAATGTATAGTACACTATTTTATTTCAATGTTGTTGTTTTTATTGTGGGTTGCCCATGAAGGAGGAATAAAGCCTACTTATGAATCTTTTGACTTGAAAGTGAATTAAACCCAGCAATGACTAAGCCTTGTTTTTAAACAGCTCCCTCTAACTCCGGTGGGACTGTTGCTGTGGTGATTGTCTTGATTGTCCTGATTGCTGCTGTGACTGCGGTGGTGCTACTTAAGAAATTTAGTAAGTATTTTGATTTACTTGAAGTTTTCGCATGAGGGTTACGTTCCTAATCAGAAGTTCCATGTTATGCAAATTTACATATTTGGCTCTGTTATTGTTCATCATTTTATATCTATAAAACATATTTATATGGTGCGTGCGTGTGCGTGCGTGTGCAGATGTGCCAAAGCATGACACCTTACATTGATAAAATATTGCCATTGTCTTTGTGTTTCATTTCAGGGCGTGACCTCCTCCCGTCTTGGCTCCAAACTGGATAAAATCGATTGTTTGAAGGGAAAAAAGCCTGACGATGAACCAGGTGAGCATTTCCCACCAAAACATATTTAGAAAACCATTAACCATTGTGGGATGTCTGACAGATCTCAGTGTCTCTTACTAGTAGGGGTGTCACGATACGTGCATTTGTCCCGTGACGTCACGGTATGGGAGTCACGGTTTGGTGCGTGTAGCTATATGAAGAATACATCGATACACACTCCAATCCAGAAGGTGGCGGTAAAGCCATTAGCCTCTTACATGGCACCATAACCCCCGCCGTTACGTTTCTGATTTTTTGCTGTTCATCTGTCATTTATGTGATTAATTAGGTAGTTAATTCTGAACAATGCTGTTCATGCTACATACCAAATTAACCGGCTGAATCTTGCGCATCGAACCTTGTCTTCCTTTTTCAGATCAGATCAACACAGCAGAAGTTATAGCTGTCTTTGTACAAAGACAAAGACAACATTTCAGATTATTTGGCTTTTTCAAATGGCTTTTTATAATGGCTTTTTGGAAATCCGCCTAGGTATCTCCCTACAAAAACCAGTGCCAAATACTCATGTTTTGGTATTTTTTCATCTTTGAGTTTGGATGTGGTAAGGCTTGTGGCTATGTCTCCATTGGGTTTCTAGCCATAAATACAACAACCACAGGTAACTGTTTACACTCTAAAAGTGTTTTTTATTCTAGGCGAGAATCAACCACTGTGTTTGAGCTGGTGTTAATCAGGGTCAGTAACACAGAGTCATTCTGATACTTGGAACAGAAACTTCAAAGTCTTACCTTTCAGAAAAGGTCAGGTCTGTAACCCTAGCGGTTCAGCCACAGTAAGCATTTTAGTTTGGGTATGTCGTTTTCACCATTTTCTTCAGAAATAGGTGGCTTTAGAAGAGGTTATTAAAGAACGAGAACCAACCAGAGAATAAGACACACCAAAACAAGATGAGGAAGCCGATTTTTTTTTCACTTTGACTATGGCGAGTGTAGAACACTCACAACACAAGCAACACAACACAAGCTAGAACAGAGCTGCCTGCTTCAAATCAGCTGTATTGGAAAGTTTCGGGTTCCCAGTTAAGTACAACAGCGATGGAGTGCGAGTGGTGGATCGAACAAAGACGGTTTGTCGGTGTTCGGCGAATCGGCGGTTGTACAGTGTGTCAGTGCGTGAAAATGCTCACGCATTTTGGACGACATCACCCAGATGCACCGATCACCGGAGAGAGGCAAAAGAAAACGGGACAACAACTGTTTCTCCACGCTGCTTTTAACCAGACTCTAAATGGCAACACAGACAGGGCCATAAACATTAGAGAGGTGATTGGCATCTACATTTCGATGGGTATGCGCCCATATGCAGTCATAGAGCAATCTGGCTTCAGACATTTATTAAACATACTCGTTACAAGGTCCAATCCCGTGAACACATAAGCGACACTGTGGTCCAGCTCTGTACAGGCGCACACGTGCAGTGATTGAGCACGACCTGTCCACTGCACCCGCCGTTGCGCTAACAACCGATGGATGGACCTCCAGTGCTACTGAAAGCTACCTCACGGTGACCGCCCACTTCATCAACAGTTAGTGGGAAATGAAAAACCCTCTTCTACTAACGCGACCTGTGTATGAACATCACGTACTATTGCATACGTTTTTTTTATTCTTTTCATTTTCAGTTTTGTAGCTGATTGTGACCTCTTTTTTCTCCAGCCAGACCTACATAAAAATATAACCTAATGCAAGAGAGTTTATGTTCACTGTTAGTGTTTACTGCTTTAATACACTACAGGGCCAGGCTGTACCAATTTATGACACTAGGTGGAGCACTAGTATTGGCTGTTCAAAATATACATATTGTTTGCTTTTTTCCCCATTGTACCAAACTCGTACTAAACGGAGTAGAGGTAAAAATGTGTTTTCCAAACTTTTCAAAATATCTCAAATACTTTCCAGGCAGTCTTGAGGGTCCCAGTGAGAAAGTTGTAGAGCAGGTTCACCTGAAAAACTAGCTTGAAAATCGGACAAACGGCATGAAAGTTATGGCCTTTAACCAGTGGGCGAGAGAATATGTAAATTCATAAGGCCAGTCCTCTAATTCCATTCTCTGGAAAGGCCGGAGGGGGCGCGCATCACGGTCCGGAAGTGACATCACGTACATTGGCCTCAATTGAAAAGTGAGCCGACTTCTCTCTCGGTCTGTGTCTTAAATAAACATTTTCTGAATGAGTTTATGGCCTGAATAAACAATTTCAAGTCTTTTTCATGCTCTCATGGGCTCTGTTTTCTAAATTATGGTCCCATTTCGAGTAAAAGAGGCGATAAAAAAGACTAACTTTTGGGGCAGGATTTTCCTTGATTGACACCAGCCACAGCAAACCAGATGATCCCAACCACAGCACAACCAGTTGCCAAGGCAGGCTAGCTAACTATCAACGTAGCCATAGATTAAAAGTAAACTACCAGAAACAGCGTTATCTTTATGATCTTTTAATGGTGTTAGTAGACACAGGTAACAGTATAGATCCCCGTTATGAGGTCAGTTGATCAAAATAAGACCTATATCGAAATCGGATTTTAGCGGACGGGCAGCGACCATACAAGCCGGGGCTTCAGAGCTGATCACCGGGGCTTCAGAGCTGATCACCTGGACACATTTTACGGCGAAATTATCTGATAAACTTGTCTGTGCAGCTCTGTGGTGATCAGCTAATGTCTTCATAGCATTGTGATTATGATTTAATGCATTATGGAAGATAAATGCTGGTTTAACAGTATGGTAATGTACATTTCTACAGGTTTGGGCGTGGTTTACGGAGATTTTCTGTTTCTAACCCCTACCCTAACCCTAACCCTAAGATCTCAGAACGTTACCATTTTACAATTTTCGAGCCGAAATTGTAACGTAGCAACGTTGCTCCAAAACGTTGCTATTTTACAATTTTCTGTGAGACTGTGTTGGTTAGGCCATGTTTTGGCATCTGCCACGCCCCCTTTTGCTCAAATGGTACAATAGCATGTCAGAAATACCATTCCAGATGAGGCTGAGAAGTTTGGAACAGACTATGATTGCACACAGTGCCTGCGCCTCAGTCAATGCATGAGGCGCTGTGTAGAATCACTACACCAGGCGACCATGTTTGGAAAGTAGTTCCGGCTATGTATTTGCTTTGAAAATGACCATTTCTCGTAATTTCTTTTGGCGCTATTGGAATGTGTATTTTTCCGTAACTGAACGGGGGTATGCTGCTGTACCAATCAACTACCATTCATTGTGCTAAGCTAACTAGCAGGAGGGGTGCATCACATCTTGTATGCACTTCTACTGGAAGGCGGTTTGTAGCTTTCTGCAGAGCACCAACCAGAACGTTATGCAAGGAGGTGAAGCTGCTGTTTTTTTCACTGATTTACCTGGGTGTGTGTGTGTGTGTGTGTGTGTTAGTGTTAGTGTGTGTTACAGACGGTGCGGATGTCCCCCTGTCAGAAGACCCTATAGGAGACCCCTTCAAATGAATGAAGTCAATATGTGATTATCCAACAGGTTGTAACATGTAAACCCAGTGTTGGGCAGTAGCTTGCTACAAGTAGCGAAGCTACATAGCTTAACTACATTTCTCAGTAGCTTGGTGGTAGCTTCACTACTTTTGAACCAAGTAGCTTTTTCAGTAGCTAAGCTATTTATAGACCCAAGTAGCTTGTAGCTTCCCGCAAAAGGTACAAGCTACTCGTCAGAGAAAATACATGAGCAAAGCACGCAGTGGAGATTTCTGCTGCGGTTTGGATTAAACAGGAGGAGACATTGCATATGTCAAGTGTGCCTGTGTAGCCAATAAAGCACTTCCAGTTCCATTATGATGGACAACAAGTGTTGTTGTCTCATCCTTGCTTTTTAGCATCCTTGCCTCTCTTGCAGCAAGACCCGGCACTACTCTGCCTCTGATTGGGTTGGGTTTAGGCAATGAAGACTGACGATTGGTTAAGGGTAGGGCAAAATATGTCATGTGCTGGCGAAGTCATATCAGCAACGAACTTTGAAAGATGGCAGAGCCAGAGGGAGCCACTGGCAGTGATGAAGAAGGCGTTCGGGTTTTATTGTCTGTTTTTGAATATTGTGCCAGTGAGAGTTTCAGTGTGTTTTATAATATAATAAAAAATCAAAATTAGATTGTTTTTCCCTGCCTATTTGTTTAGTGGAAAGTTGTTTTTTGACAAGAAGTTGATTTCAATGTGAGAAAAAAGTAGCTTTGATGTAGCAAGCTGCTTTTGCCATGTTGCTCGTAGCTTAGCTTGCTACATTTCTCTGGGGATAGCTTCAATGTAGTTTAGCTATATTTAATCGAGAGTAACTGATAGCTTAGCTTACTACATTTTCCAAGTAGCTTGCCCATCACTGTGTAAACCACCACAGCCAGTGGTTACACTCTTATTTCTACAGTTACATAACACAAAAAGACCAAACCAACCAACTTACCTACCAACCAACCAAAGCTTCGCTTAACTTACTGTAAATTAGGACATCATGAAAGTCAAGTTGACTGAGGCTTCTGTTGCAGATGCAGAAAGCATCGCTCAAATTATGACTAATTAACTAATAACTACCTTTTGAAGGAAGCTTTCTGGAGAGCTTCTATTGCTGTCTTTCACTGATCCACTGAAAGCCAGTCTGCAGAGCACCAACCAGAACGTTATGTAAGGAGGTGTGTGCACGCGTGTGCGTGTAGTGGCACATGGCAAATTGTACATATAGATACACTTGATTATGAGAGATGACTTCATGACTGTTGACCTTGAGTGTTATGGAACTGATTCTATTTTAAAACCCTCGTAGATTGTTAACGAATACTTATCTCTCAAGTCTACGCCCCCTTTACATGTCCATTTCTGGTCAATTATTTTTTTATGCTTTGGTGAAGTTTATTTTTTTATTTTTTTACTTTTTTACTCTTTTTTTTAACTTCAGATGAAGCTATACATACCAAAAATATTTATTCATTTTCAGAATTGTAACCCTTTATAAGCCAGTTTTTCTTGATTATAAACAGTTTCACTTGCTGCTTTTTCAGCTTTCCACAATCTCTGCACAAGATAAAATCCAAAGTGAATGTTTTTGGGTGGGATTATCACAATGGGGTCTATGTAAAAGATTATTACCAATATTTACTTTGTTCCATTCTTACTTTTTATTCAGTGTCAATAAAAAACAAGGCCAGGTCGAAACCTGGCATAGGGCCGGTGTGCTCAGTAAAGTGCAGAACTCTGCCAAGGTGTATTGAGTCATTTGGGCGCCGCGCAAATTTTTTTTGGCCCCTTGAAACCAGATTAGAGGACCATTTACATTAAGATTAGACTGTTTTTCAGTCTTAACCATCAATTTGCTGAGTGAGTGGCACTGCTCTTGCCCAGATGTAGCCATATAGGTAAAACACTAATATTTTCTGACTCACCTCCACCACCACCTGCTGATGTCTATATTATTTAACCATCTCATTCTCTTTAACAGTCCAACATAAAATCTATCAAATAAAATTAAAGCAAGAGCTTGTCCTCAAATAAAATGAATATAGTGCAATTCAAAATAAAATAGAATAAATTAAATTCAAGTCACTTTCAGGAGGAATACCAAAAACCTTGTGCAATGTCAACTGAGTTTAGCAGCAGTCCAACATAAAATCATCATCTTACAGTACAATGGTGTGCAATTTTCAGTAACAGTGCTCTTAATTTTGGAGAAAGACAAAATGCTCCATGTAAGATGGTCACACACTGGACTGTACACTGTAAACTGGTCGTTTGCAGGTGCCACTGTCATAAAACCTATTGAACAGCTTTATCACAGAGCCATCAAGGCATTTGCTAGAAAACCTTTGTCATACCACCACTGTAACATTCTGGAACAGCATCTCTTCCTGAGCTTTGAGAATCTCAAGGTCTTGAAGAGTGCCTGTTTTTTCTACAAGTGCCTATATGGACTAGCTCCCCCTCCTTTAGAGGAATTCATCCATAAAAATAGAAGCACTGGACTTGGCACCAGGTCAGAAACCAGAGGAGACTGCAAGGTCAATCGTAGACAGACCACGTTTGGCCAGAATGTGCTGTCAATAAAAGGCAGCCAAATATGGAACAGTCTCCCCGTCTCCATAAGGGACAGCCCCACCCTTGCCACTTTCAAAAGCAGTCTCAAAAAATGGCTGAAAACAAACCAGTCATGTACTCACAGGTAGTATGTTTTCCTTCTTTTTCTTTTAGTGTATTATGTAATTTTAATTTTATATGAGTAATTGCTGCCATGTATTTTAGAGTGTATTGCTGCTACTTATGTTTTACTTAGTTTTAGAGTGTACTGCTGCTACCACCTATGTTTTATGTATGTTTTACTATGTTTTACATTTATTTTTACATTATTGTGTTTTGTGTTTTATGGGGACAACGGATGGAAATTAGTGTTCATTAATTTTGCACTGTCCCGTCCAAATAAACAAATAAATAAATAAATACACACATCATTTAGACACAAGACTGTCTGTAGCATCCACACCCAACATGGGTCCATGTGAAAGCATGGGAATGCCCACTGGAATCGACTGGAATGAGGCACGCGACCTGTTTGGAAGAGTGTGCTGACGTCAAATGACGCTCCGCTGATGGGTAATGTGGCTAATATGTTAGCGGCTAACTGTTACTTGTCGTTACTTTACATGGCAGTAAAACGCCACCGACTGACCAAATTGATTTATCTTTTAACCATTTTGATTTCCACTTTCCATACGGACCCATTGGTTAGTTTATAACGTGACTATATTTATAATGTTTATAACGTGCTCCAGCTTCCGGGTTATACTATCAGTCTGAATACAGCCAGGGGTTGGAGCTATTGCGCAACACCGCAAACCGGTCGGAGTTGTTATGATAGACAAACTTGATATGAACTTTGCTCATCTGGATGCAAGATGCAAGGCCGACGGAGGAAAAAGGAATCTCAGTAAAGTATAATAAGATACTAGTCAAAGGGTTTCTATAAGTTTTCTATATGCATGTTAACAATTCACAAGTACCTATATGAGCACATAAAGCACATTGTAACATGAGCATTACGTTTTCCTATATATATGCTGTGCACACTGAAGTCAATGTTTTAAACCATATGTCACGTGAAGCATGGATTGAAGTATATCATTGAAATGCATTGTGTTAACCAGTGAAGGGTTTTCAGTAGCATGATGAGACATGGAAAGTTGAAAATCAAAATGTACTGATTGAAAGATGTGACCATGGGCTTCAAACAATAGTGAAATGTAACCTCAATGATAATAGTGGATTTACTTACCGGTATATGCTGAAGTACTCTATATTACATGCGCAATGTTTGAAAATGACAAATGTAATGATGCATATTGTGTGTTGAAGTAAGCCTATGTCATATAACAAATGTTTCCAAATCAGAGCTGGGAGGAGAGTAGGCCTATGGCAGAGCATACACAGACAATGTAGGAGGTGGCTTGACTGAGAGGCAGGACAGTCACGAGCAGTGGGATCAAATGGCATCCAATTAGGATTGAGGTCATTGAGTTTAGGACGACTCAGCAAAATATGAAAAGCACGCCCCCCTAAAAACCACAAATATAAGGGAGAAGATTTCAGTGCAGATTGTCTCGGCTCCACCAGGGAGAAGAGATGCAGGGAGATTGACAGGCTCCTATAGAGACCTCTATTGACTGACTACCAGACAGGCTCCTATTAGATAGAGACCTCTATTGACTGACTACCAGACAGGCTCCTATTAGATAGAGACCTTTAGGAAAAGATAGGCTATAAGATTAGTACCCTTCGGGGAAAAACCCTCACGGGAATAGTAGATTTGAGTTAGTGTGCAGCAGATCAGGCTGATAGGCTATAAGTTTATACCCTTGCTGGAACCCAATGTGGAGGACGTAAAAATAGCTTGTAGGGTTGAGATACTTTATTAACAGATTACCAGACAGGCTCCTATTAGATAGGGACCTTTAGGAAAAGATAGGCTATAAGATTAGTACCCTTCGGGGGAAAAACCCTCACGGGAATAGTAGATTTGAGTTAGTGTGCAGCAGATCAGGCTGATAGGCTATACGTTTATACCCTTGCTGGAACCCAATGTGGAGGACGTAAAAATAGCTTGTAGGGTTGAGATACTTTATTGACTGACTACCAGACAGGCTCCTATTAGATAGAGACCTTCAGGGGAGATATAAACAAAGAAAAGGACTGAAATGCCATTTAAGCCAAGGGTGATGAATGACAAGAGAGTGATTTGAACTACATCGACATATATATATATTGGGCAACATGTACTGGACAATGATTTAAATGCTTTGTAAAACATACTAGAATCTTATATAAAAACCGTAAACACACCCTGGACTTTTTGTTTTGTTTTTTTGTTCATGTTTTAATTTCGCATCTCTCTGAACATCTGTGAGGAGACCTTCAACTTCTCCAAGGTAAGAGGTACTCGTGTGATAGCTTGGCAGCCCCCTCTATTGGTAAAAGGAAAGCCGGACTAGTCCGGGGGCCTCAGTCCCCTCCACAGAATATTAGGTAATTCTATTATTTAGGTCAAGGTTCCTTACATGTAAAAGGAAGAGGCGTCTAGCGCCACTTATCTCAGTAGACTGTCTACCCGGAGTCCGGGAAGGGGGGGGGGGAAGATAACCATATGATCTAGGGCTTAGAGGTTATTAAAGGAAGACATAGCAGTTATTCATCAGAAAACTAAATATGCCTTTTCCCTAAGTGAAAGTAAGACAATTGGTTTACATCTTTTTGGAAGAGATCCGCTGGTCTCACGATCTCTCACCCCCATGGTTTGAAAAGTGTGCCTATTAATGCCGTAGTAGTCCGAGGAAGGAAAACTAAGGTCAGAGGTGACACGCAAATCATCACAGAGTACGTTATAAACGTTATAAATTGTCACAACGTTAACAACTAACCAATGCTGGCGGTCCGTATCGAAAGTGGAAATCGAAATCGTTAAAAGTTAAATCAATTTGCTCATTCAGTGGCATTTTACTGCCATGTAAATTAACGACAAGTAACAGTTAGCCGCTAACACGAGCTACACTATTTTTGTTTTGTGACGATTGGAGCGCGTTGCACGTAGCGTGCGTCGACGTCATCGATTACGTCGACTCGCCGGGGCAGCCCTAGTCCGAGGAGCAAACTATTATTCACATTCACAGCTGCTTTACATTAGGACAAAAAAGACGATACATGTCAACTCCTCAAAAATCGAATCAATAAATTCCTTGTCGGATCGAGAGAGGCACCAGACGGTGAAATGTCCGACGACCGGCTCTTGTGGAACTCTCTGACTAGCCACAATATTAGCCAGAGGTGCATTACCGCCACCTACCGGACTGGAAAGTGGAAAGACAATTACAACGCCTGAATCCGTGCTAAAATGGTCTGGGCGACTGAGTGGAATGTAAGGGCCCTGCTGTGCATGCACACCGGCCCCAAAAATGCACTGTCAAATGTATTAGAGTAATTAGACCATCTAATTGAGCATTTTTGGTCAATTAGAGTGAGTCATTTCGGGGCAAGCAATTGACCATTTTTGGCTAATTATTTTGGCCAACATAAGGGTAGAATATATTTTTTTTTGCTCAATCTTTGAAGTACCTTCAGATCTCATCCTACAGACCCAATGTTCATTACTTTTCAGAATTTCAACCCTTTCAATGCCAGTTTTTAGTAATTGACCATTTCAGCTGTTTACCCTGCCTTTTTTACCTTCTCATAATGTATTACATTATTTTTGCTCTGGAAATAAAGCAGAAATGCAACTTCACTTTGAAAAAGAACAATTTATTAGCATACTAACAAAAAAAACTGTCAAAAGGACTGTGTGTGTGTGTGTGTGTGTGTGTGTGTGTGTGTGTGTGTGTGTGTGTGAGTGAGAGAGAGAGAGAGAGAGTCCAGAGTTCACTGGTGCCCCCACTGGTGGCAAACCAGCCTCCTGTGCTGCTTGCAGAGTGGCCTGCTGCAGTGGTCACAGGTGGTGGTGACTCGGCTTTTGCCTCCTGTGCAGAAATGGCAGGTTCGCCTGCCACCCAGGGTCGGGGTGCGGGCCAGGCAGGGGCGGGGCCTGCTGCGCCTGCCCTCGTCAGGGTGGGCAGGCGCTTGAGCCTGTCTTACCAGGGCAGCAGCCCTTGGCTCTCTGGGAAGACGCTCCCTTGTCTGCACTTGCTCCGCCACGAGCTCCCTCCCCAACTGCTGCAGAAACAGCCTGCGACGGTTGTTCTTCCCCTGCTAAGTCCCCAGGCACTGGAGGGGAGAGGAAAGGGGGGGAGGGGGAAAAGAAAAATGAATAGGCTGCTCCTCATAAAAGCAACAATCAAATAAATTCAGCTAGAATGTCATATATGCTATATGATGAGGCATTTATTATCAGTTATTAGGCCTATTATTATTATTAGTAGTAGTAGTAGTATTCCGGGGAGCTCCGGCTTATTGGCCCGCACCGTTCCCAGGAGGCCGATCCTCCTCCGGGACAGGAGCTGCCCCAGCTGGTAGGATGTGAAAAAGTTATCGGTAGTGACAGTCCCCCCGCAACCCCTCCGTAAGCTCCAGTACAACCCGCTGGCCCTGCTTCTTCTCCGGGGCAGTCCCAGCCTTCTTCCCCGTGTATATCTGCATGTTCAAGACATAACTGTTGGCACAGTCACACATTGCCCAGATCTTTATCCCATACCGGGCAGGTTTTGAGGGCATGTATTGTTTGAATGGGCAGCGCCCCTTGAATGGCAGGAGCTGCTCGTCCACGCAGACGTGTGGTCCCGGGCTGTAGGGGAGGGAGAGCCGACCCACCCAGGACCCCCACAGGGGCTGGACGGCTGCCAGCTTGCCTGCCCGGCCAGCCATGCGATGCTCCCGCTGCTCCTTGTCATCAAAGCGCATGGCGCAGCTGATCAGGGAGAAGCGGGCGTGCGACATAGTGGCACGGAACACGGGCCGCCCGGTGTACTCATCCCAGAGGCTCAGGGTTGCTTCCTCCCTTGACCGGTGTCATGCCGAGTTTTGCACCCCCGCCGAGAATTGCACCCCCACCATATTTTGGGGCTGTTTTAACTTAAGAACAGAGATGCTAATGTCGGCAGGTACAAACCGCCGAGATGTGCACCCCCTCCATGAAGCCAGGAGAGATCCCCAGGTCTCGAGGTCATCTGTACCTGGATTTTAAGCACCAAAGTCGGCTTCCATGAGCCAGGACAGACCCCCTGGCTTGGAGATCACGTCTACCGACAATTATATCATTTTTAAACACTTAAGTTTCCGTATAAATCATTACAATATGCTCCCGGAAGGTGGGGATGCAATTCTCGGCGGGGGTGCAAAACTCGGCATGACACCGGTATACACCGGCCAAGATCAGCAGCCCAATGACGCCTCTGAGCTCTGCTGTTCCCAGCTCCACCCAGCCAGTCAATTTCGATCTACAAGATATAAGATAGGCCATATCATTCATATTGCTTTTATTCAGCATTCCTTATAATGTAACATAATAATAATTATGAACAAGCGGCAATGGCAGGGGTTCAAGCCTTGCGCAAATTGAACACCTAATAGTCCTTGATGCAAATTTGTAGAGCACGTTCAGGTGAACGTGGAAAAAAGTTGCTTGAAAATTGGAGAAACAGCCTGGGAGTTACAAACGGGTGTCAAGTTACGGCATATTTTGTGTTAGGCCACGCCCACTTTTGAACCTCCATGAAACTTGTTGTTCCACGTCCAGTAGGCTACTTTTCTCCGTTCCAGTTCAGCTAGCTCCTTTTGTAGCTCACGGTCCTTCTCTGCTTCAATACGGTCCCTATGCTCTCTCTCTCTCTAGCTTCACTGCTGTATTTTTCCTCTCTCTCTAGCTTCACTGCGATCTTTTTCCAGCCTGTCCAACTGCAGCTGTCTATCTTTTTCTTCCCTCTCTTGCTGCAAAAGCCTATCTTTGTCTCGCTCTGCCCATTCTCTCTCTTCCTTCTCTTGCTGCAAAAGCCTATCTTTGTCTCGCTCTGCCCATTCTCTCTCTTCCTTCTCTTGCTGCGAAAGCCTATCTTTCTCTTCCCTTTTCTCTCGCTCTACCTGTTCTCTCTCTTCCTTTCTCTCTCGCTCTACCCATTCTCTTTCTTCCCTTCTCAATTGCTTCTGCTCCTCCCAAATCTCCTTTAGGTCCAAATCTGCTGTAATTGCAATCTGTATCTCCTTCTTTGTCATCTCTGACTGGGGTTAATCTTACTTCCTCCGCTCCAGCTATCTCTTTCAGCTGCTCCACTGTCAACCTGCGTAATGCGTCCTTGGTCATTTGACGTACGTCTGCCATGTTACGATATTATGAGAAATAGCGCTATGCTACCTATGCCAGCCTGTTATTCCAACACGTGTCTAAGCGTCCAGCTCTCAATGACATTACACCTCGTGCACACGCCACTATTCCTAAGCTAACTACTCAGCACTCACCCTCAACAGCACTTAACACACAGCAACAGTCACTTAACACTCAAATCTCACACCTACCGCACACCACACATCCAAGCAACCACAGAGTACCTTACTACTAATTTATTTACCTAGTCTACATTTCCCCATCATTTTATCCTGTTACAAGAGTTCTCTGATTAACTAGGCTTATAGCAAAAGGCAGCTAAACTGCCCCTAAGCTCTGCACTCCCCTAAGTACAAACCTTTTTAGCAGGCCAAATATAACCCGAAAGCCTCCCCCTAATTAACCGGAGACCTCCAAACTAAACTCCCCATTGTCACACCAATCCACTACCACTTGGCGCAACAATAGCCCTATGCTAATCTAATAGAAACATACAAATCACAAAACAGCAGATTCAAATTTTATTTTATTATTATTTGTTTTTTATTAATTATCCCAAAATATCAAAAGTTTATTAATCCAATCCAATTATTAATCGCTCATGCGTTAAGTTTGTGAAAACTCCCGTGCAATAATCATATAACTCTGGCCCAAGCCTACAACACTTGTAGCAGCACATGTTAGCCTGCACTGCTCAGTGCAGTTTTCACAACACACACAGCTGCGCAAAAGCGCTTCACGTTCTCATTTGGAGATACGGACAGCAACAGTAAATAAGCACACGTGGCACTGTGCTCCGTTTTTATCAATGAACTATTAATAGTGTGAGGAAAGGCCCACTTCGTCAGTTAGCTTCGCGTAGCAACCACACTCGCTCTCTGTTAGCTGCTAATGATAGCAAACATTTCACCCCGACTCATATCCCGGCGAGTTCCCCAAATGTGACAGGGTCTGGCTCTCAAAATAGGATCAAGCTCGTGTCTAGTACAATCCAAACTTTGTCACAATAACATAGAGCGTCTTTGCACAGAAATATCAAGCCAGAAGTCTCAAAAGCGATGGGAGCAGCCTACGTTCTACAGCATGGGGCGATGACATCTAGACAGCCCGGCTTGTGTGGACAGCCCAGTCGGTAGTGTGGAGGCCAGATTCAGGCAGCCTTTACTCATAAGACGCTTCTTAAAACAAAAGACACACACACACTAACACGTGAAAACAGAGGGGAAACTACGAGAGAACAGGGGCTCCAGAGAATCCATGGCTTGGCTTCAAAATGGCAGAGAGGGGGGCTGCGCACCTGAAATCCATGGCTATAATCTCTAAGCCACTCCCACGTCCTGTTTGACTCTCTGATGCAAAGACGTAAATTAACATATTATAATTAAACAAGGGGGTATCTGACAATATACATATCAGTCACATATCACTCTGTGACACCCCTTTTTCTTTATGATCTTGATGGTGGGGGTGGTTCATTCACTGAATTCCATTGGGGAAATTACACCTAATTGTTGCAGGCGCTGTAGCTCCTCCTCCACCTTGTGCCTGAGAGCATAGGGGACCACACGAGCCTGACAAAACTTGGGCTGATGTTCTGGTTTGAGTGCCAGGGAAAATTAAAAGCCCTTCAGTGTCCCCAGTGCATCTTTGAATACATCAGCATGCCTGCCCAGCACTGTTTCCAACGTGTCTGTCTGCATGTGATGTATCTTTTTTATCGCTCTCACCACGACCAAACAGTGGTGGTGCATCGCCTTTCACCACATAGAGAGGGAGTGAGCGCTCTTTCTTTGTTTACTGTGGTTTATGCACTCTGACTTTCATAACACCCACTCGGGTTTTCAGCAGGATGTGGGTTTGGTGCAGTCAGGGGCGTATCTACGGGTGGGCCTGGGTAGGCACACGCCCACCCACTTCTTGCCCTGGCCCACCCAATTTTTTTTTTTTTTTTTTTTTTTTTTTTTTTTTTTTAATTGGTTGTTTTCTAGAGGCAAACTTGCTGCTGCATTGCTAGCCAATGGTTTTGTTACTTTTGTAAAAACGCAGGGCACATCATCTCCAGAGTCTAATGCATGACAACTTCATGACATCTAGGAATTTTGTTCTCTCTGTGGATAAATAAACCAGAGGGCGTCTTGTTCAAACTTGAAGCAGCCTCAGTGTTGTTATTTTTTAAACTCACAGCAGTATATGGATCAGTGGTTCTAATTTCTGTATAAAGTAACAGTATACACACAAGTATAAGCATTCATGTATGCAACATTTGGCACCTATGTAACCTTTTAAGGTTGAGATAATTGTATTATCATTATATGGTCCAAATATTTCAGTAAAGCACTTGAAACACTTGAAATATTCTTGCTTGGGTGGTATCATTCTACTTGAAATGATGGTCAAATGCATTATTTTTAGTAAAATAACACGTCAAATTTTTCGGGCGGCCGGCCTTCGGCCGGCCACCCGAGTGGGCCCGGCCAAAGGCCGGGCATCTGCACCCCTTCCTATCCAGGCCCACCCAATTTGATCCAGGCCCACCTATAATTCAATTTCTGCATACGCCCCTGGGTGCAGTGCCATGTGCCTGAAATGTGTGTTGTACACATTTTCTGAAATGAGGGAGACTGCTGCACCAGTGTATAACTCCATCTCTGTTGTTAATCCCTCTACTTTAGGTCTGACCCAGATCACTGAATAGGCTGGATTGTCCTGCTGTATGACATTTTCGCTCTGTATGCAATCATCAGCTACTTGTACCATGTGCAGGGCTAATTCAGTATCTGAGTCTGTATCAGTGTCGTTCAGCTTGGCACTGGTATCCAGCTTATTGACCTGTCTCTTAGAGTGTTCGTTCCATTTCTTACATTTTTTGGTAACACTTTACAATACTGTAACACAAAAAATGGGTAGTTATTGAGGAACTAGTCAGATACTAACCATTAGTTCATGAATAGTTAATGATTAGTTCATGAATAGTTAATAGGTAGTTCCTTAATGGTAGTTACTTAAGAACTGACCATTAGTTACCATGTTAACGACCCAGTAAGTAATGATTACTTCCTTAAAAAATAAAAATTCCCACTAGTTCATAAGTAGTTAATGGGTAGTTACTTAAGAACAGACGATTAGTTACCATAGTTGTTACTAGGGAATTAATCATTAGTTCATGATTACTTCACCATTAGTTACCATGTTTGTGCCCCCTCAAGTAAAGCAGGCCATCATACTTAGTTGTTACTAGGGAGTTCAGGGAGCTTCAGGGAGCTGCTTGGACTCCCTTGCCACCGTCTCCATGGAACCGGCTATCTCCACTGCTTTCTGGTAGGTGAGGGCAGTTTCTGTTAACAGCCTCTTCTGAATGGACTCGCTGCTGAGGCCACAGACAAACCTGTCCCTCAAAGCATCTTGCAGATAACCCCCAAACTCACAGTGCTCTGACAGTCTTTTTAGATCTGCAATATATTGTGCTATTGTCTCCCCCTCCCCTTGGTTTCTTTTGTGAAAGCGATATCTTTCTGCAATCACAATGGGCTTTGGGCTTGCAACACTCTCATCACTTGAGCGTAAGTTTTGTCTCCGGGCTTATCTGGAGCAATCAAGCTGCGCAATAGTCCATACGTTGCCCGATCACACTCAGGAAGAGTGGCAGCTTCCTCATCCTCAATTGCATTAGCCAGCACGAAATGTTCAAACCTCTCCACATATGTTGACCACTGCTCCGTCGACTCATCAAAGCCATCGATATGACGACGATCCCCGCCATGTCTTCTTGGCACGTAACGTAAACAGACAGGCACTGCCTCTGGTCTAGCTTATCACTTTAGCAGCTAGATAGCTAACTATAGCAATAACCAACAACGAATGCGGATCCTTTGTCACCCCCACGCCATAGTGCAACGCCAGGTGTACCGTACTCTCGCCACCAATTGTAGCGTTCACAGGCTTTAGCTTACTGTAGAACTTCACTGTATAATAACAGAAGAGAGAGATATTTTCAAGTGCTGCATTTACTTTATTCCTGGACTGACAGGAGCAGGATGAACCGGAAGCCCAACCACAGCATACCAAACCCACCATCGCCCTCCGGTGGCATCTGGGGAAAGTGACCAAGGACAACACAGCCAAATACGTGACATCATGAGTGATCTCATAAATCTGACATCATCAGTGATGCTGGTCTCATTGGCCACACAGCAGCCGAGTATAGTATAATATATCTATAAAAGGGAGGTGGGACTTGTTTGTTTGTTTCTCTGTCTGTCCCACTGATGACTATCGTGACTCCGCCAGATGGGGCGGTATTGAGTTAACAAATTCACAATCCCACCTACATCTGGTCTCGGCTCAAGATTGGAGTTTAAACCGGCCCGCGCCCAGGCGACCCAATCAGCGGCAGCTACGGGCGGGCTCTAGACAGACCGGGTGTGACGCTACCGAGAAGCGCCTGTGCCTTGTAGTTCTTTCACTATTCAACATGGCGGTGGCTACCGAGGCTAGCTCCAGTGGGCTAGGTACAACAGTTATGTTGTATGTTGGGGTCAAACATTCTATTCAAAACAATAAGCTAACATAAACGTTCACTTGATCTTACAGTGAGTACGAAACCGTAACTGTATTGCTGTAACGTTATCAACTATGAACGTTAGTAAACAAGACTCATTGTTGTAGGATTTGGGGAGCCAGCCTTCAGACCGTTGCCAGGCTGGGAGAACTTCGATTTATGTCAGAAGGAACAATGCAGACGAGTTGTGCATATATGGGACTCCGTAGAACTGAAGTGGTAAGTTCAGAAAATATGTTTTTTATTATTAACGTTATCGGTTTTAAGGGGTGCAAGCGAACAGCTTGTTCAAGCTAACCATCTGTTCATAGCAATGTCCAATCAACAGGCGGTTAGCTTGCAAGCGCTAGTCTTTCAGGGTCTGCTTACCATTACAAACAACCGATAACGTTAGCCGGAATAATGCAATAGACACCTATTTTCAGAACTTAGCAGCCATCAGCTAGCTTTAAGGCTAGTAGAATGGCTAGCCGTTAGCCATTCATGCAAGAGTCACACAAACACAAAGCCCCCCTCACCACTGCCCAGTAAACATTTAATCTGTTAAACCAACATTTTGGAAATGCAAATGGTAATAAATCATAACGTTAATCAAAATGCCACTGAAATATTAGCTAATCAACACAGAACTGCAAAGATCAGTTCATCTGATAATTTTGCCCGTATGACGCTTGCATTGGGACCTGTGAGCTTTTCCTTCAAGTATAATTATGTAAAACGAACAGTATTTTTTTATTTTTGCGGGGGGAATTTTACAATAGAATTGAAGCACCCCGAGAATCTTATTTTGCTACGAATCCCCTATGTTCCAGCATACTTCCTGCAAAATTTCATGCATGCATGGCTATTTATGCTATTGCAGTACTTTATTATTTGCATTTACATGATTTTTGTCCCAAAAAGTTTTTTGTTTTTGGGCCCTGAGAACAAACAGCCCGAGATGAACGTGGTCTCCATGCACTTGAGATGCCCCAAAGTATAGGATAACTGGAAATCATAGTGGAAATAAAGGTAGCAGAAAACATCCTAAGGGTGGGGCTGGCTCCCGGCCTTAAAGTCGAGCTGAACCCAAAAATGACTTTCCTTTTCTTTTAGTTCAAATACCTGGGTATGCAGTGCACCTATTTAATAATGTATGCAAAAAACAATCACAGAAATCTAATTTCTTTAGTTTTCACACTTTTTCACATCAAAAGCTCATTTTTCAAGATTTCATTGATAACAGTAATGTACCGTTTGCTGACGTCATCTAGTACTATCAAATTTCTACCTCATTTCAACCAATCATATCATGACATGCAGCTGTCAATCAAATCTTCATTTCAGGATAATTTTCTCTTCCAAATGAAGTAGAAAATGGCGCCTAGTGCCTGTCATCTGGCAGAATTCCTATCATCCCATAAACTAACTACTAGCATGGCCAATTGTTAGGAATATGAACAAAAAACAAAAACTATAATCTCTAAGAATGCAAAGAAATGTAACTGGCTCGTTAAAACGCGCATTCCAGGGATATCGTATTTACAGAAATAGCGTAAAATGCGCGCGCTTGAAAGCGTGGTTGTCAGGGGTCTGCCCTCGGAGATTCCAGGCGGGCGGGCAGCACCCATGCATCGGATTGTCCGCTTGCTCCGCACGAAGCAGCTGGCTACCTGGTACTCCACGGATCCCACTCGCGTAGCACGACAACACGCTGAATTCCACTCGATTTGGGGGTGGAACACGCCATGATTGACCAATGCCAAAGCCAGTCGACAGAATTGTCAAATCAAATCATCGACATGATACTATGACCTGCCTCTCAATTTGTCATCTCAGACAAATTATGTTTTCAGTCTGACGTGCGACGCACGTGACGAACGGGTTCAGTTCGACTTTAAGGACTTGAGACTTGCAAAAAAATGACTTGCAAGCATCTCTGCCTTCCGATTACCCAGACGACGACTCTACCCGCTGAGCTACTGCTGTCCTTCCTGATTTAAAATTAATGCTATGGCTGAGAAGTACATTTCACTTCCTGTTCATGAGTCCCTGATGAAACCGGATGAAACACCTTTGTTTTTGTGGTTAGATCATTGTTCTCAGGAAATGTATCAGATGTTCACACATCTAACAGACTTGTCAGATAGGAAGTAAAGCCACAGGCAGGCTCAGACACTCTGAATTTGTCTGTTGTGTTGACTGGTTTTAGTCTCGGCTGAAGGAACATGAAGCTGTTATGGGTTATCTTCCCTGTTTTTCTCATCTGTGTTGAAGCCGAGAACCTGATGGTTAAGGCGGCGCTGGGCCACAACACAACATTTAACTGCTCTCTGCCTGTCGATAATATCTACTGGTACATGCAGCTTGAGGGCCAGCACCGTGTGCACATCCTGCGCACCTTCAGTAAGATATCGGATGCTGCTGATTACGGCAACAATTACAAGTTTGAAACAAAATATGCAGCGCTTGAAGGAAACCGATTAATCATTAAAAACATCACCGCAGATGATTACAGGATGTACTCCTGTACCAAGAAAGACAACAAATGGGGCCTCAATTTTGGCTCCTTTGACTCCTTCCGCCTCATCCCTGGTAAGGACACAATTATACAAAACTTTTTAAAACTTTTAACAGTCTGTTCTGTTTCTAACCTGGAGACTTCAGAATGCATACATGAAATGCCCAGTTGTGGTTTCCTCAAATGTGTGTACAAACCAAAATGCAGCATGCACAAATAGCTTGAGAGCTGAAGTTGGTTCTCTTCTCTCACATTAAAAAGTAAATTTAACAGCTGATTCTTCATTGTGAATAATTTCCTCATAGACTGAATAGGAGAACACATTTAGAGATGTGTGTGGCCTATAAAGGTTTGAGTCCAACTATTATATTATGGAAGCTACGAAAGTTTGACTATACAATTGATTTAAAACACAGACGATTGTAAATGTTGCTAAAAAACTGGGGCCTGGAGGACGATTAAATGATGTGTTGATGTAGCCACTCGTGACGATATGTGGATGTAGTCTTATCGTATATACGTCGATGTAGCCGTATCTCTTTTTGTGCAAGGTTTAGAGAAATAAACCGGCCTGGTTGTCGACGGCCACCAGTAACGGAAGTTATCGAGCACCGCTCTCTGGGGTGCAGTTGATGTGTTGATGTAGCCACTCATGATATACTTTGCGTAAAACTGCAGTATAAAGATAAATAACATCATATCCAGGCCTGGGTTCTGCGAAAGGAGGTATAAAATTATAGGTATAAAAGGTATACAATTACAAGAAAACAAAGTAATTTGGTAGAAAGGTCTTTTTCCTTTCATTAATCATGTTTTCTTATATAGCCATGATTTTGGGTGATTTAATATAGAAAAATGTATTTATTCTACCAACTGAGCAAATATTATCTGATTTTTTGCAAACCCAATGATGTTTCAAGTCCTCTGTAGGTTTTTAGCTATTTTTGCAACTACTACGCTTGTCGCTTAATGCACTTTTTATGCTCTTTTTCAAAGTTCTGTTATGATGCTTTTAAATGTCTATTTTATCCTCTTCTTTTATTCTTTTATTTTCTTGTGTCATCCATTTTATGTGAAGCACTTTGAATTGCCTCTGTGTATGAAATGTGCTATACAAATAAACTTGACTTGACTTGACTTTTGAATTTTGAAGAAAATCCTGAATTGATTGAATTGAGTTTATTTGTTTATTAAAAGTTTAAATTGAAGTAAGCCTGTTGTCGGTTTAAAATCTTTATATCTTTATCGTTATGTATGTCATATTTACTCTTTATCACAATGTTAAAGTCATATACAGTTGGTTCATATCAGTAACTATGAGGACCAGATGCAGGCTCCATACTCCTCCGGTATGGCTGCCAGAACAGACTCTTACCCATGTATCTTGTCAGACGCAAGCGGTTCTGGCAAATATAGACAAATGCCTATTTTTGCTGCCTTCGCTTGTGATTAAATGGGCAAGAGTCTGCTCTGGCAGCTGTACCGTAGCTGGTGGACATTGTGCTTAAGACCATAGTCATTTCGGCAGGGCCGTAGCCAGGCGGGGGAAAGTGTGGACGACTCCAAGGGCCCTTGACTGACAGGGGCCCCAAACATTTTTTTTTCTTTTTTTTTTACAGTGCACCTGAACGCAACATACAAGATACCCGCTGAATAAGTGTCCAAATGTTCATGTCATTCTGGCCAATACTCTATTTCTGTTATAACATTTCAATCTGGAATCTGGAATATCTTTCAATAATCTTTATGACTAAAAGGCTAAAGGTAATCTCATGTGTAAAAAATGACTGGTCTACATTGAAGTAAAAAATGTAAATAATTAACTTGTTAGTTTTGGATTTATTTAGCTTCAAGAGTGCATTTTTGTTCATGTGACCCTCAACGCAGGCTTTGAGAATCCCGAGCCACTTAATGATACTTATGCTTAAATTAACACACTCATATTCTGGTTTATTTCAAGAAAAACATTTTGGCTAGTGGAAGTTCTAATTGGCTGGTAACTTCTAGCAGCCATATTGGCAGGTGGCCAAAAAAGCAAATGTCAAGCCCTGCAGGGAGATTGTCACACTCATCGATACATATTTGAGGTTTGTTTATTAATTGGGAAAAGGACCACTGGAACAAACGCCGCAAACATGATCGGGCTACTTTTTCAATCTGACTGGCTACTCCAAAGTTTGGGGAACTCTGATTTAAAATGAGATATTCCTCTAAATTGGGCTTTAAATGGCCGCCGCCGCCCTTTGGACGGCGGCATCCGTGGCCCCGATGTGATATCCTTTCATGGGGCCTGAAATCCCTGGCTACGGCCCTGCATTTCGGGGTGTCCGATAGTGGTAGATTCCCTGCTTACCAACACGAGGGTCGCAGGGTTGCACCCCTGTGTTACCTCTGGCTTGGTCGGGCATCCATACAGGCACCATTGGCCGGATTGAGGGTATTTTGTCCTGCTCGCTGCACTAGCGCCTCCTCTGGTCGGTCCAGGCGCCTGTTCCGGGGGAAGGGAACTGGTGGGAATAGCGTGATCCTCCCATGTGCTACATCCTGCCGGTAGTGTTAATTCCGTCAACGAAAACTACGACGAAAAATGTTAGTCGACTACCTTTTTCCACAAGACTAAGACGAGACTATCTTCAGACTTTTAGTTTCATTGACTTTAAGACAAGACTAAAATACTCAAACTTTTAGTTGACTAAAACTTGACTAAACAAAAAGAGGATGAGGTTGACTAAATATGATAAAAACTAACAAGGACATTTGACACAGGACTACGACTAAATTTAAAAATAGACGACAAAATTAACACTAATATATATAGAATTATAGAATATTTATAGTTTAATGCAGCAGTTCAGGTTCCTGTGCTGCAGCATCATAGATGTAGCTGCAGTAGTTACAACAGAACCTGCCCATCTTAGCTAAGGGTCTTATCTTTATATGTGTATGAGGCATTGTGTTCCCAAAATGTACAGCGAGCCTCCCTCCATTCTCCCCTCAGCTGCAGGCTGAGCAGGGACTGTAAATATGGTCCACTTGTCGTTGCTACCGCCGCACGCCGACTCTGCCCGGTGGGCAGAGTCAGCATTAGATACTTTCCCTGGGAAAGAGTTGCCAACACTGCTTCGAATTACAGTTACTAGTGCAAGCGCATCAGCAGATTCAACAGTTTTCATTTACTAAAACTAGACTAAATGTGAACAGTTTTCGTTGACTAAATCTAGACTAAAATAGTCTACTTGTGGTTTTATTTGACTAAATTTTTAGTCGACTAAAACTTGACTAAATAAAAACAGGATGAGGTTGACTAAATATGATAAAGACCCCCCCCCCCCCCCCCCCCACTTCAATGCAGCAGTTCAGTTTCCTGTGCTGCAGCATCATAGATGTAGCTGACATTTAGCTGTCTTAAAAATACATTTGCAGAGATGGCAGTTACAACAGAACCCGCCCAGTCTTAGCTAAGGGTCTTATCTATATGTGTATGAGGCACTGTGCTCCCAAAATGTACAACTTGCTTGTCTATGTCTGAGTGCTTTCCACACAGCATAGCCAGCCTCCCTCCCTTCTTATTGCAATATTTTAATACTGCTGTTTCTGCACCTTATCTACGGAATTTGTGTAACTTTTCTATTTGTGTAACTTTTTTTATTGTTTAATTGTTTAATGTCATTGATGCTCTTGTCATTGATGCTCTTGTTGCTGTCATTGATGCTACTGCTGCTCTAACGCCAGAATTTCCCCTCGGGGATGAATAAAGTACTCTATCTATCTACCTATCTATAGGGTCCACCCCTCATTGCTACTGGTGTACGCCGACACTGGCCCGGGCAGGCAGAGTCAGCATTAGATACTCTCATTGGGAAAGAATTGCCAACACTGCTTCAAATGACCATTACTAGTGCAAACACATTAGCAGATTCATCAGTTTTCATTGACTAAAACTAGACTAAAATGCTCAAACCTTTAGTCGACTAAAACTTGACGAAATGAAAACAGGATGAGGTTGACTAAATATGATAAAAACTAACAAGGACATTGACACAGGACTAAGACTAAGACTGGTCCGTTTGCAGAACGTAAATCCAAAAGGCCTCTCTCTGCAGTAAAGCTCTGTCCCTGTCACCCCCCTTCTTTAAGGGATCAACAGCTTCGATCCCCTGGAACCTGAGAGAACACACATCATGCCCAACTGAATTAAAGTGTCTGGCTACAGACGGCTTCTAATATTACTTTTATGTTCAGAAATGCAAACTTTTAGTTTCCTCGTGGTTTTACCCACATAACAGAGGCCACAGGGACATTTCAAAAGGTAAACAACAAACTTAACAGGAAATCCTACTTTTGATAAAGAACTTCTTACCTGAGTGTGGGTGTAAAAAGGACCCACCTCTGATCATAGCATTGCAGTGAATACAATTTGAACAAGGACAATTAGATTAAAGAAATTTAGAGGGCGTGTGTAACAGTCAGCTCTGACTAATATCTCTCAGGTTTCTAGCTCGTTTATGAGCAAACATAGGAGGCTTAACAAATACGTGGCCCACTTGGGGGTCGCTACGTAATATGTGCCAATGTTTTAAAACACAAGATTTTATGTCCTGGGAAACAGGAGAAAAGGTTGTGGCACAAACCGTATTAAACTTATGAACAGAGGAATTGGGGGCACGGTGGCGCAGTGGTATGCGCTGTCGCCTCACAGCTAGAAGGTCCTGGGTTCGATTCCCACCTGGGACGCTGTGAGCGCTGAAGGAGTGCGTGCCCGTCCGCATGTCCTTGAGTGTCCACCGCCCGGGTGGTGTCGTCAAAAGGGCCTTTCTGTGTGGAGTTTGCATGTTCTCCCCGTGTTCCCTGGGGGTTTCCCTCATATAGGAACCCCACACCAAAACATGCAATATCCTGGTTGCTGAAGTGGTGTCTCCTCTGGTCGTTCGGGGCGCTTGTTCGGAGGGAGGGGAACTCGTTGGAATAGCGTGATCCTCCCAAGAGCTACAGTATGTCCCACCGGTGAAGCTTCCCCTGTCAGGTGAAAAGAAGCGGCTGGCTACTGCCGATGTCTCGGAGGAAGCATGGAGCCAGTTCCGGCTCTCCCCAGATCGGCAGAGGGTGGAGCAGCAACCAGGATAAACAAATTAAATTAGCACTAATGGGGGGGTAAAAATGGGATAAAAAAATCTGGAAAAAATATTATTAACACATTGAATGCCAGCCATGTTTTCATTCCTGTAGGTAAGTTGTGCCAGGGGTGTTTTTGACGATTCTGGCTCATTTTAGAACAGCCGAGGATTCTTTTTTGTTAAGAATTCATGAACACCAATCATCTAAAAATAACTAATAGAATGTGTGCTTTCTCTGTCTAAAAGAGTTAGTTTGCAGAGTTAGTAGTTATGTAGATATTAGCCGTTGAGTACAGCATGGTTTCAGCGTCTGGAAATTTATTCAGAGATAAATGGCTTTTTGTGAAACAGTCACTTTAACCATTCATTTTTGGCATCAGTAAGACCGTCAGACATTCTAAACAATAGTTTTGAACAGTAATTTCCTCCATAACAACAGGAAACACCCCTCTCATTCAAACTCCTCCCTCCGTGTGTCTTCTCCTCCTTCCTCCTGGCTGTACAGCGGGCGTGTCAGAAGCGCTTTTGCTGCTGCCTGCCTGTGTGCCTGCCTGCCTGCTTGCCTGCGTGCGGACGCTCCTTGTGCGAGTCAAGATGGGCCGGGGAATGCGTGGGCGATGGGCAGATGTTGATTCTGGCCTTTCTGAGGTGTTTCAAAGTGTGTTTCACCTATGATCTATTTTGCAAATCGCTCTCCGCTCTCTGTGTGCTGCTGCCGGTGCGCGGCCGCTCTCAGGCAAGACAAGTCTTGAATGGATTACTGTAAAATCGCCACGGCATTTCCTTGAACGGCTTGGTCCCGCGGCAGTTTTTTCTTTGATTTCGGTCGTCTGGGGGAGCACTGTCAACACTTAGTGGGTCGGTAAAATAGATTATACACATTATCTTGCTCCAATAGTGATCTCGAAGATGTAAAAGTTGTTGATTGATGTCCCACCGTCAAAAAAAAAAAATGTTTATGTAAGACGAGTAAACTCGGCTCTGGCACTTAAGCGTTGGATTATGTAAGACGAATTATTTCGGCTATGGCACTTAAGGTGTTAAGAAAAAAATTAACAGAGGAATTTTTTTGGCGCCAACAGGTCTTCTCTCTTCAAGGTTCTAACTCTCTGCAGGCCCGGTTCTACGGGGGTGCAAAAGCATGCATTGCACCCTTATTTTAATTGTCTGCATGCTCAGTTGAGAAGTAAAAATAAATAAATAAATGCTGCTGCATACTTACTGTTTAAACTTGAATTATAGTTGTTGTTTTTCTTTGTTCTTTGATGTGAATTTATGGCTTTTTGGCACCTATGTAACCTTTTAAGGTTGAGATAATTGTATTATCATTATATGGTCCAAATATTTCAGTAAAGCACTTGAAACACTTGAAATATTCTTGCTTGGGTGGTATCATTCTACTTGAAATGATGGTCAAATGCATTATTTTTTAGTAAAATAACATGTCAAATTTGATTTTGACAAGGGGTGCAGATGCCCGGCCGAAGGCCGAAGGCCTATCTAGGATGCACCCCTAGTCATCTTGTTCTGGAACCGGCCCTGCTCTGTGGAGGCTATTGTCCAGATCCTTGCTATTGTAACCCTTCGCCTTGAAATGAGCACACAGTTCAGCAGCTTGCTCTTCAAAATCAGTATCCCTGTTAGAAATTCTTCTGATCCTTAAAAGCTGACTGTAGGGAAAACCCCTTAGGGGGGATGGTAACTGGAAAAGTCTAAAAAGCTGTTTCTGTCTGTCTTTTTTCTGTAGACCTTGGTCGTGAGACCAGATTTTTTCCAAAAACGAAACTGAATCAAGACTATGTTCCAGTGAAAATCTTATCGAAGGCAATCTGGAATTTATGTAGGCTATACTTTAAACTCCTCCAATTGAACGAGGGACCTAGGGAAAATGAAGAATACATCATCAATAAAACGGAACCAACATTTTAACAAGGCACAAAAAGGGTTATTCTGATATACAAAGTCCTCTTCAAACTTTCCCATGAAGAGATGTGCATAGTTGGGCGAGCAGGGACTCCCCATGCTGACACTCTGACATTGTAAATAACATGCGTTTTCAAATCTAAAGTATTTCTGTTGAGGATTAATTTACACAGGTCCACCAAAAAAACAGTAGGGGGCGTAGGGTTCTGTCTTGTGCTTAAATAATATGTGAGGGCTTGCAAACCCTCCACATGGGGCACATTAGTATAGAGACTGTTCACATTGTGAGACTAAGCTAGCAAATCAATCATTACAAATTTATAAAGGTTACATGGTATATTTATTTCAGAGAACAAATTGAGGCAGGTCTTACCAACAGAGTTGCTTGCTGAGTCTCCTCCTCTAGTGGAGGCCTACTCAAGTCTTTATAGCACTGGGCGTGACATGTAACATGGGAACTCAACCTTACACCAGCTGTAGCGCTCTCTACAGGCTGGAGTCTAACTGCCTTAAATTCTTACTACAACATCCATGGTGCATAAAAAGCTACCTTCCTCAATGTGCTGTATAGAACTTAGCTTATTAAGAAAGTCAGTGGTGTCTTTAAGATAAGATGGAAGTAAGGACACTAGCGATGTAATGTGTTGGTCTAAGTACAGGAGAGATGGGTCCTGGTTCTGTAAGGGACTGTGTGCCCGCCACAATGGGTCTACCAGGTACTGGTTCCAGACAGCTCTTGTGTATTTTAGGGAGAGTATAGAAAACTGGACGTACAGGATGCTTCTGAAGCATACATTTATATTCATCCTGACTGATAAAAGAGTTAGTTAAGGCAGTGCTCAAAAAAACCCAAACCATGGAGCATGTCATGAGATGCAGCTCCCCTCCACAATGTAGGTGGAGATGACCTGGCTGAACCGAACATTGCCGCAATCGCATGTCCACTGGAAGGATATGATATAGTGCATGCATAATGCACTCTGTAAACAACATATAACGGATGCGGCTAAAGCCTATCTCCACTGTATGATCCTCTCTCACATAGACTACTGCTCCACTGTTTGGTCCTTCGCTGGTGTCACTGTACTCAAACCCCTTGAACAGCTCTATAAAAAAGCCATCAAGGTGTTTGACAAAAAACCACAATCACATCATCACTGTGAAATCTTAGAGAAATATCAGCTCCTTAGCTTTAACAATTTTAGAACATTTAAAAGCACGTGTCTAATCTATAAATGTTTACACGGCTTGGCTCCTCCTCCTCTAGGGGAGTTCATTAGAAGGAAGAATAGAAATTTGAGCACAAGGGCAGCAGCTAGGGGGGACTGCGAAGTCCAAGCTAGAAAATCCACGTTCTCAAAAAACACCTGGTCGATCAATGGCAGCACTAGCTGGAACACACTGCCTATGGCTATTAGGGAAAGCCCCACTTTTGCGGCATTCAAAAGCCAGCTCAAAAAATGGCTTAAAACAAACCAATTTTGTGAACACTAGCTTAATAGCTGCCTTCCAAATCTTCTTCTCTTCCTGCACTAGGCACTTCACCACTTAAGTGTAACACTTAAGAGAGAGTGGAGTAGCCTTCATACTGTATCTATGTATTGTTATCATGTAACCTGTCGAATGGAAGGTGTAGTATTCTTCTTTTAGCACTGACATGCTGCATGTACATCCTGTCTGTGTTTTGCTGTAATTTTGATGTCTGTAATGTGTGGTATCTCTTGCGATGACACGCTACAGGTATATCAGTTTGTTGCGTACATCCTGTCTGTGTTTTGCTGTAATTTTGATGTCTGTAATGCTGTGGTATCTTTTGCGATGACACGTTACATGTATATTTCAGTTTGTGCGTTGAATGAATGTAATGAGTGATTGTTTTGATATTTATTGGGGACTACGGATGTAAATTAGCATTAGCTAACTCCGGCATATTTACATGTTTTCGTATATAGAGGCTTCTGTATTTCTGAACATGTCCATTAATGTGCATTGTCCCGTCACAATAAACCAATAAAGTAAAGTAATATCTTCTGTCATGCCGCGGTTCATTATGGTTCTTATATAATACAGAATGTTGTTGTGTTCTCTAAATTCAAATGTATTGTAAATTAGACTTTTCTATTTAAGGCTTGGACTTTTTTTATAGCTTATTTGTGACCTGGGTTACACTTGCCACTATATTTTTTATTCAAGTTTATTGTGCTGCTGACCTCAGCTGAGTCTCTCTGGACAGTGGAGTTACTGAAATATTTTGGAAGTAAAACAAATAATACAAACAGTGTCATGAAGGTTTCTAGGTCGTTTATAACTTTAACATTCAACAGTCAGCTTTATTTTCATATTTTTCAGTTGGTTCTTCAGTGTTGTACCATCATTTTGTGATGTTTCATGTTGCAGCTGCTGGAGGCATCGACTCAGAACACCACCAGGTGATTCTGTCGTGTTGGCAAAGCGATCCCGTCAAGTTCATCACTTGCGGCCTGAAAATCATTCTGATTGCAGCAGTAACAGGTGAGTCAGTGGAGGCTTGTCCATTGAGGCAGAAGATGATCAACATATAAAAAAGAGTAATTGGTTGATTCTTTTGTGTGAAAGTGAAGTATGTGAGTGAGTATACCATCTAAAGTCGTTGCAATCCCCCAAGCTACTCGACTCGCTTACAACAGATTTGAGATTTCGATTCAGTTCCACTGGTGAACCGATTCACTTGATCTCTAAGTATTGAATACATGATTGATGCTGCCTGAGTCAACCAATCACTCATCAGAATACTAAAAGTGAAGGCTGATTCAGAGCAGCAACAGACTGTCTGGAAGTTGAACTAACTCTGACCATGTGTGGGGGTAGTTTTGGGTATTGTAGCTTGGTGTAAGAAGAGGAACCATCCCCGTTGCCAGGGGAACAACCCTTCACCTTTGACCCTGGAGCCACCTGAGAGCCTGAATGCACCACAGGTCATACTACTACTACTACAACTGTTACTACTTAGTAGTACTGCCACTGCTACCACTGTCTCTCTACTAATTCCTTTCCTGAGATATCGCGTTAACAACCTTGAAAATGGCATTCGAGAGGTCACAGTGACCTTGGACTTTGTGACCTTTGACCACCAAAATGTAATCAGTTTATCCTTGCGTCCAAGTCGATGTTTGAGCCAAATCAGAAGAAATTCTATCAAGCCGTTCTTGAGATATTGCGTTAACCAACTTGGGAATGGCGTTCGTGAGGTCACAGTGAGCTTGAAGTTTGACCACCAAAATGTAATCAGTTCATCCTTGAGGCCAAGTTAATGTTTGAGGCAAATTTGATGAAATTCCGTAAAGGCATTCCTGAGATATGGCGTTAACAAGCTTGAAAATGGTGTTGGAGAGGTCACAGTGACCTTGACCTTTGACCACGAAAATCTAATCAGTTCCTCCTTGAGTCCAAGTCGATGTTTGAGGCAAATTTGATGAAACTCCGTCAAGGCATTTCTGAGATGTTGCGCTAACAAGCTTGAAAATGGCGTTCGAGAGGTCACAGTGACCTTGGCCTTTGACCTTTGACCACCAAAATCTAATCAGTTCATCCTTGAGTCCAAGTCGATGTTTGAGACAAGTTTGATTAAATTCTGTCAAGGCATTCCTGAGATATTGCGTTAACAAGCTTGAAAATGGCGTTCGAGAGGTCACAGTGACCTTGATCTTTGACCTTTGACCATCAAAATCTAATCAGATCATCCTTGAGCACACATGGGCAAAATACGGCCCGCGGGCCACACAGGTGGCGCCCGCGGGCCGTATTTTGCCCATGTGTCGATTTTTTTTTCAGTCTGGAATATGGAATATCTTTCAATAATCTTTATGACTAAAAGGCTACATTGAAGTAGAAATTTAAATAACTCAAATAACTCATTGGTTTTGGATTTATTTAGCTTCAAGACTGCATTTCTGTTTGTGTGACCCTCAACACAGGCTTTGATCATCCCGGGACACTTACTGATACTTATGCTTAAATTAACCCACTCATATTCTGATTTATTTCAAGAAAAACATTTCAGCTAGTGGAAATTCTAATTGGCTGGTAACTGTAAAATCTAACAGCCATATTGGCAGGTGGTCAAAAAAGTTAATTTCAAGCCCTGAGAGCAGGTGGTGACATAGGAGTGATTGAGAAAAGGATCAAAAATTGGTGGTTAAGACTGAATAATGACATCACAACTGTTAATTTAAAATGAGTTATTCCTCTAAACCTGGCTTCAAATGCACCACATTTTTCGCGCTGGCGCCGTTCGGCCCTCAGCAAAACCGAGGAAATTTTTTGTGGCCCTCTCTATCATCAAAGTTATCCATCCATGGGTTACGGCATGACAATATTTGTTCGCCCCCCGGCAACAATCTGGGTTTTTCATGTGGCCCCCCATGAAAAATAATTGCCCACCCCTGTCCTTGAGTCTAAGTCGATGTTTGAGGCAAATTTGGCGTTCCTCAGATATCGCGTTAACAAACATCGTACGGACGTACGTTACGGACGGACAACCCGGATCCATAATCAAATCACCAGTTAAAGTTTTTTTGTACTCCCGAGCAAAACAAGGAAGCCATTGAGAATTGGCGAGAAGAAAAATGTGGATCTAGCTGTCAACAAGTAAGTTGAAGTGTTCATCTTCCGTATATACGATCTTTTTGTGCAACACGCAACCATGCACGTGACATAGGAGAACGGCGGGATTGGAGGGGGGGTTTCCATTTTCCCCCGTCTTGGGCATGGCTTCTGAATGATGACGCGTTACGCAGTGTCTCTATAGCTGACGTTACGTTCAGCTGCAACTGTGTCGGGTGTGCAGCTGGAGCCAGGAGGGACTATTTTATTACGCGGAAGGGTATGATTATGAATAACAGCCATTTAAAATTGAGTTAAAAAGTTTAAACTTGCCATAGGCTACTTGGTAACCGTTTTATAAAAGCAATAGCTCAGGTCATGATATATGCTTATTATAGCCTACCACACCTAAGGGTGTTTTCGCCCTCCGCCTACAGTGTCGGGCGAAGCGACCCTTAGGTGTGGTATAATAAGCATATACCACGGCCTGTCGTGAGCTATTGCTTCCCAGCAAGCAAAATTACGTCATGATAACGTTGTGATGACGTCTTTCAGTGACGTCCAGGACGTGGCCAAATCACATGCCGGTTTGGGGATGATTTAGACGTCTACACGGGAACGTCAAGCTGACGTCGAAATATGACCATTACCATGAATGGGCATGTTCACTTATTCTGTTATGTACACAGTGTATATTCAGCAGCTTTATACATAAAGCTATAATTATGTCCAGATTAACAATTTATGCTACATTTTCAAAAAATATAATACTGCCGTGAGTGGGATTTGAACTCGGCCGGCTATTCTACCACTACGCTATCTGTTCACTGAAACATTCCGCTGTACGTTGGAGTAATATAGCCTACCGTTTCAAAACATGGACCCCTTGTTCTTTTTATACCGGTAGGCTATAACATCCATGGAGTCGGGACAGTTTTAATAAAAACGAAAGCTAATTTAATTCCAACCTTAATCTGAAAGAATCATTGAGGGAATTCCCTCAAAATTTACAAGTGTCACCACCAGCCTATAACGTTTGTTTACCCAGTGCTTCTGCACACACAGGCTACACGAGACACGAATATAGCCTATACTGTAGGATTATGGCAGAAACTTGTTTTTTATTTAAAACGTTGGCGTCAAGTCTTTGTGGATCGAACATCACGTAACCGTCTACAATCTGTGTAAGCAGAACCCCGAAACACATTAACGCCGCCCAATGCTACAGCATGCAACTTCCAACTCAAATGTATAGTTTACGCCTCGCTGTGTATTTTCTCTCTTTCAAAACAATACCAAGATATGCAAGTGAGGTGGCACCCGCAGCCAAACCAGGCCGCCCAGGCAGTCCAGCTCCTTCAGGGCGGCACATTCGCATGCGCCGCCGCAACAAGGCTTGCCACGTCCCCCAGCACAGACCCCTAGAGCACAGAGGAGACACCAGCAGACCAGCCGCCACGCGAGGAGAGCTTGACAGGGCTGCAAAAGAGCACCAACGCAGCAGGTTCTAATTACGACAGCAGGGCAGGCATCTGTCAAGATGCCTGCCCTGCTGCCCTGCTGCTGCGCGAGGAGGAAGAGGAGGAGCACCCCCAGAGCCCCACAAAAAGACCTCCAGCAGGCCACTGGCACCGCATGCCCTGGACCAAACCGCCGGAAACAGACAGACACAAGGGATGCACGAGGGCCCGACGCCCTCCAGTGGGACCCGCGCCCACAGCCCAGCACCGTGCAGTCCAACCGGCACCCGCCAGACAACACCAGAACCGGCAGGTCCACCAAATTAAAATCGCAACAATGTTGCAACTTCACCCCCCCGAATCGCACCGAGTCCACCAGCCTATATGTGAAAGCGACCTTAACACGTTCACTGCCAATGGCGAGTTGACTCGTCAAAAAAATTCCAACGGTTCACTGCCAATGACGAGTTGAGACGTCAAAAAAAAAAAAAAAAAATTTTGACGGTGCTACGTGGATCAATGCCCCCCACGTCTCCTATAAAAATATTGGAGCGACCGAACGTGTACAACCCATTCCACCGACCCACTAAGTGGCGACAGTGCTCTCCATTCTAGAGGAAGGCAAGCAAAAAGCAGTGTCAGGAAGCCATTCTCATGAAAATGGATTGGCGAAAACGCTTTCGCGCTTGGGAGCTGGCGGTGGGGTTTTGCAAATTTGCATAATAGATTACGGGTGGAACACACTTTGAAACACGCAGCATAAATAAGACCAGAATCGCAAAAGCTTCATCAAAGCTCTCAGAACCCCAAGAAACGAGCGAGCCCATCCATCCAGACTTGCCCAGCGGCCGCCAGGCAGACAGGCAGACAGGCACAGCAGCAGCAAAGCAGTGAGCTGGTGACGCGAGGTTACAGCAGCAGCAGCAACGAGCTTGTGACACGCTCGCTGCAGCCAAGAAGAACACACACGGAGGGAGGAGTTTGAAGGAAAGGGGTGTTTCCTGCTGTTATGGAGGAAATTACTGTTCAAAACTATTGTTTAGATGTCTGACGTCTTACTGATGCCAAAAATGAATGGTTAAAGTGACTGTTCTATCGAATTTCACAAAAAGCCGTTTATCTCAGAATAAATTTACAGACGCTGAAACCATGCTGTATTCAACTGCTAATGCTTACATAACTACTAACTCTACAAACTAACTCTTTTAGACAGAGAAAGCACACATTCTATTAGTTCTTTTGAGATATTGTGTATTCACAAAATCCTAACAGAAACGAATCCTCGGCTCTTGAAAGATGAGCCAGAATCCTCAAAAAAAACCTCTGGCAGAAGCTAACTACAGTTTTGAAAAACGGCTGGCAGTGAATGTGTTAAACACGTTGGTCTCGAACCACAATCTCTGGTATAAAGGGTGAGGGTTTTATGCCTCCACCACCCTGACCACATGGGGTCAATTATTTTGGATATGTAACATGTTCAATAACAAACTTTGAATGGGCAAACAGCACTCTGTGCAGCAGCAGGGCGAATGGGCACTGCATTAGTTACTATAATTACCACTTCTGATACTACTACAACTGCTAATTGCTACTGCTACGACCAATGAGACAAGTTCTTCTACTACTTCTCATCTTTATTTGCCTACTACTACTGCTACTATTACTACTACTACTACTACTAACTACTAATATTGATGATCCTGTGTTTCAGGAGATTCAGCGCCCCACCCTGTGAACCCCCACCAGCTGCTCTAGCTGCTAGCTCTACAACAACAACCGGATGGAAACCCGCCTTTATTTGTCACACAGACACCCACAACACATTCATGCATTGCAGCCACACGCTGATGGTGGGTGGTGAAATAGGCATGTCCTCGGCAGCCAGGAGCAGTGGGCAGCATACAGCAGAATTTGATTTGGGGGTCCCACCACCACAGTGCTGTCATTAATTGACTATTGTCGATGCTTAATCATTTTTGTACCTGTAAATCTAACACACATTAGTTGTTTTGCCATATCGCCCAGACACCCATCTGTAATGGACACACCCACATGGAAAGAATCTATATGTACCCTATATGTTTTAATATAGGGCCACATATAGTTTTCCCATATATGGTGCATACATAAAATTGGCCGTTTTCCTATATTATATGTACATATATGTACCTATATGTATAGGTACATATATGTACCTATATGTACATATAATATAGGAAATCGGCCAATTTTATGTATGCACCATATATGGGAAACCTATATGTACATATATGTACCTATATGTAGGATTTAAAAAAAAAAAAAATAGCAGCACACCCGGGATTCGAACCCCGTTCTCCAAGGTTCAAGCCGTGCGCTCTAGTGCTGAGCTATACATTTTCTTATACTAACCAGAGAGCCGGGCATCTTATATACTCTCTCGCACACAACGTAGACCACAATTGTCAGCGATCGGGAAGTTATTTTATGTGATGCGTACGATCGTAACAGACTAAAATGATGTTGTGTGTGTGTGTGCATCTATAGGCTGTACGGCTTCAGAGGTTAACTTCATTTAACACCAGAGACTCAGGAGGTAGGCCTACACAGAGCCTCGTATAGTCTGTTACAATAACATAGTGTGCCCAGAGCACCTCCCGCACTTGGTGCAGACCGGTGCAGACTTGCTTTGGTCTAGTCAGTCACAGCTAGTAAGTACTTGCGCATGCTCGTTGCTGCAGGAACTGAATTCATTATTTTATAGTATTGCGCTAAACCATAGTTGTGTCCTGGAAGCTTTTTGCTGGCACCACATAGCCTATAGTCCCATATTTATGATATTTCATGTGACATAAAATGCGTTGAAATGTAGTTTTCGTGTAGATCAGATTTCAACTCTCAGTTACACAATAAAAGACAATAAAATGCCAATTCACACACTATCAATATTGTCTCTATTCCAAACTACAACAAATGTTTTAACAATATGCTGAACCAAATTGTGTTTTTTTACACGTTTACGTTGTAACCGCATTTTAGCCGGTTGAAAAGAGGGTGAAATTAGTTCTTAGACGTTCAAACCCAATATCACCCAGATTTAAACTAAAAATCAACGTTGAAAAAACGTTTTGTGCTCGCTGGGTATATATGGATTATGACACAGTGTATACAAACAGATTTGTAAATGACCTATATAGGAGGCATATACCTTGTATTGTGTACATATATGGCCTATATGTGGATATAAAGAAGTGAGACCTATATGACCTGTATTATGAACATATAGGGCCTTTATGTGTATATAAAGAAGCTATATAGGAGACATATATGCCTTGTATGTGCACATATAGTACCTATATGTGGATATAAAGAAGCTATAGGAGACCTATATGCCCGGTATATGCACTTATATGCACCTGAATCTGGCCTATATGCAACCTATATGCGGCATAAATGTGGCCTATATGTGCATATATGCACCTAAATCTGGCCTATATGCAACCTATATGCGGCATATATATGGCCTATATGCTCCTATATGCGCATATATGCACCTAAATCTGGCCTATATGCGGCATATATATGGCCTATATGCTCCTATATGCGCATATATGCACCTAAATCTGGCCTATATGCAACCTATATGCGGCATATATATGGCCTATATGCTCCTATATGCGCATATATGCACCTAAATCTGGCCTATATGCAACCTATATGCGGCATATATATGGCCTATATGCTCATATATGCTGCATATAGGTTGCATATAGGTTGCATATAGTTGCATATATGTTCATATAGATTCTTTCCATGTGGGCATACCTTTATCTTTCTGTTTTTTCATGTTCTATTTTCATTCTTGTGACACCAGCTCTGAGAGAGGCAGTGGGAATTGATTATTATGTTTTCTGATTCCCCCTTCCCATTTTCTCCCCAATTTTACTTGGCCAATTTCGCCCCTTGCTGCCCCGGTCGCTGCTCCACCCTCTTCCAATCTAGGGAGAGCCGTAGACACACACAATGCTTCCTCCGATACATGTGCAGTTGCCAGCCGCTTCTTTTCACCTGACAGTGGGGAGCTTCACCGGCAGGACGCAGTACATGGGAGAATAACGCTGTTCCCACCAGTTCCCGTTTAGGTGATTGATCTAATCATCTATTAGAAAACATTTCCCTTCACTTTCCATCGTGGCCAGCCCCCGCGCCCAACTGCTCGGCTTTCTTCGGTGGCACAGGGCACTCTGGGATTCTGGCATGGTTAGATTGAGTAGCTCCCTGCACACAGAAAGGCCCTTTTTTTGACAAGATTTTTTTATTTTTTATTTTATTCAAACAGACAAGTGAACATTGAATATTAGAACAGACATGTGGTCATAACAGAAAATAAATTAAGATTGACAAGTATGATGGTACAAATTACAGTCGAGAATCAAGTAGCAATGACAAGAGTGTTTTCCTTTTTTTGACAAGATGGTCCACCTGGGCACCATGGCACTGAGGTCATGGGGGGACACGCCCTCTGTACCACAGTGTCCCAGGCAGGAATCGAACCCAGGACCATTTTGCTGTGAGGCGACAGTGCTACACCACTGCGCCCCCCCCCAGTTCTTGAGTGTATTTACTGCTCAGCTTAGCTCCGATTGGTGAAATCAGATTGACTGACGTCTTCTACAGGAAAGATAAGAGTCATTTTTCAAATGTGCTATATAAAGGAAGCCTTATTTACTTACATTTCAAGTCGACTTCACACTTCTAATCTTCCAGCTAATAAACTCTCTTTGGGGAAAATTAATGGCAGATTTTATTTCAGAACCCAGTGTTTCAGCTCTATTTTTGTGACAAATTGATTTTCATTTGACATTACAGCTTTAACCACGCCAAATCACTCTGTGCAGTGATTTCAAAAGTAATAATAGAAAAAAAAAAAAAAAAAAAAAAAAAAAAAAAAAAAAGAATAACAATGACGATAATGATGATGATAATGTCATCTTAGTATTCAGGCATTGGAGGAAACAATTGCCAATTGGTATAATTTGTTTAAATGTTCTGAAATCTTTGATAGTGTCATAAGACCTAAAATATTAAATAATAGCCTAGCCCGATCTCCGGGAAAATCATCCTTTCCTTCCACCTGTGTTAGTTAGTTAGTTAGTTAGTTAGTTTATTTCGATCAGAAAGAAAAGAATATTCACAGAATAGAAAAAAAACAGAAAAACAAAACAAAAGATACATAAGGCTGACCGAAAGGGTTTTAGGGCTGAAGCTAGCTAGCTTATTAAATGCCCTTACCCTTATACCTTTACGTTATATGTAAAGATATGCAGTACATATGCATACACATGGATACATACATGCATTGATTTACACACACAAATAGCACTAATTATTCATACATGCCTATACACACATAGGCTACCTACCACATATACATATAATTACACATACATAGCTAATACCAAACATACTACAGGAAATACAAGTGACCCATAAGTCCTGATTATGTACCATCACGTCTATACTTCTCCAGAATAATGTTTCTATACTTTTTTTTGAATTGCACAAGATTTTTACTTTCTTTGATCTCGTCAGGTAATTTATTCCACAGTTTCACACCACAGACAGATACGCACATGCTCTTCAGAGTGTTATGAACAATTGGTTGTTTGAAATTCAATCTCCCTCTCAGCTCATAACCACCTTCTCTATCACTGAACTGTTTTTGTATATTACCAGGAAGTAAATTATGTCGCGCTTTATACAGAGTTTGGGCGGTTTTGAACTCCACCAGATCCCAAAACTTCAGCGTCTTTGATTTATGAAACAGTACATTTGTGTGCTCATGATAACCTACCTTATTCACTATCCTTATTGCTCTCTTTTGCATGTTGCATATTGTCTGTAAGTTGCTTCTATAGGTGTTTCCCCATACTTCAACACAATAATTCAAGTATGGTAAGAAGAGTGTACAGTACAGTGTTTGCAATGATTTGATGTTCAAAAAGTGCCTTGTTTTGCATAGAATCCCCACAGTGCTTGCTAACTTGGACCTGATATATCTGATATGTGGTTTCCAGCTAAAGTTGTGGTCGATTATTACTCCTAAAAATGTGTTCTCATGTACTCTTTCTAGTTTAACACTGTCAATCATTAATTCTACGGGAGTATTCAGATGTTTATTGGTTTTGCCAAAGATCATAAATTTAGTTTTTTTTGTGTTTAATGATAGTTTATTTGCATCGAACCACAACTTTAGCTTCCCCAATTCAACTGTGACAGCCTCTAACAGCTGCTGAAGATTTTCACCTACACAGAATATATTTGTGTCATCAGCAAAAATTACATATTTCAATATTTTTGAAACATTGCATATATCATTAATGTACAGTATAAACAGTTTTGGTCCTAAAATCGACCCTTGTGGTACACCGCAAGTAATTTCTAAGGGAGAAGATGTTGTAATGCCCACCTGCACAAACTGTTTTCTGTTTTCAATGTAACTTTTTAGCCAATTTAGCCCCACCCCTCTGATCCCATACCTCTCTAGTTTTTGTATTAGAATATCATGATTTATTGTGTCAAACGCTTTCTTCAGATCAATGAAAACACCCACTGCATATTTCTTATTGTCAATTGTACTTGTTAACTCTTCCACTAAATCCGTTAGAGCCATGGCAGTTGACCTGTTTGTTCTAAAGCCATACTGACTGTCTGTAAGCAATTCATATTTTTCAATGAAGCTGTCCAACCGTGCAACAAAGAGTTTCTCCAGAATTTTAGAAAACTGGGAGAGTAATGAGATTGGTCTATAGTTAGTAAAAATATTTTTTTCTCCTGCTTTATATACTGGTGTCACTTTGGCAGTTTTCATTTTGCTAGGAAAGCAGCCCAAGTTGAATGACAGATTACTGATGTATGTTAAGGGGTCTACGATAGTATCAATTACTTGCTTTATTAAGGTCATGTCGAGACCATTCCAGTCCGTAGATGTTTTATTCTTAAATTTATTGACCACATCAATTATTTCATTTCTATTTGTCTCTCTCAAAAAGATGGTGGCTGGATTCCTCTCTCCATGGAACTTTTCAACACCTCCCCCTTGTGGAGGGTTTATTTCCATCGCCAGTCGGGGCCCCACATTTACAAAGAAGTTATTGAAGCCGTCCACCAAATCCTTTTTATTAGTGATTGTTTTACCATTTTCTATAAAATAGTCTGGGAAGTAGGAGCTAGTTTTTTTATTTCTAATAATTGAATTTAATATATTCCATGTACCCCTAATATTATCTTTGTTATTTTCTAACACTCTATTATAATAATCCTTCTTACATTTTCTAAGGATATCAGTTAATTTGTTTTTATATAATTTATATTTAGTTTCTTTTTCTCTAGTTCTGTGTTTTATAAATTCCTTGTACAAGGTGTTCTTTTTTTTTACAGGCATTTAGTAGTCCCTTTGTGATCCATGGTTTATCAGGGCTTTTAGATGTATGGTTGCTTTGTTGCATTGGACAGCTTCTATCATAAATGGTCAAGAACGTTTCCAAGAAACGTGTGTGTTTCTGGCTGCGAGAGAGATGGATATTCACTATTATCCAAACCAAATAGTCCCAGCTGACATCATAGAAAAAAATGACATTCAGTGTTATTCCTCTGTAAGACTTTTTACACTGACCAAATAATCATAATTGTCAGTTTGATCAGTTATTTCTTCACTTTGTCCTGCTCACAACAATCTGATAGTAGTTTGACCCATGCAAAGTCACTTTCGAACTGTCGCAGTTTTTAAAATGTAAACAGGGTCAGCCTGCTAGAGTCAGACGCTCAAGCTCACGCTCCATAGGGTTCCATTGCCGTTGCCACCCAGTGAGGCGGTTTGTTTACTAAAATTCTGCTCGGCTGATCCCTTGTACAACAGTCAATGGTATAATGACGTCTTTGTGATTTCTTTGTATTTCTGTTTTCCTTGTATCTAGGAATATGTAACTTCGACTGTCAATAAAGATGTAAAAAAAGTTGGGAAAATGCATAAATGAATGATTAAATGATTATATTCAATTGATTAATTGAATAGGCTAGTTGTTCTGACTCATAATGATCACTGGGGGTCAGTATACACTACTGACTACTAGGATGACATATGCCATTAATTCCTACCTTGAAAGGGAGAAAAGGAAACCCACCATCTTGAACCCTTTGGCAAATGAATATCAGCCTGAATCAAGGAAGTCAGCCACATCAAAATAGTTATTGGCATCGGCTAATACGCAATCTGTGGACGTGCGGCCAAAGGACACAGGGCAAGCATTTAAACCAGCTTCACCACGGCAATACCTCCCCAATGTGCAGCAGCAGGAGAACATACTGGGAACTGACTATAACTACATTATTACACTAGAATGAACGGGTCAATGATTAAGATGACTTGCTTAATAATAGTACTATCCAAACTGATGGGTTTTTTCAACATCTAAGAATCATTGCTGTGGTGATTTTGCACTAATACACTACCCAGGGAAGAGAGATCACCTGTCAATCAAACGGTTCTATTTATTCCAAACAAAGTGCTGTTTGTCCTGCGAGAAATGTAAAACACAACACTCCGTTTTCCCGAAGAAACACCTGAACTGAGTATTTTCGAGCTACATTATAAAACTGAACTGAGTCTTTACAGCTACATTATAAAAACCGCCATAGAAAACAGCAAAAAGAACCATAAGACAGTTTTCCAGGATGATTGACAGCTCCTCTGGTCAGTCTGCAGTGCCTGTGTCGCTGTCCAGGGTGCTGATGAACACTTCCTACGCGGCTCAACGGCTTAAAGGTTGAAACTATGAAATCCAGAAAAGTATCCTACACATATAGGCTACAATGAATAAACTGCTGCGACCGTGTTTTCCACAGATTTAGCCACGAATCAAAACTTTCCGCTGCCACATTTTGCGTATTTCCAGATAGTGATAGGCTGCCTGCTACGCTACAACACAAAGAAAATGCTGAAACACGTGAACCTACAATAATGGAATTAATACTGGGATGAAAGTGCAGCGTAGGTGGACTAGTAGTTTGCATAGACGAGAGGGATGCTAGTAGGGGAGATTAACAGAGAGGGGGAGGTGAGGGAGAGGCTTGCGCGTAACTACTTCTCTCCAGTCGTGGATGGCTCAGAAGAAGAATACCTTTGGATACAACAAATACTAATAAAGGACGGGACCTAAAAGGACACAGCGCCTATAGGAGCGAGACTAAACAGGGTGAGCTGTCTTGCGCCTTTCTAAAAGGCCTATTCTCTTTGAAGTCACATTTGTCCAGGTAGAATTTAATCTTAAACCTGGCTGGTAAATCCGTTCAGGAGCGGCCATGGCACACTGTGAACGTCAGACGGAGAACAAAAAATATAGTGACGCCTCATCTTAGTTAGAAGCTTAATTGTGCCAAAACCATTTGAATAAATGAACTTTATTGAAAGAAAGTTCACTTATAAGCTTTGTTTTTGTGCACAATGGTGGAGTGCGTTTCCAAACTTGGCTATGATTAGTTTAAGTGGATTATAGGCTAAGGCATTTCTGTTATTGGCAGCATCTCCGTGCATGTGAATAACCTGCAAAACAACTTCAGAACACTGAATGTAGATTAGGTTTCTATTGGACTTCTGTATCTGCAGCTTCTCTGCCTTCTGTTGCTCTTAAGTTCCTGGCAGCTGTTTAGCCACCTATTTTTATCCAAATATGCCTATATAATTAGATCTTACTTTTGACCATATGATCATATACCTAATGTATTTTACACTGATTCTATACTCTCTCTATACTCTCTATACTCTATTCTATAATAGAACATAGCAGCTGGAAGGATTATGCCACAGAAAATCCCACAGCTATAGGAGAAAACGATAAGTTCACTATAAACTCACTAAATATCACAAGAATAGTATAGAAATTGTAATGGTGATAGAAGGGTAAAAAAAATACAACAAAACACGAAAAGGTCACTATTGAGTGCTATGACATCATCAGTGCAATCGCTCAAGTTGGTTATTGCTCAAGTGACATCACTGATGACATCACTTCCAGTTGAGGGACATTACTTCCGGGACAAAAATCACAGTCTTGCCCACTTGCTCCCTTTTATTTATGATGATGATGATGATGATGATACATGTTAATTAACAATTTTGATTTTGATTTTTCAAGCTGCCTTTAAAATGCCAAAGTTATGATGTGCATGTAAATACCAAGTGGGTTCAACTCAAGGTTATAAACCTGCCAAAATCCCTGTGCCGGCTGTTCACCTTAATCTGTCTGAAGCAGCCAGAGCACAAACGTAGGCTACAATGCCAACATGTTATATTATTTACATTTGATTCTGGCTAGAATGAGAGAGAGAGAGTCAATATTCACCATAGCAGTAGGCTAGTTTCACACCAGGCTAGACTGACAGAGAGTCAATGGAATGACAGAGTCAATAGCAGTAGGCTAGTTTCACACCAGGCTGGATTGAGAGAGAGAGAGAGAGAGTTACTATTCACCATAGCAGTAGGCTAGAGAGAGAGAGAGAGAGAGAGAGAGAGAGAGTCAATATTCACCATAGCAGTTGGCTAGAGAGAGAGAGAGAGAGAGAGAGAGAGTTACTATTCACCATAGCAGTTGGCTAGAGAGAGAGAGAGGGAGTCAATATTCACCATAGCAGTAGGCTAGAGAGAGAGAGAGAGAGAGTCAATATTCACCATAGCAGTAGGCTAGAGAGAGAGAGAGTCAATATTCACCATAGCAGTAGGCTAGAGAGAGAGAGAGTCAATATTCACCATAGCAGTAGGCTAGAGAGAGAGAGAGTCAATATTCACCATAGCAGTTGGCTAGAGAGAGAGAGAGGGAGTCAATATTCACCATAGCAGTAGGCTAGAGAGAGAGAGAGAGAGAGAGAGAGAGTCAATATTCACCATAGCAGTAGGCTAGAGAGAGAGAGAGTCAATATTCACCATAGCAGTAGGCTAGAGAGAGAGAGAGTCAATATTCACCATAGCAGTAGGCTAGAGAGAGAGATAGAGTCAATATTCACCATAGCAGTAGGCTAGAGAGAGAGAGAGAGAGAGAGAGAGAGAGAGAGAGAGAGTCAATATTCACCATAGCAGTAGGCTAGAGAGAGAGCGAGAGAGAGAGAGAGAGAGAGAGAGTCAATATTCACCATAGCAGTAGGCTAGAGAGAGAGCGAGAGAGAGAGAGAGAGAGAGAATCAATATTCACCATAGCAGTAGGCTAGAGAGAGAGAGAGAGAGAGAGTCAATATTCACCATAGCAGTAGGCTAGAGAGAGAGAGAGAGAGAGAGTCAATATTCACCATAGCAGTAGGCTAGAGAGAGAGAGAGAGAGAGAGTCAATATTCACCATAGCAGTAGGCTAGAGAGAGAGAGAGTCAATATTCACCATAGCAGTAGGCTAGAGAGAGAGAGAGAGAGAGAGAGAGAGAGAGAGAGAGAGAGAGAGAGTCAATATTCACCATAGCAGTAGGCTATAGTTTCGGACCAGGCTAGGATGAGAGGGAGTCAATAAAAGAGGGAGGGTGGGGGGGAGGAGTAAGGGGCGGAGCCACGGAGTTCCTTTGGTTAAGCCAGGGGATTTTTGGATTACCTTTGTCAATTAATCTTGTTATATCGTGGCACTGAGTGACAGGGCGACGGCCTGTGTGTGTGTGTGTGTGTGTGTGTGTGTGTGTGTGTGTGTGTGTGTGTGTGTGTGTGTGTGTGTGTGTGTGTGTGTGTGTGTGTGCGTGTGCGCGTGTGTGTGAACGCAGGCGTGTGCACGCGTGTGTGTACATCTGCTGGAAAGCACAATAACATTGCTCTATTGCACCACCTTGTGGTGACCAGGTCAGATTTGACCTGGTCACAGATACTATTCGGACAGCTGTCCGGATACACAATTAACTGGACAAATGCCTCTTTCTGATGTCTTCTTTCCCGGCTTTCAGGAAAATCTCCCATTCAAATTGGCAAAGGACCACCTCACCTATCTACCCAGAGATCCAAAACTAATATTTAAGTTGAATTTTGATGATTTTATTTTAAGACTTAAAGTGATAATACGGAAGATTTCAGTTTTGTTCTCTTGGGTGACACCTATTGGCGATGAGTAGTAATTGCAGGTCACATGGTTTGTATTGTAAATTGCATCATCTTGTTTAGCCGCTAACATCCTTTTTCTATAAAAAAAAAAAAAAAAAAAAAGTTTGTGTAGGTTTGATTGGAGTCATGTATTGTATTTATAATGTTTATTATTTTGTGTCAGTTTGTGTCAGTGTGTTGGCACTGGAAACAATTGTTGTATTTAAAATGTGTCTGAATAATCCTGTAAGGGATGGGCTGCATGCAGCCAGACACGAAAATAAAATATTCATTCATTCATTCATTCATTGCAGGTGAGATTCAAACTGTTATTATGTGACATTACTCAATTTGTTCGGCCATAGTAACCACCCGTAATGCTAGCAGAGACCGGAACAAAGTAGCTTGTTATCCTACTTCACACAAGAGCTGTCAGGAACCTACAGTAACCTATCAGAGTGAGTCTATTGTGTTAGCTCCGCCCACCCTGTGAACCTACAGTAACCTACAGAGTGAGTCTATTGTGTTAGCTCCGCCCACCCTGTGAACCTACAGTAACCTGCAGAGTGAGTCTATTGTGTTAGCTCCGCCCACCCTGTGAACCTACAGTAACCTACAGAGTGAGTCTATTGTGTTAGCTCCGCCCACCCTGTGAACCTACAGTAACCTACAGAGTGAGTCTATTGTGTTAGCTCCGCCCACCCTGTGAACCTACAGTAACCTACAGAGTGAGTCTATTGTGTTAGCTCCGCCCACCCTGTGAACCTACAGTAACCTACTGAGTGAGTCTATTGTGTTAGCTCCGCCCACCCTGTGTCACCACAGACACCAAGTTCATAAATGCTGACTGAAAATGCAAAGGCTTCCATCAATGGGCCATAGGCTCAATCACCATTGTGTTAAGTCACTATCAGATAGATAGTGACTTAACAGACATTTATTTAGATGAAAATCTTCCGTATTATCACTTTAAACAATGTATAGAAAACTGGAAAATCCTGCCTCTGTCCATGATTGGTTGCATAAACTCAATTAAGATGGTTTCACTTCCCAGGTTCCTCTATCTGTGTCAAAACCTCCCCATCTTTCTTACAGCTGCTTTTTTGAAACTGGACTCCATAATTATGTCCTACATCTGAAACTACAAGAACCATAGAATTGCTGAAGGAGGACTGGCCTTACCAGTGTTTAGGCACTATTACTGTGCTGCTAATGTTAGGGATCTAATGTTTTGGTTTCAATGAACGCCTGGCAATCTAACTCCCGGGGCCCCCCTGTGGCTGAAAATGTAGGCCAGCTTTATTGGCAACTCTTCACTGCCAGCCATGCTATTTGCTAAGTTCGAGAAGCCTGGGACCTTAGATTTAAATTTAAATTTAAATTCTACCAGATGTTTCTGTCCATACGCCAATTTGTTTCAATCACTCTTTTCTGCCCCCATGGTCAGACAGAAACTATCATGCCTGGAGTGAGAAGGGTCTAGTTTCCATCAAAGACCTATACATAGATGGTCATTTTGCATAATTTGATCTACTGAAGAAGAAGTTTGAGTTGCCCGGCACGAACTGGCTCAGATTCCTGCAAATTCCTTAGAAATTATGTCCAATCCACGATTTGCACCTTTGAAGTGCTCCCAAATGAACATGCTTTCTTCGATGTATTGCTAAGCCCTCCTCACTCCAAACGTCTAATTTATAGATTTGTATGTCTTTTTGACAACTGCACTACAGCCTCTACCGAGAGGATTAGAGAAGCGTGGCAGTGCGAACTTGGCATTGACTTATCTGACATTATATGGGACAGGAGTTTGTCTGTGATACAACTTTGCTCAGTTAATAGTAGGCACCAACTGATCAAATTCAAAGTCACTCACCGTCTTCACTATTCTAACCATAAGTTGCACAAGAAGTATGTCTTACTACTGTGTAACAGGTGTCGTGTATCGGAGAGCACTCTGTCTCACGCTTTCTGGTTCTGCCCTTTACTGACCGGATTCTGGGCCAAAGTATTTAACTGGTACTCTAAGGCCTACAAAATAACCCTTCAGCCGGAGGCAGAACTCGCCATCTTCGGCTGCTCGGAGTCCTATTTGGACTTGCCTACAGCTGTGCAACAATCTCTGACACAGGGGACAATCGTTGCCAAGAAACTCATTTAGCAGGAATGGAAGTCCCCCTCTCCACCCTCTTTTCAGCAGTGGTTGCCGGATCTGATTTCTGTTATGCGGGTGGAGGGACTCAGGTTCCTGAGGACCAACTCACTTGGGAGATTTCTAGTTGTTTGGGACCCGTTTCTGGCCTACTGTTGGAAATTGCAACAATTTTGTCCCTGACTCCTCCAATATTAAGTATACTGGAAATAAATAGCCTAGAATGACCCTATGAATAAGCCCAATAGAGAAGCATGTGTTTTTGCAGCCTGCAGGACTGCACAGACCTGCAGCCTGTGCAGGTGCAAATGTGAGACTTCCTGTCCTCGCTCTTTTTAGGGGAAAGAGGGGTCGATAGATGGGGGGCCTTACAACAAGCGATGCATGGTTTAACCACAAAGGTACTTCAGTCGTACGCCTGTGACGCATGATATGCATTTTGAGGTTTTACGCCTGTGACGCATGAGATGCTGAACCAATGGAAAAAAACCCTGAAGCAGGAAGTCTCTGATTGATATAACCTGATGTTGAAACATTGAAAGCCAGTCTCACTCAAGATCATCTGTCAGATAGCTGGATGCAGACTGGGAGATGAGATTGGGTGGGGCTCATTTTTAATGGAGAATTTCTACTCCAATTATATTTCTAGCAGCGCATTTTTGTAGCTTATTGCTTTCATTTATTTTTTGTATTTTACCTCAGCAAGTTTCATAATAAATACTTTTTATATTACAAACTTCAATCATCCCAGCCAAATTTTTGTGCCGGCTCATCTTGTTCCTGAGGTTCCGGAGAATCAGAACGCGATACTACCTCGATGAGGTCAGGGCCGGCGGGTGATTCGCCCGGCTGATCTCCCATGGATCCCCTTGTGCAGGATCCCATCCCATGCACATTTTTTCCCCTATTTTTACAAGCACATTCACCACATTGTAATATTGGAGTGTGTGCCTGTGTGTGTGTGCGCGTGTGTTTTGTTGTTGTTGTTTTTTGTTCCTGTCTGAGTTAGTTCGTTTTTGTATGTTTGTGTTATAAAAAAAAAAGGGAGAAAAGATAACTACATTCTAAAGCCGCATATTATCGTTCTTGTAAAAAATGAAAAATACGATTGTTTGATTATGTACCAATGCGGACTGTACTCTGCCCTGCAATAAAGAATATTCTTAGAAAGGTGGGCAGGGGGTTATATTGTAGACCACTAAACGTTACGTGGTTGTTAGATGCCATATATCTAACTTTAACCTGCTCATAGAGTGCCGCTTGTTTTTGTTTGTTCTGTTTCTTTTTAGTGCTATATAATTGTGTATGTACATGTGCATTGATGCATATATATGTGCGTGTATGCACATATATATATACTATGTGTTTTGTTTTATTTTTACGTCACCTGCTGTTACAGGGGTACAGGCTGGTCACCCTTAGGGGACGATCTCTCCTTTGAATCAAAATAGATCACTCAATTTAATTACTATATATATATATATATATATATATATAGTTTACGTTTGAAGGGCTTAAAAAGGTTGCAAAGTGGCTTCAGTGTGAATCAAATCAACCAATCAGAAAAGCGTACTGGCGAACTATCTGTTTTCTGACCATTTGCCGTCTTCTCCCCCATGTTTTCCAGAGCAGCGATGCGATTGGTCAGCTCGGCGGGGGTGCGGCTCCGCAGGGCAGCGGCGAGGGAGGAGGGGGAGGAGGAGGAGGAGGAGAGAGAGCGCCCTCGCGTCCCCCCCTCCCACCACAACCCCCACCAGTACACACACATGAAGAAGAAGTTCTACAATGAGCTAACACACCTGCCAAGTCAGTACGCGCAACACACACACACACACACGCACACACACACACGCACACGCACACACACACACACACACACACACACACACACGCACGCACGCACGCACGCACGCACGCACACACACACACACACACACACACACACACACACACACACACACACACACACACACACACACATGACAGAAAATGAATGATCACTTACGATTACTGTAATAGTTACTTATTTATCATTTATTTGAAGATACCAAACATTTTCTGGTTACAGCTTCAGAAATGCTAGGATTTTCTCAGCAGAATCCATGCTGCTCCTCATACTACGCATCCGCGTATAGTGATCACGGTTATAGTGATCAACCGGTTATATTGATAAAAAAGCTTGGTCCTGAATCATTCCTATACACATGCTGTTTAAATTTGCTTATAGTGATCAATACTTCGCTTACAGTGATCATTTTGGGCCTTGTCCCACCTGAGAACAATGGGAACAAAATTTTAAGTACACTAATTTTATATATTTTTTACTTACAAACTGCCAAAAATGAGCCAACGAGATACAGCAGCGATACTTGGTGCATGTCTGTCTGTATTATGGAGAGATCGCTGCATCTCTGTCTGTGGAGAGATGGTGGTGTCTCTGTCTATGTGAGACCGCTGTGTTTGAAACAGCTGGAGGCCTAACTTACTGTATGGATTTTTAAAGTCAATAAGATTCCTTTAAACATTCCTTTACTTTATATGTCCTGTGTTCATGTCATACATATACAAATGTTAATTAGATGTCATCCGCATGAGAAATCAAGAAAAAGAAAAACATCGGTTTTAATGATCATCCCCTCATAGTGGGGGTACGGTGGCGCAGTCGGTATCGCTGTCGCCTCACAGCTAGAAGGTCCTGAGTTCGATTCTCGCCTGGGACGCTGTGGGCGCTGGGGTTGTGTTCCCCGCACCCATATCCTCAGTGCCTACTGCACAGGTGGGTTATCTCGTCGAAAGGGCCTTTATGTGTGGAGTTTGCATGTTCTCCCCGTACCCCCCAGGGGGTTCCTCCGTACATAACCCCCCCACTAAAAAACATGCAGAAGACCGTCATCGTCATCCGACCAGTGACGACAACATCCGAAGTTGGTCCCCGGGCGCTGGAAAGAAAAAGCGACCACTGCTCCTGGCCTGCCCCCTGGAGGAAAGGACAAGCCTGGATGGGTTAAATGCAGAGGACACTTTTCACCGGCCACCGTCAGCATGAGTGTGTTGTGGCCGCATGCATGTGTTGGTGTGTGACTGTGTGACAATAAAAGACGGGATGTCCGTTACGATAGTTTTTTTGATTCTGATTCTCACTGAAATGTGCACACTGCACACACACACACACACACACACACACACTGCACACAGAGTACATTTCATGACCCTCATCAGCTCGCACAGACAGGAGCGTGACCCCGTTGACCTTGTATACGTTTGTGGCTAACTATCTGGAGCTAATATGAGGAACAGCATGATGGATTGTGCTGATCCATTTTTATCATAGCCCCACATCATGAAATGAATATCATAATTTAATCTGTTTCACCATAATGCAAACTTACATCGATTTATTCTGCTCTCTCTCATTCTCTGCATGTGACGTCTCTGCTCTTCAAGACCATAAACTCCGCAGTAAGTCCATCTCTCGTACCATTTGAACCAGAGAAGGGTTTTATTTAGCCAGAGAAGGCTTTGTCTGTTAGGCCGGGGTCAGGTGGATTCATTCTCAGACACATGCCGGACGTAAAAGGCTTGCAGGCGAGAGTAAACGTGAACGGGCCATGGATGATTCTACGATCTGACCGTGTGAAGCTGGCAGAGCTGAACTCTTCTAGACCTCCAACGTGACAACATTACATCATAAGTGAAATCACTCAACTTAAATGTCAGGTGTAAATATTCAATGATGAACTTATCATCAATTACCACATCATCACTGTTGACGTCGTCATCATTGGTGACATCATCTAACATTTTCTGGGCCTTTATTTAGCAGGAGAAGGGTTCTTCTGAGCCTTTATTTAGCCGGAGAAGGGTTCTTCTGAGCGATAGCTGAGCCAGAGGCATTATTGTTTCGGGTTGTCCGTCCGTACGTCCGTCTGATGTTCGTTAACGCGATATCTCGGAACGCCTTGACGGAATTTCATCGAATTTTGCTCAAACATCCACTCAAGGATGAACTGATTACATTTTGGTGGTCAAAGGTCACAAAGTCCAAGGTCACTGTGACCGTTCTACTGTCAGCACCCAGTCTCAATGCTCTTCTTAAGGGACGTACACACGAGCCACCTTTGTCTCTGTCCCCTCTCTCTCTCCTCTCAGTGCCCATGTGGGCCGTAGGTGCCATCGTGTTTGTGGTCCTCGCCCTGGTCGGCTGCCTCAGCTTCTGCATCTACAGGAAGTGCATCAACAAGAGCAAGAAGCCCAAGAAGGTCCGCGAGAGGAAGGGAGGCCGAGGACGCCGGAAGAAGGAGGGAGACGGCGCAGAGGAGGGAGACACCAAGGTGAGGAGAGACCTGTCAGGAGGGGGGAGACACCAAGGTGAGGAGAGACGTGTCAGGAGGGAGACACCAAGGTGAGGAGAGACCTGTCAGGAGGGAGACACCAAGGTGAGGAGAGAGGAGGGGGGAGACACCAAGGTGAGGAGAGACCTGTCAGGAGGGAGACGGGGCAGAGGAGGGAGACACCAAGGTGAGGAGAGACCTGTCAGGAGGGGGGAGACACCAAGGTGAGGAGAGACCTGTCAGGAGGGAGACACCAAGGTGAGGAGAGACCTGTCAGGAGGGGGGAGACACCAAGGTGAGGAGAGACCTGTCAGGAGGGAGACACCAAGGTGAGGAGAGACCTGTCAGGAGGGAGACACCAAGGTGAGGAGAGACGTGTCAGGAGGGAGACACCAAGGTGAGGAGAGACCTGTCAGGAGGGAGACACCAAGGGGAGGAGAGACCTGTCAGGAGGGAGACACCAAGGGGAGGAGAGACCTGTCAGGAGGGAGACACCAAGGTGAGGAGAGACCTGTCAGGAGGGAGACACCAAGGTGAGGAGAGACCTGTCAGGAGGGAGACACCAAGGTGAGGAGAGACCTGTCAGGAGGGAGACACCAAGGTGAGGAGAGACCTGTCAGGAGGGAGACACCAAGGTGAGGAGAGACCTGTCAGGAGGGAGACACCAAGGTGAGGAGAGACCTGTCAGGAGGGAGACACCAAGGTGAGGAGAGACCTGTCAGGAGGGAGACACCAAGGTGAGGAGAGACCTGACAGGAGGGAGACACCAAGGTGAGGAGAGACCTGACAGGAGGGAGACACCAAGGTGAGGAGAGACCTGTCAGGAGGGAGACACCAAGGTGAGGAGAGACCTGTCAGGAGGGAGACACCAAGGTGAGGAGAGACCTGTCAGGAGGGAGACACCAAGGTGAGGAGAGACCTGTCAGGAGGGAGACACCAAGGTGAGGAGAGACCTGACAGGAGGGAGACACCAAGGTGAGGAGAGACCTGTCAGGAGGGAGACACCAAGGTGAGGAGAGACCAGAGGAGGGGGGAGACACCAAGGTGAGGAGAGACCTGTCAGGAAGAACCAGACAGAATTCACTCCATATTGAGTTGTAAAAATGAAATTGAATCTTTCCAGGCTTTCTAAATTCATTGCAATATATCTTGGTGTGGTGAGATTAAAGTCAAATCTTTTCTGCCTTTTAACTAATTCTATCATACCATCATACATATTTGAACTTTTAATTATTACATCATATTACTTTACCTATTTGACATACAAATTCAAAGAGCTATGCGCTGAATCCATAGACTGTATAAACATATGGACAAAGAGCTATGAGCTGAATCCATAGACTGTATCCACCTTATTTCTAGCGGCCATGATGCCTCTGTGTTTTTCTTCCGGTGTGATCCTCCCAGCCTTGTTGCTGACAGCTTGACACCCGTCTGGGCGAACGGAGCAAATCACTAATCAGGTCCAGCTTGGCAGAAATCTCGTCGATAAATATCCCTTTAAGAGCGCAGTGCGCAGCCTACTGTGGCTAATGTTAGCGGCTAGCTAGCTATGTTACATGGCAGTAAAACGCCACTAAATGACCAAATTGATTTAACTTTTAACCATTTCGAGTAACACTGTTTCCATACGGACCCCCATCATTGGTTAGTTGTTTATAATGTGACTATATTTATAACTTTTATAACGTACTCCAGTTTCCGGTTTATAATTCGGGTCTGCAGCCAGAGTATAACAAAGGAAATGGCAAGCTGCAACAATAAGTCACGTTCAACCGGAACTTGTACCCACAATTATTTGTACAGTGGGGCATTCAAAAATAAGGTGGATAAACATATGGACAAAGAGCTATGGGCTGAATCCATAGACTGTATAAACATATGAACATAGCCACTGTGACATCACCCATTGATGTGTGGACTCTCGTTTTGAAGCCTGGGGTTTGGCATTTTGACCGTCGCCATCTTCTTCTTTTTTTTAATTGGGGAGCTGCGCGCTCACTGGACAGGCGACCTGTCAATCACGCCCCCAAAGCCGAGCCTGCTTGACGGTGTATTTGACTGGGAAGCAAGGGGACCAGGAGGTTCACAATGTGTTATCTGCTGACCTGTGATCTGCTGTGTGTGTTCCAGGAGGTTCACACTGTGTTATCTGCTGACCTGTGATCTGCTGTGTGTGTTCCAGCAGGTTCACAGTGTGTTATCTGCTGACCTGTGATCTGCTGTGTGTGTGTTCCAGGAGGTTCACAGTGTGTTATCTGCTGACCTGTGATCTGCTGTGTGTGTTCCAGGAAGGAGAGGCAGGGAAGGAGGAGGAAGAAAAGGAGTTCTTTGGCAAACTGGAGTACACACTAGACTATAACTTCACCGATAACCAGGTACACAGACACAGACACACACACGCACGCACGCACGCACGCACGCACGCACGCACGCACGCACGCACGCACGCACGCACACACACACACACACACACACACACACACACACACACACAGTACAAACACAACTTTGAAAGTATGCGCACCAATACCTATCGAAATTCAATAGAGAGCCAAAATCACTTCCTGCTTCAGCACTGTACCAGAGATTTTCATCTGCGATTTATTTTCCCATAGACATTTTGTAAAATGCTTATAAAAATAGTTTTACTTTGTCAAACCAAACGGTTCAGATATATTTAGAAACAGGAGAAACCACATAACATTTCAAAATTCAGCTCACACACGCACGCACGCACGCACGCACGGACGGACACTTCTCATTCTTATTAGTAGAAGACAGATCATGATACAAAAATGTGACCATGTATTGCAGGGCAGAAAAATTAATTGTGATTTGCGCAACATTTAATTATTTTATTCTGCACAGTTTGTTGTCATTGAACCTTTATTTATGACATCATACCGTGGTTCTTCTCGAATCATGAACCCCATATTGCGTTCTGAATGGCTTCTGGTCCCGTCCTGACTCATAACAGTCGTGGTAGTTCATCCTCTCTGAAGCTATCCTGACTCATAACAGTCATGGTAGTTCATCATCTCTGAAGCTATCATCTCCCCCTCCCTCCTCTAGCTGATAGTGGGAATCCTCCAGGGTCAGGACCTGGCTGCGATGGACATGGGCGGGACGTCAGACCCTTACGTGAAAGTCTACATGCTACCGGACAAGAAGAAGAAGTTTGAGACTAAAATCCAGCGCAAGAACCTCAACCCCGTCTTCAATGAGACCTTCACCTTTAAGGTCTGTAGACGTCTTTCAACCAAATAAGTATTAGAACTATTAACTTGAGCTGTTGTAGTGCTGTCAAGCATGTATGCAAGAGCAGGAGTTTTGCACAAAATGCTTAATATTTCCAGGCCTATGATGCATTTTGGGGAACCCAGTCTCACCCAATAAATGATTAGCGGCTAAGTGAGGCTTAATAGCCAGGGATGTATTTTGTTCAGTGGTTTAAACATTTAAGCATTACCTTCCAACAGTATTAGTTTGATTCATTGTAAGTTTGCTTACAGAATAGCAACAGTTTGGATGGTATGATGACTTACCTTTTTCTTTAACATCAGGGCCCCACAAATGTTTCTACAGCACCTTGGAGTGAAGCCTTTTGACCATTGAGATTTTAAGAAGAATTTGTCTTCTCTCTCTCTCTCTCTCTCTCTCTCTCTCTCTCTCTCTCTCTCTCTCTCTCTCTCTCTCTCTCTCTCTCTCTCTGTGTGTGTGTGTGTGTGTGTGTGTCTGTGTCTCTCTCTCTCTCTGTCTCTCTCTCTAGATCCCATTCAATGACTTGGCAGGTCAAACTCTGGTGCTGCAGGTCTTTGACTTTGACCGTTTTGGGAAACACGACTTGATCGGCGACATCAAGATCCCCATGAACAGCATCGACCTGGCTCAGCCCATACACGAGTGGAGGGATCTGTCTGGAGGAGAGAAAGAGGAGGTGAGTGACGTTCGTCTGCAACAAAAAGGGAGGAGAAGAAGAACAAGTAGGACGAAGAGTATCTTCTTCTTCTTGAGTATTTCAGTTTTTTTCTTGTGTGTGTGTGTGTGTGTGTGTGTGTGTGCATGCGTGCGTGCGTGCGTGCGTGCGTGTGTGTGTGTGTGTGTGTGTGTGTGTGTGTGTGTGTGTGTGTGTGTGCGTGCATGCCTGTGTCGTCCCCGACAGCAAGAGAAACTAGGTGACGTCTGCATCTCCCTGCGTTACGTGCCCACGGCCGGTAAGCTAACCGTTAACATCATGGAGGCCAAGAACCTGAAGAAGATGGACGTCGGAGGACTGTCAGGTGAGCATCAAACCACAGACACAGCGAGCGTGTCCTGTGGCCGTAGTCTTTGTGCTGTGTCCCGCACCATTACCTCGAGTTGGCCATCCGTGAGAGAAATCACTCTGATTGGCTGGTCAGCTGGTAGAGAAATCACTCTGATTGGCTGGTCAGCTGGTAGTCTCAACGCCAGACCCATGAGAGTTCTTACGCCGATACACTAGGGCCATGTTCAGACTAGGAGGCCAAATCTGATTTGTGAACTTTAGTGACCTATTAATGATTCTATCCATTTCATTGGTTTTATGAGTCTGGACGCTCCAAGTCTGATTTGTGTCACTTGTCCCAAACCACATATGGAGGTAGTTTCCAATCTGCTTTCGACTGATGTGACTTCAGTGTGGGCGCGCTGATCATCACCCAAATCAGATTTGAGAGTGTCTTTTGCAGGGGGCGGGGACTTGAAGAGCAGAGAGCAGACATGCAAACACTGCCAGAAACATTGTATGTTGGCTCATTGGCTCATTGTATCTGGACACACAGATCCGACTTGAACACTTGCCCAAATCAGATTTGTGGCAGTGCGGACACGCTCCCAAATCAGATTTGGGAAACCAATCAAGATAATGATGATTAATGACTTTAGCAGCAAATCGGATTTGCCTGTAACGTGAACATGGCCTATACGTTACTGCATGCTGCAGATCATCATTTATGTAGTCTGCGGAGCGCAGCGATTCAACGTCATATTTGAGTGTGGGGAGAAGCTAGTCAGCTGGTAGTGAAGCAGTGCACGAGAAGAGAGAGGGCACCCACAAAACACTCGTCTCGTTTTTCAACTTCATCTCATCAGATCATTCCAACACATGCATATTTTCACCACAGTGTGGCCTTCAGGAGCCCCTTGAGCCTGTCGCTGTATCATATCACCCATTCAGGTGTCTCCTTATTGTTCTGCCTCCACAAGCAAAACCCCAGGCTGACACAGCCACAGGGCCATCTGAAACTTGTTTTCCACCACATGATTGGGATGACGTCTGCGTGACGTCTGAGGAGCAGCTCTCCCAGACCCACTATGGAGAATGGAGAAAAGCACATAATGCGAGAGGGTTGGATGGCCCTCCACGCTGAGGTATCGCCAGAAGATTGCAAAACATATAGGATATCCATATAGAATGAAAAGAAGCGATTTTTCCAGCAAATTGTCCGATTTTGCTAATGGTCAATGGTCTCGCCCCGGTCACCCTCTTGACGCGACGTCACCTGAAAACAAGCTATTATCAGACATATTCTGGATTGGAAGTAGCTATATTACGAAACTGTTTCCAAGACCATGATGTCCACATCTTGGACAGAGAAGATGGGTGCTTCGACAGAGGGGTGAAGGAGGTCATCTATGTTAAAGTGGAACGACCTTCACTAAATAGAGGAGGGGGTTTGAGACATCACTTGTCCTCCGCCTACAATGCTGTGTTAAAAACGGTTCCTCCACGGCAGGCGTTATGGACAAACCAACATGCTCCACCTCACAAGTGGGGGGAGGGGCACTACCGTAAGCTGCCGAGGACACCATCTTCTCTGGCAAACAAACACAAAGGACTACATCTCAAGAAGTCATGTGACTTCATGCCATGTGTTTGTCATGTGACTTGTCTCGTGTGGATTTGTTTGCCTTGTTGTTGTTGTTGTTTGACTTGTTTGAGTTACTTCCCGCTGCATTTACAACTGATGATGGTGTTTGGATGAACACCGAAACGTCTTGTTTGATATCGTTTTTTAGTCCCGTGTTTTTCAAATAAATTATTTTTGAAACCATGTAAACTGGTGAGCGAGAGTGTTGTGAAAATGACAGGCAAACTGCTTTGTTTCATGTATCTGGTCTGTAAAGCCACAGTCCTCGGTACGTGCTAGCTGCCATCAGGCGCAGAACGTACGTGCTAGCTGCAGGCGCAGAACGTACGTGCTAGCTGCAGGCGCAGAATGTACATG
>NC_139644.1:42686168-42713668 GCF_964638095.1 Poromitra crassiceps | reverse complement strand
TGATTGGTTTGTCGTTACATGTTCTTCCTGTTGATTGGTTTGTCGTTACATGTTCTTCCTGTGGATTGGTTTGTCGTTACATGTTTTTCCCGTTGATTGGTTTGTCGTTACATGTTTTTCCTGTTGATTGGTTTGTCTCTCTGTGATTTTGTTGTTCTTGAAGGAGATTCCAATGCTTTTGTATGTGTGTGTGTGTGTGTGTGTGTGTGTGTGTGTGTGTGTGTGTGTGTGTGTGTGTGTGTGTGTGTGTGTGTGTGTTGTATACCATAGTAAATGAAAAGCTATCTGTGGTTGACCTCTTGATAGTACAATGTGACTGTAAATAAATAGCTGAATAAAGAAAACACCAACCGGTGGCTGGACATATGGATGGGTTACTTACACACACACACACACACACACACACACACACACACACACACACACACACACACACACACACACACACACACACACACACACACACACACACACGGTCTTTTCTGGATTTAAAAGGTGAAACAAACCGAGGTGTTTTGCGGAAACAATTATTAATAGAAAAGTGCACTCAGTAGAGTGGGCAGAGCTCTGTCAGGCACCGCTACAGCTAACCGTGGCCAAACTGGAGTCACGGGTTAGCGGGATAACACACACACACACACACACACACACACACACACACACACACACACACACACACACACACACACACACACACACACATGACCGAACACAGATCTCCTGACAGAGGTAACAATGGAGAAGCAGGGGGTAAAGCAGGACAAGAGTCTGTGCTTTCCTTGCAAAAGTGGTAGCAATGAAAAGTAGAGACAGTACATGTTTTAAGATGTTTACAAAAAGATAAAACAATGGCCCCTACAGTAGCTAATAACCCCAATGATATTCCATCGTGAGGTTCAGGTTTATGTGTGAAACCGTTTGCTTTTTTCAAGTTATCATATTTTTTTTCCTCATCTTGGAGCAAAATTAAAAAAGAAATCTCACAAGTAGCCCTACTTGCTTAGTTTTGCTCAATTCCTGGATGCCTGTGGGATCATAATTTGTTATTGATCTGATATTGCTGTTTGACAAAGGTAGCCTACTTCAGAGTTCAGACTGCACCAAATACATACAAAAAAAGTTCTGTCTGAAGGCATTTATTTGTTTCTGATTCTGGGAAAATGAGAAAAACTAACTAACTAATCATTTCACTAAATCACTTCCATTCACTGAGCCTCCCCTGAAATTGTTTGTTGGAGCCCCCCTGGGGAGGCTTGCCTCCCACTTTGAAAACCTCAGACAAATGGACTATTGATAGTACATTTGTCTAGGCATTAGTTAGATCATTGCAATGAAGAGACGGAAAACAATCCCTGTGCCTGATCTGAATACAGTGTTATTACAGTATTTTACCACCAGAGGAAGCTCTTTACTGCAGTTAGGCTCTAAGTGAGAGGTCAGTACAGTAGTTTCTGGCAGTAGGCACTTCTACCGTCTTCCTTCCAAGTCCAACCATGGGAGTGTTATTGGGTGGGGTTGTAAGTATACAGACTGGGCCTTTACTTTTTCTTATATTCATAAACGATCTTGCAGCAGTATCGGATACTATGTTTCCAATATTATTCGCAGACGACACAAACTTATTGATGTCCAATAAAAATGTAACTGTCCTTATGAACGAGGTAAACATTGGTCTTAAAAAAATCTAATTGTATGATATTTGCTGGTAAAATGAATTATAATTCTGAATTATTTAAAATATCTATTGATGGTGTTGAAATTAGTAAAGTCTCATCCACCAGCTTTCTAGGAATCCTGATCGATGAGAAACTCACCTGGAAAGACCATATCAGCCAGGTCTGTAAGAAGATCACAAAATCCCTTGTAATTATTAGAAGGATTTGTGGACTTCTTAATTTCTCCTGTCTTTTAACTTTATATTACAGTCTAATAGTCCCATATACCTTTCATACTGTAATATTGTTTGGGCTAGTACCTTCCCCACTCATTTGCATAAACTTCTATTGCTACAAAAACGTTTTGTTAGACTAGCAACATTTTCAAAGCCGTATGCTGAAACTGCCCCGCTCTTTTCTAAATGTGGTGTGATGTCAATTTTTGATATCAACATTTTTCAAACCTGCATTTTCATTTTCAAATTGAAGTACATGAGTACTAACTTACTAGAAAATTGTAAATAATTTTTCATCTGTAATTCACAAATTCATTCTTATCCTACTAGACAAAGCAATAACCTTAATATACCATTGTATCGTACATCCAGAGGTCAATTTTCGTTAAAATATCATGGAGCCAAAATATGGAATTCAAACTTACATTTATTGACTGTTTCTCTATCCCTGTCTGTGTACAAAAAGAAACTAAAATGTTTTCTAATGTCTGGTACATTTGGCACTGAGTGAGCTGTGGCATTTCTGAGAGAGGTCTAAACCTCATTCTCATTTTTATTTCTCTTTTTATTCCTATTTTTTTTTCTTTCACTAATCTGACTTATCATTGCATTGTAATGTTTGTTCAATGTTAACTGAGTAGCTTGTATTATTATTATGTTTTTCTCTTGAGGTGAGATCTTTATATAAACCCTTATGGGTTTCTATCTCCCCTGCACGTTTTTTTCTCCATTGTTGTAAACATTTTTTATTTTGTTTCTGTTTTCCTTTAATGCGCAAATAAACATAAACATAAACATAAGACTGAAGACAATCAGGGAGGAATATCATTTGGAAAGGGGGAAGGTACTGTAATAATAATAATAATAATAAATTATAATAAATATAAACTTTATAGCACTTTTCTGTTACAAAGTGCTTAACAGAAGGAAATAAAACCACAATTTGTTTAGATAAAATGTACAGACAATAGGAGTATTGTAATTTAATAATGAAATTACAATAAAATGAATGGGATCATTTAAATAAAAGCGTAAATTATGCATTTCTGAAAGCTTTTACAAAGAGAAAGATTTTTTTAAGACATGATTTAAAAGAGGTCAAGCATGATCAGGCTCAGAGTTCAACCGGCAAAGAGTAGGAGCTTTGAGGCAAATGCCCGGATCATCTAAAGACCCAGAGGGCACACCAATACATAAAGAAAGCACCACACCCCAGTCCAGTTGGTGGCGGTAATGCACCTTTAAGTTGGTTTAAACACTGAAGAAGAAGAAGAAGAAGAAGAAGAAGAAGAAGAAGAAGAAGAAGAAGAAGAAGAAGAAGAAGAAGAAGAAGAAGAAATAGAAGAAGAAGAAGCAGAAGCAGCTTGTAGAAAGTGAAAAAAGATGGGTTGGGGCCTTGGGTGGTTGGAATGAAAGCGTGTTCAGAAATTGATGGAGTGTTTAGCAATCCACATGAGGTGGGAAAGTTTGTGAAAGAAGAGTTTGGAGCAGTTAAGTCTGTCAAAATAACGAGAGGTGGGATTGTTATTATTGATTGTGTGTCGAAGAAGCAGGAGTTGCAAGTTCTAGATTTATTGTCGTTCAAATCTTGTAATGTGATGTGTTTCCGACTTGGAACAGGTCCAGTGACAGTGAAGAAAGGAGTGATCAGTGGAGTGCCAGTATGTGTTTACTGTGATGTATTTAAAGAAGTGGAAGGTGTATTTGAGGCAAGGAGATTGAATCGGTTTAGAGATGGTGTAAGCGAGGAGAGTACCTCAGTGTGTTTGAGTTTTGAAGGAGAAATCCCGGATCGAGTGTTTGTGGATAGTGTCAGCTATAGGGTGAGGGAGTATGAGAGGGCTCCTCTCAGGTGTTATTCTTGTCAGGAGTACGGTCATGTTGCTGCAGTGTGCAGAGGACAAAGGAGATGTGGACGGTGTGGTGGAGACGAGTGCAGGAGGGAGAAATGTAAAGACGAGGTAAAATGTCTGCACTGTGAGGGGAGTCATAGAACAGGATCAGCGCAGTGTCCACGTAGAGTTAAGGAGATTGAAGTGAGAAGGATCAGAGAGGAGAAAGGAGTGTCGTATGCTGAGGCTGTTAAGTGCAGGGAGATTGAGGGAAAGGAAAAAGTGCAAAATGAATCTGAGCAGAAGAGTGGAACTGGTGGTATTGAACGAAACATTTGTGTGGACAAGAAAGGATTTTTGACATTCATGGCCATGGTAATTAATTGTGCGGAACAGATCAAAGGAAAAAAGGAAAAGATTAAGATGATGATGGATGCAGCTAGAAGGTTCTTGAATGTTGTTGACATTTCTGGAGAGGAGATCGAGAAGGCGCTGAGGGATGAGTTCCCTCCGACTGAGTCGTAGAATGGACATATATATCGTGAATGGGAGCACTATGGGTGATGATACATGATGAACATTGTAAATAGACTCCAATATGTAGAAGACATCAAACTCCATCCAGTTGGTGGCGGTAATGCACCTTTATGTTGGTTGCCAACCGACATAAAACACTAAAGAAGAATAAGAAGAAGACGACGTAGTTTACAGTGTGAGGCAGCAATGCACTAACCCGTGCCTAGTCTGCCGGAAATTTAAAGAAGAAGAAGAAGAAGAAGCAGCTTGTTTCTCTAGCGAGATCTTCGCCTGTCAACACTCGTTGAAGCTGTGCTTGTGTAAAGGTATTAAACCGTTGTTTGTACTGTGTGTTGAGTATAGGGAGTGAAATGATCACAGGCAGCCAGCGGAGGTGCGCACTTCCTCTGTGAGCTCATGTTAGCCTAGCTTGTAGCTCCTTTAGCAACACCATAGCAACACATGACATGCTCGTTCAGCCAAAGCCTTGTGTACAAACTTACTGTATCCTAGTAAGTGAAGTCTAGAACTTGTCACTTTTCAAAGCTGTCTGGAGCCTCACTGGGGAGTCCCCAGTGAGGCTCCAGACAGTGTCAGGGGAGGCTCAGTGAATGAAAGTGAAACAAATATTACTTTAGTATTTAGTTAGTATTACTTATTACATTAGTTCGCAAAAGGAGATTGAAAGAATAGCCTAAAGCAGGGGCACTCAATTACAATTCAAAGAGGTCCAGTTAGAGAAAATGTCCTCAAGCAAAGGTCCGGAACAACATTGTAACGTAGCTTGCGCTATGATTCAGTGCCATTGAACTCAATTATTGAAGTAGCCTAATATACAACGTCTGTATGTAGTCAACAATACTCCACTAAGAAATCTGAAATGAGAGAAACAATCTCTCTTCATGGGCGGGGGGGGGGGGGGTGCACATGTTGCCTTTATATCATGAAATCAGACATTATCGCTCTATTCAAAATCTATACAGACTGTTAGCACCAAACCCACTGAGTCTGACTCCGTTCAGCCTTTGAACTGTAAATTCCAGTGAAAGGAGGGAGCCTATAGTGCAGAGTCAGACGGCTGAATTGGGGCATATGGAAATTAATATTTCTCCACTCAGGCAGAGATGCAGGCGCAGCGCTCAAGGTCACGCGCTCTTCTCATAGAGATGACGTTGCCAAGAAGAAGAAGACAATCAACACTTCTCATTGTGTCGAGAGGCGACTTCCACTGATCCGTCAAATCATTACCGAGAAGCTTTTAACAGGTTGGCCAAGGACCGCGGCTGTACTTTTTAAATAAAACATAAACAAGGGGAAATATCAAACCCATTAATCTTTCATTAAGCTCGCCGGATAAAAAAAGAATGGCTTAAAGTATCATTCGTTACTACCATCACTGCGAGTGCAAAAGCCCCCCTGCTAACATCCAAGGCTTCTCACAGACACAGAGCGCGAGAGAGGCGGAGAGCTGAATTTGGCGCATGGGAACCGGCTTGTGGTTGGGTTTGAATTTGGACCGGCTCATGAGGAGGAGGAGGAGGAGGAGGAGGAGATGGAGACCCGGGTCTGTAATGGTTTTTGTGGCATCAAGAAAAGGAGAAAAGAAATGAAGCTCGCACACTGCAAAGGCTCCAGTTAGGTGTGTTTTATTTCACACCGGCAGGTTTTGGCATTGTGCCAATTTGTGCGTGTCTCGCCTTTTTTCCATCTCTTTTGTGGCATCAAGGCCTTGTAAGCAAACACATAAACAATGCACTGCAGTCGTTACCGGGCCTTGGCAGCAAACACATAAACAATGCACTGCAGTCGTTACCGGGCCTTGGCTGAAGACTGGGCTGTTGTTGACAAAGGTTAAGAGCTCGTCCTCCTCTTGCACAAGTCTGCTTGTGTCATTGAAAGATCAGAGGCTTTTTGTGACCAGAGAATGGCCGGATTCCATTTCAAATATCCTACGCACGCACATAGACAGACACACACCGGAGGGGAGTGGCTGGCATGTTTGTGAAGGGTATGGAACAGCACACGTGTTTGGGTGGGGTAAATCCTCTCTCGCCACCACAATTCTTCTGAAATTCTACAGTAGAATTTGTTTTGATGATTTATTTTATATATATATTTTTTTTCTTTTTAAAATTTGTATAGAACATAGAAACAAGACAAACTGGCTCAGACACAGGAAAAGAAAGAAAGAAAAATAAATACATAATCGACATTCATCATTACAACTTGGTGCTATCAGCCGCAAGAGACAATGCACATGAGATCCCACGCAAAGGCTCCACGAGACACCAGCCCTCTAACCTCAGTCACTTATCATTCTTTCTTAACCTCATCAAAGTAGGCCAAAAAGGGTCCCAGACAGTTGAGAACCTTTTGAACGAGTTTGTTCTCAGGGATCTGAGTCTCTTCATCTGTATTACAGAAATCAGCCACACCTGAAAAGAAGGTGAAGAGGAGGACTTCCATTCCTTCAGAATAAGTCTTTTGGCAACAGTTGTCCCCAGTGTCAGAGATTGTTGCACAGCTGTAGGGAAGTTCAGAAGAGGACTCCCGAGCATGGCGAGAGTTCTGCCTCCGGCTGTAGGGTTATTTTGTAGGACTTGGAGTACCAGTCAAATATTTTGGCCCAGAATGCGGATAGTTAGGGGCGTTTTGATGATTTCTGCTAGCTATTTTGGAGCATGCAACGGAGCGTTCAGCATCCCCGTATAGAGCTGATCAATGGAAGACAGACAGGCTACTGTTGACCTGTATCAGTATTGAAAGGAACATGCAGTGACACTGTAGCTGACAACCTGTCTTTTGAAAGCATTAGAAGAGTTTGGCAGTGATGCCAAGTAGGTTAATAACATGCACTTAAGGTTTTGCACTACTGCTATATTGGAGAGCTGATTTGCTAGGGAATAAAATAACATGTCAAACATATCCCAACACATTTTCCAGCACTTCCTCACAGGGAAAACGACGGCATTGGTCGATTTTCAAGCGGGTTGAAATGACCGATGTTTACGAATGCCACCTCTTGTTGTCTTGTTTTGAGTGGGGCAAACCTCCTCGTCTTTACAACTTCCTGTCGCGAGAGACCCGTCGCCTCCAGTTCGCCATCTAGTTGCCTGAACCTTAACCAAGTTGTTTTAGTTGCGTGACCTTAACCAAGTTGTTTTAGTTGCCTAAGCAACTGACTGTTAAATCAAAATAAACATCAACAATGCTTATTTACAGTTTTCATATTTAACTGGATTAATTATACATAACTAGCCTACTATAATAAATAAATGTTCTTTTCTCATTTCAAGTAAAATAATGCATTTAAAAATAACATACAACAGAGTGCTTTGGAAAAATGTTTATCTTAAAATGAAGTGCTTTAATTTAAGAGAAATGCGTTTCCCCTTTTCTTCACTCCATTTCACATTTAACACTCTCAGCCAACAAACAACCTTTTCTCTTGAGATAAGTGAGCTCCGTATCTGTCTGTCTGTCTGTCTGTCTGTCGATCAATGCTATTGCAATGCAAACCTCACATGCTGTTGCGTTGGGCAGTGAGTGTGCCCTGGTGTGTGTATGTGTGTTTGCTCATGTGTGGCGCTTCCATAGACCGGTCAGGATCGCACCGCACTTCACACGAGACATACTGGTTTTGATCTGCCTGTAAGAACAATGAATGGACGTGTAAGAGTGGTTTCTTTTGAGCACACCATGTGAAATTACTATCTCTCGCCTCGCCTCCCCTCCGTCCGTGTGTCTCGCAGCACCACTGAGAACGAAGCAACAGAGAGAAACGATTTGCTTATTTGATTGGCCGAGTAGCATCACGTGTGATGATTTACAGCGCGTGCATTGGTCTGTGAGCTTCCTGGCAGATAAACCAGTAGTACTGTAAAGACTATAAAAGCATGTGCCGCTTAAAATAGAAACGGTCCGTGAAAATGTAAGTTATCAATGATTTGTAGGTTATAGGGCTCGGTCCAGATTAGGGATGGGCATTTCTAGCAAAAACACTATTCGAAATTCGCTGGCCAAATTCGAATTTAATTCGAATTTCGAAAAAAAAAAAAAAAATGTAAAAAAAAAAAAAAATTTTTTTTTTTTTTTTTTTTTACATTTTTAATTTTTTTTACATTGACATTTTCGAAAATAAAAAACAGTTTTGACAATCATGAGTGGTTGTGGTTCATTAAATATTTAGTAGGCTCAGGTCTGAGTGCCAAAGGGGTGCCAAAGTCACCCCCTCTCCCTCTTCATGGGATTTCATCCGCCATTCATTTTTCCATAAACCTTGCTTAAAATGCTTATAGCGATTTGACTATACTTAGAATCAGGGGAGACAATGCAACATTTCACTCAAAAAAAAAAAAAAAAAAAAAAAAAAAAAAAAATCGAATTTCGAATTTCAATAATAAAAGTCGACCTTGATAATAACAACGATTATTCGAAAATTCGAAATTCGATGCCCATCCCTAGTCCAGATAGGACGGCGTCTCGGTCCGGATGCGGACCGGAGTCCGGACTTTGAGGATCGCCGGCCTAAAGTGTGTGTTTGGTTAAAGTGATAATACGGAAGATTTCAGTTTTCTTGTCTCTGACAACACCTGTGGCCATGAGCAGTAATTGCAGATGAGATCCACACAGTGGCGCATATGTGACGTGAATGGGTTTCTTCTTCTTCTTAATAAATTCAAGTTGGCCAGTGGGGGGCGGTAATGCAACGCTTGGATGGCTGCCAACCGCACACACATCTCAAAAGAAGAAGAAGTTGGTCAGCGGTGCTCATCGATCCCAGTCCCACTGGAGATCGCTATGGCTGGGCGATGTGTGTGTGTGTGTGGGGGAGATTTGAGCTGTCAAGAGGCTCGCTCCTGATGTGTGTGTGTGTGGGGGGGGGGGGGATTTGAGCTGTCAAAAGGCTCGCTCCTGATGTGTGTGTGTGGGGGGGAGATTTGAGCTGTCAAAAGGCTCCTGGCCAATCCTGGTGCTTGACTGCTGCGTAGGCGGGCACAGGGTGTGCTCTTCCCAAATCTCCAGTGGGATCATAATAAGTCAGTTTTTAAAGAGATATGCAACCCCATTAAACCAGAGAGAGAGAGCCAGACCTTCATCATGTCAGTTTTTCATAAAAGGGCGGGGAGTTTTCAGGCTTTCAAATACGCCCACTCCACATTTGGATAGGATGCACTTTTGTGGGGCGGGCAAATTTCAGAGCCAATGGCAGCTCTGTGCAGTTCCTGCTCGCATGTGCGTGGTTTCATTCATAATCAGGTGACGCTGTGACGAGACAGCTCTTTGAGCTCCTACACACGAGCGGAAGAGGGAAGATGATAGGGCTGGCAGGGATCGATCCGTGTCAGCCCTACTATCGGATCAGCCCCTACGGTTCGGAACGTGTGAGCTTCCTCATCCCTTCTCCCCGCTGTAAAGTATCTCTGAAGGTAGGGCTGCACGATATATCGTTTACACATCGACATTGCGATGTGCGCATGCGCGATAGTCACATCGCAGGACGTGCGATGTCAAAAGCAAATTAACTCGTCATGTTGCTTGATAAACTCTCACTTTAGGGGTAGCCTACTGAGTGAAATGCAGGCTCTCTCAAAGGAGAGAGACGCCCCGCTACTGTACTCACTCATTTAATGCTTAGCTTCAACACAACAAACATGCACAGAGAGCAAAATTGAATTGTTTTTGCTTATGTTGCGTTGCTGACAGTAGCCTGTCTGTAAACGATGTGGTTGCGGAGGCGGACTTGTCCACAGCTTGCAGCGCACTCGCATACAGCAGGCTGGCTGCTGTAACTCAACATGTCCGTGGAGTGGAGATATTTACTCTTGAAACACCAAAAAGCAAGACCGCAACTTATGACACGAAGGCTAAAGTGATTACTGAGAAGTTGTCCGTGTATCACCGCAGCTCTCTCTCCCCCTCAGTCTGATGATGCATCAGATGATAGCAGTAACGTTACGGTAGAGGTAATCATACATAGCGACTCATTTACACAAAACATGTCGGTGAAAATAAAAAGACAATAGACATAGCTGGGCAATTAAATGTATATTTATTACTTTTCACGAATGAATTGTTTGTCACCGGTCGGCTGCATGTGAATCCTCTCTGTACTGCCCTGCGTGCGCTCAAAAACCGGAACTCCCCAAATGCGGAGCGTACCACTTGGTAGTTTCTGGAGGGGGGTCAGACCAAGTGTGTGAAGTAACCGTGTGAAGTGGCAGCGGTGTTTCATTGTTGATTTATTGAAACGTTAGAAGAACGAAAGAAGTTGAAAGCAGTGATTATAATCAATTAAATCTAATGTTTTTCTGCAAATAGCATCATTGGGAGGTAGATTCTGGCACTCAATATTAGGGGTGGGCAATATATCAAATTTATATCCATATTGTATTGTGATTTGAGACTATATATGGTCTTAGATGTTGGATGGTAATATGGTGATACAGCATACATGTTGTCTTTCCCTGGTTTTAAAGGCTGCATTACACTAAGTGAAGTATAGGCTAGTGACATTTTAAAGTAGAATGTCATAACTCACTTTTTCATGTAAGTCATGGAAATCCATTGGTCAAAATGTGTATGCACCCTGATAGATGACGCTCTGAGGCCTACCAGTAGGTCACAGCCCAGTGGTTGAGAAACATTAAAATACCTAATTTCCCCTCCAAAATCAGATGGACTCCTCTACAAAATCATCCCAATCATTCTAGAAATATTATTTTCTTTCAAATAGAGCTAACCTGGTGAAAATCTGTATTTTTTCATATCGCAATATATATCGCATGGGCGGGGAATATCGCAATGTCAGTTTTTTCCAATATCGTGCAGCCCTATCTGAAGGCTGTGGCTAGTGGCTGCTAAAGACCTAAAGACAGCATTAGGGGTGTCAAAAATAATTGATTATAAGATGCATCGCGATGCGGACCTGCACGATTCTGCATCGATTCACAAATGTCAAAAAAAGATTATTAAAAAAAAAAATATATATATATATATATATATATATATATATATATATAATCAAATAAAATATAATGGAAGTACATGCAGTTGTTTATTTTAATTATGGATCATAATACAATGCAATTCTAAATGCACTTTTATTTTAAAAGTAGCCACACAGTGAGAAAAAAGAAAGTGAGAAAAAAAATCATGTATTCGGGGGAAAAAAGTTATGCATCGATTTAAGATGCATCGCGATGCATCGCGATGCATCGATAATCGTTATCGAATCGAATCGTAGCCGTCTGAATCGTAATCGAATCGAATCGTGAGGCCAGTGAAGATTCACAGCCCTAGACAGCATCACAACAAACTTATGAAAAACACCTGAAAAAGCACAGGAATGCGAGCAGCGTGTTGCGGGCTGCATAAGATAACGAGAGCCACAACACACACACACGCACACTTTTCACAAACACGTTATCACCGGACGGTGAAATGTTGCCTTTAGGACACATAACAACAAAACAACACGTGGGGCCAACGAGTAGCTTAACGTTACGTTATGTTATCTGTTTCCAGACTCACCCGGTCTGGTCTGTACCCGTGTCAAGTGACTGCAGGTTAGCAAGCAACAGCCAGGAAGTTAGGCATAGCAGCACCACACTAAAACTGGAAGTTGGGTTGTTCTGCCATCAGAGCAAAATCATAAAATGTGTCACTTATGAGAAAAAAATATTTTTTTGATCTGTGCAGGGCAACAAATGGTTAGAGAAGTATAATAATATTAAAAAATCGAATCGAAATCGAAAATCTAATTTTGAGAGAAAAAATCTGAGATTTTATTTTATTTTATTTGTATTTTTTTGCTGATCCGAAAAATCCGTGATCAGTGGCTCAAAATCCGTCATGCGATCCGAACCGTGGTTTTTCTGATCCGTGCCAGCCCTAGAAGATAGTACTGTCTGACACTGTCATCTAGCGAGCCGTGCAGTGTTAATATCAGTTATTGGTATCGGCCAAAATGTTCATATCGGTGCATCCCAGTGCTGACAGATGACCACAATGAGCTTATGGAGGTTACAGAGAGAATGTCAATTTACTCGATTTGGGTCCCAGGGTGAAAAAGTTATAGAATATGTAACATAATATAACATGGCACTGTAGCACTATAATGTTACCTGTATCTTAGACTTGATATTATTTATGGTATAATTATTTTACAATATCATTGATTCATTGACTGATTTCTGTCCATAGCCATGGCGACAGACTCATCCCTCCTCAGCTCAGAGCTGGAGCTGCAGCAGCAAGAGGAGCTGTATCAACAGCTGCTGTCACAGGTGGGCTAGCTGCAGTTACAGGTGGGCTACCTGCTGTTACAGGTGGGCTAGCTGCTAGATTAACACATTAAGTGCCAGAGACGGACTAATTCGTCTTACATAATCCAGCGCTTAAGTGCCAAGGACGGACTAACTCGTCTTACATAAAGATTTTTTTTTTTTGACAGTGGGACATCAATCAACCCCTTTTACATCTTCGAGATAAGTATTTGCAGCAAGAGCATGTGTGTAATCTATTTTACCGACCACTAAGTGGCGACAGAGACCGAGAGAAGTCACAGCCACGGGACCCAAAAGCCACAAAAGCAGCCGCCTCGCCCGGACACACACACACAGAACGGACAGAGATCCCTTCCCCCCAGAGCCGCGCAGCAACGCGCGAACACACACACACACACACACACACACACACACACACACACACACACACACACACACACACACACACACCGCGGAAGCAAGCCATTCAAGGAAATGGCGACGCGATTTTACAGTAATCCATATCCATTTCAGACTCATCTTGCCCGACAGGCAAGCAGGCAGGCAGGCACGCAGACAGACAGGCAGGCAGCACAACGCGCTTCTGACACGCCCGCTGAAGCCAGGAGGAAGGAGGAGAAGACACACGGAGGGAGGAGTTTGAATGAGAGGGGTGTTTCCTGTTGTTATGGAGGAAATTACTGTTCAAAACTATTGTTTAGAATGTCTGACGGTCTTACTGATGCCAAAAATGAATGGTTAAAGTGACTGTTTCACAAAAAGCCATTTATCTCTGAATAAATTTCCAGACGCTGAAACCATGCTGTACTCAACGGCTAATATCTACATAACTACTAACTCTGCAAACTAACTCTTTTAGACAGAGAAAGCACACATTCTATTAGTTATTTTTAGATGATTGATGTTCATGAATTCTTAACAGAAAATAATCCTCGGCTGTTCTAAAATGAGCCAGAATCGTCAAAAACACCCCTGGCACAACTTACCTACAGGAATGAAAACATGGCTGGCACCCAATGTGTTAAAGGCAAACTATGTAATTTTACTCTGTTGTATTTTCCTTACTTGGCACCAAAAAGTTTGAGCAATGCTTATGGATGGGACAATATGCAGTACTCTACTAGCTAAATCTAGCTGACACAACAATAACAATTACAGTAATAATAATAACAATAATAACATGGTTGAACAATCTTATGGTAGAGAGAGACAGAGGGAAGGGGAGAAAGGGGCAGAGAAAGTGGGGGAGGAGAGAGCAGAGACAGGACATACTAGGGCTGGGTGATATGGTCATGAGTAGTCACAGGGGACAGTAAAATTTAGCAGTCAAGTTATCTATTATAGTTGCTGGGCGATATGAGCCACTGAATAGACAGTGAACAGTCTGACATGTATCGCCCCATAGGGCTTACAGCAGCTACTCAATCCGCCTGGCCATTTCGCTGCAGCGGCTGGGGCAGTAGCGGTCGAGGTAACAGCGGCACACTAGAACCAGCAGCAGAGCGGCCAGGCCAACAGCACAGACAATCTGACTCTAACCATTATCCAGGCCAACAGCACAGACAATCTGACTACTCTAACCATTATCCTGAACTAACGAGCACACAAGGAATCTAACTAATCTACAGCCTAGTCTACCCTGTCCTCGTCTAGAAGTCAATGGGGATTAATTAGTATGGGGATTTTGGTTAGATGCCTGAAATAAGCTCTGTGGTTAACGAAAGTGTATTAAACTGCGACCTTTGTGTTCAGCAAGATAACCTTCACAAATGAGGACCACGGGGGGCATGGGGGTGCAGTGGTAGCGCTGTCGCCTCACAGCTAGAAGGTCCTGGGTTCCATTCCCACCTGGGACGCTGTGAGCGCTGAAGGAGTCTGCATGTCCTCAAGTGCCCACCGCCCGGGTGGGGTCGTCAAAAAGGGCCTTTCTGTGTGGAGTTTGCATGTTCTCCCCGTGCCCCCCTGGGGGTTTCCTTCATATAGGAACCCCCTTCACCAAAACATGCAATATCCTGGTCGCTGAAGTGGCGCCTGTTCGGAGGGAGGGGAACTGGTTGGAATAGCGCGATCCTCCCACGTGCTATGTCCTACCGGTGGAGCTTCCCCTGTCAGGTGAAAAGAAGTGGCTGGCTAACTGCCCATGTCTCGGAGGAAGCATGGAGCCAGTCGGGATCAAAAAAAATCAGGGGTGGGAATGAGGGCCACCTTTATGACTTTTAAAGTGTAAATGCGATCGCTACAAAACGCTACAAAACTCATAAAAAGGTGTTGATTTGAGAAGATCATGTTGCTGAACACAAAGTTCACCACAGACCTTATTCCGTGGGTCCAACAAAGATCCCATTGATTTCCAGACGAGGGAAGCAGGCGATGCTAACCTGTGGGTTTTAGAGGGAAGCAGGCGATGCTAACCTGTGGGTTTTAGAGGGAAGCAGGCGATGCTAACCTGTGGGTTTTAGAGGGAAGCAGGCGATGCTAACCTGTGGGTTTTAGAGGGAAGCAGGCGATGCTAACCTGTGGGTTTTAGAGGGAAGCAGGCGATGCTAACCTGTGGGTTTTAGAGGGAAGCAGGCGATGCTAACCTGTGGGTTTTAGAGGGAAGCAGGCGATGCTAACCTGTGGGTTTTAGAGGGAAGCAGGCGATGCTAACCTGTGGGTTTTAGGAGTCCTTCCTGCAGGTGGCGCTCTATGGCTCTCTCCTTTCTGTTTCTAGACGATGGGAAAGATGCAAAGTGAGAGTCCAGACTCCAAAGTGATCCGACCACAGCCAGGTGAGTTTGTCCACAAAACATATTCTTCTAACTAGAAATTCTAACACAAAAAGCATTAACATTTCAGCATCTAAATAGACACGCCTTGTTTGGGCATGAGCTCATTGAGTAAATAGACAAAAAAAAAAAAAAAAATTAAAAAATTATGAATTAACCGATAGGTTAATCGATTATTAGCGTCGGTTAATCGAAAGTGAAATTAACCGAAAATTGACATCCCTACAAACAACGAGACAGCTAATTTATAATGTATTTGACGTGTGTTTTCAAGTCGTGCATAAAACTAAGTTATGATTTACCATCCATATATCTCTTTTAAATGGCTGGTTTACCTATTCAAGATCATCTCAGGTGATCAACTGGCAGTAAAAATGGTCCGGAACGTTAATTTATTGACAATTTATTCACAGTTTGTCATTTTTAAAAAGTGGGTCCCCAGAAAGAAGTTAGGGAAACGCTGCGGCTGTTCTAACACAACTGATCTAAAACAAAACACACAAGCACACACATATGCAGCAGAGTTTCATTTGGAAGACTCTGGTGCCCATTTAGTTCAATCTCTCTCTCTCTCTCTCTCTCTCTCTCTCTCTCGCCCCCCCCCCCCCCTCCAGGCATGTGTGTGAAGACTGTGTCCCAGCCTGACCAGCAAAAGATCTTCGTCAACATCTGTCAGTCACCCTCCGTCCCGCCCCCGGCGGAGCTTTCCAAGGAGGAGCTTGTTGAGCTGCTCCAATCAGAGGACCCCACCGGCTACAGAGTTCCCATGAGCCTCGGCGAGCCACACACAGAAACAGACAACAGTAAGCACTTCAGTAGCTGAAGAGAAAGAGGCTATTTTACACAGGAAAGCATAAGAGTCTGTAGTGCCACTGTGTAGTAGGCTTAGGGGCCGTGCACACAGGAAGGTATAAGGCCCAACTCCAATCCGCCCCCTTACTGACTCACCCCCTTAGAGGCGCGTTCACGTGAAGGGAGTGAGGGCTTAGGGATGTCCCATGCTGAAATCGCAAAGTGAAGCAGCTGTGGCCACTTACGGAAATGGAATTGCCCACAACTTGTGACGTATAAAACGGGGAAGGCTGCAAATATCTGTCAAAAAAATAAAAGAACACACGTGCGAAACAAGCGCGGTGTTTGCGAGTGCGCTGGAATGCCTAAATTGTAGGGGTGTCACAATATATCGTCCCACGAAATTTCGCGATAGTAAAACGTCACGATATGTATCGTTGAGATGAAATCTCATATCGCAATTTTTTTTTTTTTTTTTTTTTTTTCAAAAAATAGACTAAGAAACGTCTTAGTAACTCTCTCCTGTATAACGAAGTTATACAGGAGAGAAACCATTCAATTGAGTTTCTGGCAAAACTGTTTACTTGACAGGAAAAACTGAAGATGCATAAAAAATAGATTAAGAAAAGTCTTGTTGTTTGAGTTTGAAGAAAAACTGAAGATGCATAATGAGAATTTATACTGCTGAGAAACCTTTTAGTTCAAAGTAAATCTAAGTGATGGTGTAACTCATTCTATTTCAAGATAAGCCTTATCTCCAATCTCATGTTTTTTCTAGTTGTTATTGTAATAACAATTTCCCACAACAGCATGTTTTGTATTTGTGCATTTCAAATAAAATACTACTTTTCCAGTCATATATTGTCATTATTCAAGTTTAAAAAAATATTGTTAAAATCGTATCGTATCGTATCGTTATCGTGAACCCAGTATCGTGATACGTATCGTATCGTGAACTGAGTGTATCGTGACACCCCTACTAAATTGACAATGAAACATTACATTAATAGGGATTTCAGATGAGACAAAAATATTATATCAGAGGAATGCAAGTAGTTATATTACACAATCCTAGTATAATCATCGACCATTTCTATTACAATTGCAATCCACAACTTTTTTGATGAATGAGAAATAGTTTTACCGAATCTGTATTGTAGGCTACAGTATTGACGTTGTGTATAATGTTGGGTGACATGTCATTATTACGCTTATTTTAATTATAATTACTAGGGATGGGCATCGAATTTCGAATTTTCGAATAATCGTTGTTATTATCAAGGTCGACTTTTATTATTGAAATTCAAAATTCAAAAAAAAAAAAAAAAAAAAATTTTTTGAGTGAAATGTTGCATTGTCTCCCCTGATTCTAAGTATAGTCAAATCGCTTGGTTTGAGCAAGTAAAACAATTTTTATAAGCATTTTAAGCAAGGTTTATGGAAAAATGAATGGCGGATGAAATCCCATGAAGAGGGAGAGGGGGTGACTTTGGCACCCCTTTGGCACTCAGACCTGAGCCTACTAAATATTTAATGAACCACTCATGATTGTCAAAACTGTTTTTTATTTTCGAAAATGTCAATGTCATGTAACATGTTCTTTACTTCAGTGGTGCAATGCTTGTTTGAGCTAAAAATCCACAGCAGAAGCTTTTTATATTAATTAATAAAGCCGTAGACTTAGAATCAGGGAAGACAATGCAACATTTCACTCACAAAAAAAAAAAAAATACATTTTTAATTTTTTTTACATTTTTATTTTCGAATTTCGAATTAAATTCGAATTTGGCCAGCGAATTTCGAATAGTGTTTTTGCTAGAAATGCCCATCCCTAATAATTACACATGTGGCAGATTTTGCAGTATAGGCTGCATTTATTTTTAAATGACCTGTTGTCCACTCTGTAGAGCCAGAGCCTGGATGAGAACAGACTCATCAGGGAGTCTATCCCTCAAACACCTTAGGCGTCTTGACAATAAACAATATATAGCGAGCCCCAAACCTGCCAGAGTCAACATCATCTTGTCCAGTGCCAAGGGCTCTGCTGTCCCAATCCTCCTATTTATCCAATGTGGATCCCTTCTAGACTTGATGACTCAACCACTTTCCGCTGGCGGCCATTAGAGGGAGTGAGGGTGCAGGGCTTGAGTCTTTAGGGGGCGGATTGGAATTGGGCTTAAGAGTCTGTAGTGCCACTGTGTACTAGGCTTAGGGGCCGTGCACACAGGACGTGTGTATTTGAGAAGCCAGCACCTTTCTGCAATTCATTCTCCATGCTAAGGAGGCGCTAGGCGTGCTTCTCTTTCAAGAATGGGCTTTAAGCGCTGGTTGAGGATAGTGTTTTTTGGGGGGAGCGCTCTGGGCGTCTCAAGCTGAAAGAATATCAACATTTGGAGGAAAAGCGCGCTGCTCGTCAGTCACTCCTCCTACCTCTTCTCCAGTCCTGCCAGGGGGATCTTCAACCTCCACTGCTGCCAGAATTGCCAATAATCTGCCTTTCATGTTTACAATGTGAACAATTATCAACAACATCAAACAGATTAAACCAGCTGGCTACCATCTGTGTGATCGTTGTGTCCTGAACTGTACTGCACGCGACTGCAGGGAGGAACAAAACAAAGCACAGAAAAAACCGCTCCTAAGCGTTCTTATGTGAAATACACACGTCCTGTGTGCACGGCACCTTAACACATTGAGTGCCAGCGACGCCATATGGCGTCATTAGAAATTTACCGTAGGCTGCCAGCGACGCCAAATGGCGTCAGTAACTCGAAATTGTTTTTTTGACGGGGGGGGTGTCGATCTATGCCTCTTACATCGCCTCTTACAATATGATAGCTATTGAATGTGTCTAACCTATTTTACAGAACCCTTAGGTGGCGACAGCGCACTCCAGATGAGAGAAAGTGGAGTAAAACCATAGAGTAAAACACACAGAAGAAGTCGTTTGGGAAGAGGAAATCGCATCGCATCCGTCCGTATGCAGCTGCTTCATTGAAGCATAACGTAGCTGTGCCCCTGCAGCAGCCAATCTGCTGTCACAATTGAGCACCTCGTGTCCGCTGCATTCGCTGCATTCGCATGATCAGCCGTGGAGTTCTCAACTGGAAGCATGGTGACATACACGCGGGTGTAAAAAAGCTGGACTAGCGGACTTTTCACTGCTGAGAGCACACGCAGAGCAAACGCACTCACAGCAGAGCAGAGCAGAGAGATACTCCTCCCACAACGGGGGGGGGGGGGGGGGAGGAGGAGGGGGGGAGGTGGGGCACGCAGGACACTAAAGCATATAACAGACCCAGGCAGCTGCAGCATTACATCAGAAAATATTAGCAATGAGTCAATGATGTGCTTGAAATGCTTCCTTTCACAAAAGGGTTATTATCTCAGCTCGTAGAAAAAAAGGGCTGTTTTTGGTCTAATCAAGCTATCTTCTCCGGCTCATAACTAAAGAACGGAAAATGGGATCAATAAACTTTTTTTTGCAGGTGATAGAAGAGAGTCTCATCGTTATTTGTGCGTGTTCAGTGTTTACATAGTAATTATTAAAGAAATTATATGACTGTTTTAAAATGCATTGCGGCCTATGTGGCACAGTACAGCACCTTTTGCCCAAGGGCCGTGGCACTCAAAGTGTTAAGGGTCGGTGTTACCGGTGTTACATGGTGGTGGGGTAGACTCTCCCTGCAAAGCGGCGGGGAGAGTCTGGCTGGTAATGCTTTCACTGTGGATGTGAAAGGACCTGTTTGGTTTAACGAATCACACTCGTCGTGGCCGGCGCTTAGCGACGGTGCCCTTGCAAAATAGTTTGTGAACTTTGCATGCGGAGAACAGAGCCCAGAGTCACCAAGATGGCGACTGCGCCGCAAGCTAAAACGCCACAGAAAATAATACAAGACATACAATACATGTGGCCTGTGTGATAAGAATTTGACTGATCAAAAAAGACAAACATTGCCTCATTAGCGAGGTGAAGCCTTTAGCTTTGGTGGAGTTTACTGATCACATTACTGATCCCCACCGGCAACACTGTTCCATTTTATGGTGGAAGGAAAGAAAAGAAAACTCCACCCGCTCGTGCCAGTTTGTCAATTACAAGCGCTCCCTATCTGGGCTGCCTGACTCTGAGAGCCCTTAGCTAAGACAAGCAAGTAGCATTAGTTATACATGAGCACAATGCCCCCCTCATACACCTGTAGGTGAGAGCCCTTAGCTAAGACAAGCAAGTAGCGTTAGTTATACATGAGCACAATGCACCCCTCATACGCCTGTAGGTGAGAGCCCTTAGCTAAGACAAGCAAGTAGCGTTAGTTATACATGAGCACAATGCACCCCTCATACACCTGTAGGTGAGAGCCCTTAGCTAAGACAAGCAAGTAGCGTTAGTTATACATGAGCACAATGCACCCCTCATACGCCTGTAGGTGAGAGCCCTTAGCTAAGACAAGCAAGTAGCGTTAGTTATACATGAGCACAATGCCCCCCTCATACACCTGTAGGTGAGAGCCCTTAGCTAAGACAAGCAAGTAGCGTTAGTTATACATGAGCACAATGCCCCCCTCATACACCTGTAGGTGAGAGCCCTTAGCTAAGACAAGCAAGTAGCATTAGTTATACATGAGCACAATGCACCCCTCATACACCTGTAGGTGAGAGCCCTTAGCTAAGACAAGCAAGTAGCGTTAGTTATACATGAGCACAATGCCCCCCTCATACACCTGTAGGTGAGAGCCCTTAGCTAAGACAAGCAAGTAGCATTAGTTATACATGAGCACAATGCACCCCTCATACGCCTGTAGGTGAGAACCTTTAGCTAAGACAAGCAAGTAGCGTTAGTTATACATGAGCACAATGCACCCCTCATACGCCTGTAGGTGAGAGCCTTTAGCTAAGACAAGCAAGTAGCGTTAGTTATACATGAGCACAATGCCCCCCTCATACGCCTGTAGGTGAGAGCCTTTAGCTAAGACAAGCAAGTAGCGTTAGTTATACATGAGCACAATGCACCCCTCATACGCCTGTAGGTGAGAGCCTTTAGCTAAGACAAGCAAGTAGCATTAGTTATACATGAGCACAATGCACCCCTCATACACCTGTAGGTGAGAGCCTTTAGCTAAGACAAGCAAGTAGCGTTAGTTATACATGAGCACAATGCACCCCTCATACACCTGTAGGTGAGAGCCCTTAGCTAAGACAAGCAAGTAGCGTTAGTTATACATGAGCACAATGCACCCCTCATACACCTGTAGGTGAGAGCCCTTAGCTAAGACAAGCAAGTAGCGTTAGTTATACATGAGCACAATGCCCCCCTCATACGCCTGTAGGTGAGAGCCTTTAGCTAAGACAAGCAAGTAGCGTTAGTTATACATGAGCACAATGCACCCCTCATACGCCTGTAGGTGAGAGCCTTTAGCTAAGACAAGCAAGTAGCATTAGTTATACATGAGCACAATGCACCCCTCATACACCTGTAGGTGAGAGCCTTTAGCTAAGACAAGCAAGTAGCGTTAGTTATACATGAGCACAATGCACCCCTCATACACCTGTAGGTGAGAGCCCTTAGCTAAGACAAGCAAGTAGCGTTAGTTATACATGAGCACAATGCACCCCTCATACACCTGTAGGTGAGAGCCTTTAGCTAAGACAAGCAAGTAGCGTTAGTTATACATGAGCACAATGCACCCCTCATACACCTGTAGGTGAGAGCCTTTAGCTAAGACAAGCAAGTAGCGTTAGTTATACATGAGCACAATGCACCCCTCATACACCTGTAGGTGAGAGCCCTTAGCTAAGACAAGCAAGTAGCGTTAGTTATACATGAGCACAATGCACCCCTCATACACCTGTAGGTGAGAGCCCTTAGCTAAGACAAGCAAGTAGCGTTAGTTATACATGAGCACAATGCACCCCTCATACACCTGTAGGTGAGAGCCCTTAGCTAAGACAAGCAAATAGCGTTAGTTATACATGAGCACAATGCACCCCTCATACACCTGTAGGTGAGAGCCCTTAGCTAAGACAAGCAAGTAGCGTTAGTTATACATGAGCACTAGTGCTGCACGATTTGGGGAAAAGGTGCGATTAGCGATGATGGTGGACAATATTGCGATTGCGATTGTGATTGTGATATAATAAACAAATGGTATCTAGGGATGTGCCGGCATGAGTTTTTGACGGTATGATAACCTTGGACAAAAATACCACGGTTTCACATATCACAGACTAAAATACATGAAATATGTTACAATTTAAAATATATTAAAACTAAAAAAATAAAACAATTTGAAATTAAATTATCTTTACAAAAAAATAAAACATTTTGAGACATTTGCCTGTCCCAAACATGTAAAAAAGAAACACCAGTCAAATAGAAACTGCACTGTGTTACAGCACATAGAAGATGGCTCAGCAAAGTTGCAAAGTTAGTTACATGTCTGTCCAGCAATACTAATGAATGATACACACCCCGTTTATTTATTTTGTAGCGACAGATGGCCTTAAACGCCACACTCACGTGACGCTTCTTGAGAGAGAGAGGTGAGAACGTGCATCTGCAGACTTTATCGAGGGACCATGAAGGCATCATGTGACAGGCTAGTTAGCTAGCCTGGAGGTGATGCTGCCAGTGTTTTGCTATCAACCTTGTTAATCTCGTTATATTCTTCATCACAGCGGGTCATCCCCACTGTGTACTTAATCGCGCACTAGTTCTGCATAAGCACCTGCAGCTCTCTCCTTATTTTACTGACGTTCTCACTGATCACAGGGCTGTTTACATGCGTTTCTGAACGAACAGCTAGCTAGTTATTAGCATAGCTTGCTGTTAGCGATCATGGATGTTCTCTCTCTGCCTCTCGGTAGATAATATGTAACCTTGCTGCACATAACATTACTTATTTGCGGGAGTGCATGGGAGAAGTCTCCCGCTAGTATTGATGCCCAGTGTGATGGCAGAGAAACGTGTGTTTGCTGCGTCGCGTGTAACGTTAGTTTAGAGGAGGCTCTCACACACACACACACACTCAAAAAGACGTGAAAAAAATAAAATAATCGCACACTTTTGCGGTTATGTAATCGCGCGTGCTGACATCGCGATTGCGATTTGATTAATCGTGCAGCACTAGCACAATGCCCCCCTCATACGCCTGTAGGTGAGAGCCCTTAGCTAAGACAAGCAAGTAGCGTTAGTTATACATGAGCACAATGCACCCCTCATACACCTGTAGGTGAGAACCTTTAGCTAAGACAAGCAAGTAGCGTTAGTTATACATGAGCACAATGCACCCCTCATACGCCTGTAGGTGAGAGCCTTTAGCTAAGACAAGCAAGTAGCATTAGTTATACATGAGCACAATGCACCCCTCATACACCTGTAGGTGAGAACCTTTAGCTAAGACAAGCAAGTAGCGTTAGTTATACATGAACACAATGCACCCCTCATACGCCTGTAGGTGAGAACCCTTAGCTAAGACAAGCAAGTAGCGTTAGTTATACATGAATACAATGCACCCCTCATACACCTGTAGGTGAGAACCTTTAGCTAAGACAAGCAAGTAGCGTTAGTTATACATGAACACAATGCACCCCTCATACGCCTGTAGGTGAGAACCCTTAGCTAAGACAAGCAAGTAGCGTTAGTTATACATGAGCACAATGCACCCCTCATACGCCTGTAGGTGAGAGCCCTTAGCTAAGACAAGCAAGTAGCGTTAGTTATACATGAGCACAATGCACCCCTCATACACCTGTAGGTGAGAGCCCTTAGCTAAGCCTGGGTGTCTTCTGTTGTCACTGTCATCTCTGGAAATGTGCTTTTATCACAGTCCGCTAGCATCGATGCTAATACCACAGCTAAAGCTTTGCTAACATTGATTTCTAACTATAGTTAGCATTATCTATAAAAAGTGACCATCATTTCTTGTTTTTCAAATGTTTGAGAACTCAAGCAGTGAAGGCAGACATTCTCTTCCCCCTAACTCCACTCTCCATCTCATCACTCCCTCATGCCCTGTGCATGTTTTACATCCACTCTCTCTGTCTCTCTCTCTCTCTGTCTCTGTCTGTCTCTCTCTCTCTGTGTGTGTGTGTGTGTGTGTGTGTGTGTGTCTCTCTCTCTGTCTGTCTGTCTGTCTCTCTCTCTCTGTCTCTGTCTCTCTCTCTCTTTGTCTGTCTCTCTCTCTTTGTCTGTCTCTCTCTCTCTTTGTCTGTCTCTCTCTCTCTTTGTCTGTCTCTCTCTCTCTCTGTCTGTCTGTCTCTCTCTCTCTGTCTCTGTCTGTCTCTCTCTGTCTCTGTCTGTCTCTCTCTCTCTCTCTCTCTGTGTGTCTCTCTCTGTCTCTGTCTGTCTCTGTGTGTGTGTGTGTGTGTGTGTGTGTGTGTGTGTGTGTGTGTGTGTGTGTGTGTGTGTGTGTGTGTGTGTGTGTGTGTGTGTGTCTCTCTCTCAGGCTCCCAGGGCTGCATAGCTTATGACGTGGTCATCAGCCAGGAGTTCTTCCAAAAGTGCCAGGTGTGTGTGTACATATGCATCTCTGAATGACTGAATGAATAACTGTGACAGTTTTATTCCTTAACTGTTATTGTAATCTAAATCTACTATTACAGCATAATGGCCGATCCTTCTGAATAAGGGCCCTTTGTTTGTGTTTGTGATAGAAGGATCCTCTGTTCCAGCAGTTCCTCATCCTGGTATGTCTGGAGGGTTTAGAGGACAAATACAGCCTGGAGCTAAGCAGAGGTTTGTTTGTTTGTTTGTGTGTGTTTTTTGAACCTGATGTTCTGGATTTGTCCAGTGACTGCTGAGAAAGGTCAGCTGACGACAGGGGAAAGTCCTTGTGGCGGCATGGAGAGACAGCTGACAGGAGGGAACAGACCCCACCGGGACAGGCATGGGTTAGCTTCCCATGGCTGTAGTTTCCCAGGCTTTTCAGCACGTTGGAAACACCCGCTTTAGCTACGAAAAGTAAATATAAGAGAATACCCCCGGAGTCTGCGAGAGTGGGGGCGGAAGAGGACTCATCGGCTGATATCTGTTGCATTACGTTACGTTGTATCCGGGTCTGAGTACTGCTGGCGTCTGCTGCTGTGACTGCCGCTTCAGCCCGTGTCCCTACTTTTCGTTATTGTTAGCTGTTCGTGTGTATATTTTTGTTTTGTTTTGTTCTGGTCCGCCCGTCCTCGTCCACGTCTCCCTGTTGTCTGATCGTTCCCGTTTTCCCCTCGGCTGCTCGACGCGTCCTCACCGCTCTCAGGCCTACCCGTCAAGCCGATCGATCATTTCCTCATTCCTCCGCTGTTCAGCACATCTCTGGATTACCCTCTCCTGTTGGATTTATCATTCCCTCTTACTACCTGGACTCCATCTGCTTCGCCCCTCCATGACCGACCCGCTGCGTGCCATTTCCTATCGCTGCCCAGCCGTGCTGCGCTGCGTGACCCACGTCCTGGGAGGCAGCCTTCACTACCTCGCCATTTCGTGGGCTCCCGCCACCTCCGCTAGCCATCTCTGCAGGTGAGTGATTGCCACCCCGCTTTCCCTCACTGCTGCTGGAGCTGGTCTGTCACCATGGCACGGCTGGGCTGCCCCGCCGCACGGGCTCGGTCTTGGGCCAGCACCATCAATCCTCACACCAACAACAACAACAACTGCAACACCATTCTCCCCGGATTACTGTCACCTCTCCTCATATCATCTCTTCCCGGATTACTGTCACCTCTCCTCATATCATACCTCCATCTTCGACTCTCACTACAGCTCCTCCTATCTCTTCCCCCTGGATTATTTTTATTTCTACTTTTTCCACCTGGACCCTTATTTTTTCCACCTACCCCCCAACTTCCACGATCTCTCCCCCGCCTCACCTACTCTGCTGCCAACCTTCACTTTCTTAACAACAACCACCGCCTCTCCACTCCTGCTTTCACCGCCGCCAGCAAATCTAACATTCTCCGCCGCCGCCGCTACATCCACCATGGACCCCGCCATAACCGCAACCGGACCCTACACTACTCTGCTGACACTAACATTCCCTCACTCTGGACTAACTCCCGCCCCCCTGTCAATACCACCTGCCGCTTTGCTAACCCCAACAACCTCCGCTCTCTCCCCCCTGCTCCCCCTGCTCCCAAATCCATCTCCCTTGCCCTGCTGAACACTCGCTCTCTCTCCAACAAATCACCCATCATATCCGAACTCATCCTGGACAATAACATTGATCTTCTCCTCCTTACTGAAACATGGCAACAGCCCCTGGACTTCTACTCACTCAATCAGGCAACCCCCCCCAACTATAGTTACATCGCCAAGCCCCGCCTCTCTGGGCGTGGGGGGGGTCTCGCCGTTCTCCATAAACAATCCCTACCCATCAACGAACTCAACCTCAACCTCCCATCCATGTCCTCCTTTGAACACCTTGCCTTCTCTCTTCCCTACTCCATCACTGCCCTTCTTCTTTACCGTCCCCCCAAGCCCCACCCCTCTTTTCTGTCCGACCTCTCTGAACTCCTCACCATCGCTTCTTCTCTTTCCTCCCGCCTTCTTCTCACCGGTGACCTGAACATCCACGTAGACCAACCCGACTCCCCTCTGACATCTGACTTCCTCTCTCTCCTCGACTGTTTTCACCTCACCCAGCACATCAACTTCCCCACCCACACCAAAGGCCACATTCTTGACCTAGTCTGCTCTTCCTCTCTACCCATCTCTAACCCTCACCCTCTCCTTTTCCCTCTCTCTGACCACCACTGCATTCTCTTCTCTGCTCCCCTGCCCCTACCTCGCCGCCCCAACAAACGCACCATCTCCTTCCGTAACATCAAATCCATCGACCTACCCACTCTCTCCCAGACTATATCCTCTGCCCTCCCCCCCCCTGACTCCGCCCCCTCCTCCCCTGATGACTATGCCACCCTCCTCAATTCTGCACTCACCGACTCCCTTGACTCCCTGGCCCCCCTGAAAACCTCCACAGTCTCATTCACCTCCTCCTCCCCCTGGTTCACCCCCCAACTCCGCACGATGAAACAGACCGGCCGGCAACTGGAACGACTTCACCAGAAAACCCACCTCACTGTCCACGCCGAACTCCTCAAACAGCACCTCTCCTCCTACCGTGATGCACTCCTAGCCGCCAAATCTGCCCACTTCTCCACCCTCATCAACACCACCAACAGGAACCCCCGCACTCTCTTCTCCACTGTCAAAAAGCTCCTCCAACCCCCGGACAATAACACACTCTCCTCCCCTGAACTCTGCAACTCATTTCTCCACGCCTTCAACAGCAAAATCTCCAGAATCCACTCCTCCCTGACTGCCTCCATCGCCAACCCCTCCGCCCCTCCTCCCCCCACTATCACCTTCCCTCCCCCTGACCTCCCCCCCCCCCCCCCCCCTCGCTGCCTTCTCCCCTGTTGACTCCTC
>NC_139644.1:42666168-42681168 GCF_964638095.1 Poromitra crassiceps | reverse complement strand
TCTCTCTCTCTCTCTCTTCCGCTGTCTCTCTCTCTTCCACTGTCTCTCACTCCATCGCTCTCTCTCTTCCGCTGTCTCTCTCCATCTCTCTCTCTCTCTCTCTCTCTCTCTCTCTCTTCCGCTGTCTCTCTCTCTTCCACTGTCTCTCACTCCATCTCTCTCGCTCTCTCTCTTCCGCTGTCTCTCTCTCCATCTCTCTCTCTCTCTCTCTTCCGCTGTCTCTCACTCCATCTCTCTCTCTCTTCCGCTGTCTCTCACTCCATCTCTCTCTCTTCCGCTGTCTCTCTCTTCCGCTGTCTCTCTCTCCATCTCTCTCTCTCTCTTCCACGGTCTCTCCCTCAGCCCTTCTCTCTCTGTCTCACTTACATGGCTGTGTGCGTCTTCCCCACAAGATCCAATCCACTCCACTTGATTTATAAAGCACATTTAAAACAACACCATTGAGCAAAGTGCTGTACACTAAAAAAAACACACAAAAAGCAATCCAATAAAAACACAACTCCCATACTGAGTTAATCAAACGCCAAGGAGTAGAGGTGTGTTTTGAGGTGAGATTTAAAGAGGGGGGGTGTGGGGGGCCAGTCTGACATGCAGAGGCAGATCGTTCCACAGTTTGGGGGCTGATCTCCCCTGAGCTTAAGCGTTGCCTTTGGGACGGCCAGGAGTGACCGGTCAGTGGACCTGAGTGACCTGGATGGGACATAGGGTTTTAAAAGCTCTGAGAGATAGGTTGGAGCTAAACCATTTAGCCATTTAAAAGCAAACAATCAAATGTTAAATTGAATCCTAAAAGGTGCAGGCAGCCAGTGGAGGCAGGCCAGCACAGCACAGGGGTCATGTGCTCACGCTTGGTGCTTAAAGGGATAGTTCGGTTTGTTTGAAGTGGGGTCCTATCAGCTAGTGAGATACGCTAACTTAATTAGGTACAGTGGTCTTGAAGCGGGGCGCAGCGTCTAACGAGATCCGGCACCCAGAGCAGCAGCCAAACCAGCCTTTTCTCTCTCAGTACTGGGGGTCAACAACTAAAACTATAACTGTAATTTAGCCACCTAAAACAACGCCCACCTAAACAAATCGACATCCGTGTACATGCACGCTCTATTTTGACAATTTTCAGCGCTTTACTTTTCCGCAAAACAGCAGTTTCATTCGGCACTGCTTTTTCTCCCAACCGTACAACTACCGTATTCCTCAGCTAAAAGCCAGCTCAGAGCCGCAGCACTGGATTACTCCGCAGTTATTTGGGGGTAGGCTATTTTATTTCTCCCGGTTTGAAGACACAATAAATAGAATACACGGACGAAAATATGAGTGATTTTGATAGCGAGGATGATATGCCATTCACCTTGGTGACAAGAGGATACAATTATGAACCAGAGAGAATACAGAAGAGGAACTTTTGCAGAGAGTGAACAGGCAGAGAGATGCGCCTGCTGCCTAAATGCCGGGGTCCTGCAGACCTTTTTCACCATTCCCAGGATAAATTGTGGAAAACGTCCCAGACCAGAGAGGCCAGGTGACTTGTTGTCTCTAAAGTCAGTCAGTGTTTTATCTCTCTTCTAAGCCTTCCTGTTTTGTAAACCGCGGCTCTGTGCTCTGTGCAGGCTTTTAGCGGAGGAAGACGGTAGTTGTACGGTTGGGAGAAAAAGCAGTGCCGAATGAAACTGCTGTTTTGCGGAAAAGTAAAGCGCTGAAGATGGTCAAAATAGAGCGTGCATGTACACAGATATCGATTTGTTTAGGTGGGCGTTGTTTTAGGTGTTTTAGGTGGCTAAATTACGTTTTAGTTGTTGACCCCCCGTACTTACAGAGAAAAGGCTGGTTTGGCTGCTGCACTGAGTGCGCGGTCTCGTTCCACAATGCGCACTCACTCCTGAACACTGTACCTAATTAAGTTAGTGTATCTCACTAGCTGATAGGACCCCACTTCAAACAAACCAAACTATCCCTTTAAGACTCTTCAAGGGGTTTTCAAAGTGGGAGGCTCCAAACTGTTTCAGGGGAGGCTCAGTGAATTGCAGTGAAAAAAATATGACATTAGTTATTACATCAATCTCATAGAATAGCCTAAATGTGTGTGATTCGGTTAAAGAGATGCCTTCCTTCAATACATACAGCTGTGTGAATAGTTGTTAGTAAAGTGAAAAAAGTAAGTTGCAGATAGTGAAACTGCACATTTACGCCGTAAACAAATGAGAGCATAGTTGGCCTCCGTCTCAAAGGATCTCAGTGGGACTCGGCTGCTGAAGTAAAGGATTCATCAAATAAATACATTCTCAAAATGAAGAGCAGCTGCCTGCCGTCAGATGTTTTCTGTTGTGTTTTTGCTTTCAACTTTGAACATGGTCTTCAGCTGCCACCAAATGAAGGTCTGGACAACGTTGGCACTTGAAAGAACAGAGTCAGAGTCAGTTTATTTACCATTTGCAGTCGAAACTACATTGGAATTGGGGTGCAAGAGCTTAAAACATAGACACAAATATGACAAGTCATGACAACATAAAATAGCATATAAATAGACAGACAGTAAAAAGGTTTAAAAAGTAAATAAGATAAAATAAGAGAATAAAATAATAAAAGGAGACAGGTACATCTGTGGATAAAGGCCCGAGTCATCCAGCTCACTTATTAAAGTGCAGGAACAAACAAAGTGCACAATCAGACATAAAGTGCACAGTAGTAAAGTGCCTAAGCAAGGATTAATTGCATGAGAAGACCAGTATAAGACATCTTATACAAAAGAAAATAACAGAAAAAAGAGAGGTCTAGGTGTGTCTAGGTGGTCTAGACAACAGAGATCTACCGTTTAGATTTGTGATGGTTCAAACTACGCACAGCACTCGGGTAAAAGCTTCTCGCAAAGCGAGTGGTGGAGCATTTAATGGAGCGGTAGCGTCTACCCAGAGGGAGTAACTCAAAAAGACTGGCGGCCGGGTGACCTGCAGGGTCCCTGATAATGCTGGAGGCCCGGGACAGAAGTCTGGAGCTATAGAGCTCTTCTAGAGCCGGCAGGTTGGCACCAGTTATCTTGCGGGCAAGGAGCACTACCCTATTTAAGGATTTTCACTCCTTAACAGTAAGGTTACCAAACCATACAGTGAACGCTTGTGTTGAGCTTTCCTTTGGTTAACAGATGCTGCAATCTCTCACTCTCTGCCCCTCGTTCCTTCACAGGGAGAAGAGCTCCGCTACGGCTGCCACAAGGTACATCCTCTCCTCCGGCTCGTATCTGTGCTTTTTTAATGCAAACTCAAAGCCACTTGTCACATAGGGTTTAGATGGTTCTCTCACTTTCTCTCCATCCCTCTCTCTTCCTCTCTTACCTCTCGTCCTTCTCTTCACTTTCATCTGGTCCTCGCTCTCCCTTTTTTCTACCCACATGTCACCCCCCCCCCCCCTCTCTTTTTCCTTTCTCTACTTCCTCTCGTCTCTCCTGCTGTGCCTCCAGGCCAGAGTTCAGTCTGCTTGTGGAACCCCTGGTTGGTGATCCTGAGTACCTCATAGCAGAAATACAACTACCTGGCGTGGTGAGACATGCACATTTTTACCTTACAATGAGCGTGTATATGTGACATAGACTGGTGTTTTGGGTAACAAGCAGGCCAACATCTTTTATTTTTGTATTTTTATACAGATTATGAAAGTGCAGATTGTAAGCTTTCAAATGATGTGAACACATGAGAAAGAAACAATCTGGAGCACACGGTCACAGTTAAGGCAATTTAATAAGTGCAAGCAGACTAGCGTTTCGACACACAAAGTGTCTTCTTCAGAGTCAAACAGAGACATGGTGTAGAATGACTGGTTAAATACTCCCACCAGGATAAAACCAGTCTCTCATTGGTGGGGCATGGTTAGAGTGTCATCAAAACACACAGCCAATGAGAGGGTACCACATAGCCTCTGCTCAGGAAGCAAAACAGGGCAATACAAGACTGAATATAAGCAATGCATAGAAAAAAATGCATAGAAAATACTTGGAAATACTTACAAAATACAATCAATCAATCACAAATACAACACAGAATAATCACAGGAAGCAAGATAAACTGTTGTCTTCATTAAGACCAAAGGGCTCGATGGTGTTCAAAGTGTGGATCCAGTAGGCTTCTCTACAGAGGAGGTTCTTTACAATGTCGCCCCCTCTTGATAGTGGGGGGATTTTCTCTATCCCCCAGAACTTCAGAGGTTAGCCAGAGCATAATGACGTGCCATAGCATACTCCAAGTTTTTACTTCTTATGGCAGTCTTGTGTTCGCCTATTCTGGCCTTGAGGGCGCGCTTGGTTTGGCCCACATACACCAAGCCACATGGACATTTAAGCATATAATACACAACATGGGTGCTGCTACAGTTAACTCATTAAGTGCCATAGACGACCTAACTCGTCTTACATAATCCAGCGCTTAAGTGCCAAGGACGGACTAACTCGTCTTACATAAAGATTTTTTTTTTTTGACGGTGGGACATCAATCAACCCCTTTTACATCTTTGAGATAACTATTTGGAGCAAGAGCATGTGTGTAATCTATTTTACCGACCACTAAGTGGCGACAGAGACCGAGAGAAGTCACAGCCACGGGACCCAAAAGCCACAAAAGCAGCCGCCTCCCGCGGAAATGGCTTGGCGATTTTACAGTCAGAAGCCCGGACACACACACACAGAACGGACAGAGATCCCTTCCCCCCAGAGCCGCGCAGCAACGCGCGAACACACACACACACACACACACACACACACACACACACACACACACACACACACACACACACACACCGCGGGAGCAAGCTATTCAAGGAAATGGCGACGCGATTTTACAGTAATCCATTTCAGACTCGTCTTGCCCGACAGGCAGACAGGCAGGCAGGCAGCAGCAACGCGCTTCTGACACGCCCGCTGTTAGAGCCAGGAGGAAGGAGGAGAAGACACACGGAGGGAGGAGTTTGAATGAGAGGGGTGTTTCCTGTTGTTATGGAGGAAATTACTGTTCAAAACTATTGTTTAGAATGTCTGACGGTCTTACTGATGCCAAAAATGAATGGTTAAAGTGACTGTTTCACAAAAAGCCATTTATCTCTGAATAAATTTCCAGACGCTGAAACCATGCTGTACTCAACGGCTAATATCTACATAACTACTAACTCTGCAAACTAACTCTTTTAGACAGAGAAAGCACACATTCTATTAGTTATTTTTAGATGATTGATGTTCATGAATTCTTAACAGAAAAGAATCCTCGGCTGTTCTAAAATGAGCCAGAATCGTCAAAAACACCCCTGGCACAACTTACCTACAGGAATGAAAACATGGCTGGCATTCAATGTGTTAATGAATGAGTTTATTTTGAATTTTTTGCCTGTGCGCGGGTGTGTGAACTCCTTAGTGTCAGAGGAGTTTGAGCAGTGTGTGCAACGTCCACAACGGTAGAATCCAGTGGGCTGAGTTGGGAGCCAGGAAGGGGGAGCTGATATTGGGATGTCAGAGTGCACTAAGCCTAAGCACTAAGCACTAAGCACTAAGCACTAAGCACTAAGCACTAAGCGCTCTCTAAGGTTTCCTGCACGTCTGAAGGTGATGAGTGGAGGCTCGGCAACAATATCTTTGAGAGCAGGATCGCTTTTCAGAATGTCCCAATGTTTGAGAACCGTGTGTTTGATTTGATTTGCCATGATGTTATATTCTGTAGAGAAACAGACACGGGGAGGGGCTCTGCGCCTGGGGGAGGGGCTCTGCGCCTGGGTTTTTTAGAAAGGAGGGCGTGTCTGTCAGAGCACACTGCTCGCTGATAGGCTGCATCAATGCACCCTACAGCATATCCTCTGGCTTGAAAGCGTTCTTTGATGGCTTTTTCCTGGAAATCATTGTCCGAGCTGCAATTTCTGCGCAATCTCAGAAACTGTCCGCCTGGGATGTTGTTTATCAGCTGTTTAGAGTGGTTGCTATCAGCTCTCAGGAGTGTGTTTCTACTCAGTGGTTTATGAAAAATGGAGCATGTCATTTGTATCCTTGCTGATGGTAAGCTCCAGGAAGTTTATCTCTGTGAGGCTATGTTCATGGGTGAAAGACAGCAGATTGTAAGCTTTCAAATGATGCGTGTCATACTACATAAGTCAATTCTGAAAATAGTTTTATAACAAATTACAAGTACGTGATCCTAAAACTGTTGTTTGTTATATTGAGTGTGTTCTTAAAAAAAATATATACTGTATATATGTTTTTTCCTTAAAAAAAATCAACCTTTTATCCTTTTATCTTGCTTTGGTCGAGTCCACGGTTGTCTACTTGCACCAGAACGTGTCATATATATGCCCAAGATCCACGATTCATTTGAACAGCCATAGTGAATAATCAGATTGCATTTTAATAGGCATAGTGAGTAATCAGATTACAAAGGAGGAATTTGACTTTGTTCAAGTACGCAGTGCAGCACAGTGATCAGTATGCAGCACAGTGATCAGTACGCAGTGCAGCGGTCACATCAACAGCAGAAGATGGAGCAAGATGATAAAGTGCAAAGTAAAGCCCTGGACTCATCCCTGACCACGTAGACGCAGGAGGCTCTTATTCTGAAATAAACCAGTAGATTGTGTCATTTGTACTTTTCCATCAGACAATCAGCTGCTCAACACTCCCAAAGTAAACATCAGGGCAGTGCAGAGACTTCATTGCAGTAGCTGGCTGCATGTTTGCATATTATTTTATTATGTTCAGTTGTGTTCCATTGGACACAATGTAAAGACAATTTAAAGTCATTCACTGATGTAGACAATTTAAGTTACATTAGCTTTCAATTAGGGATGGGCCCGATCCAATATCGGTATCGGGTGCCGATACTGACGTAATTCACGGATCGGATTTTTCCGATCCACGTGCCATGTGCTAGAGACCATCCATGACTCAAGGTGAACAGTTGAATGAATGAATGATTTTATTTCGAGTGTTTAACAAAAAACAACCGAAAAGGATAGGTGAGAAGCCATAGGCTTATGGTAACCTACCCACTTACAACAACTCATTAATGCTCAATCAATCATGATAGAAGACAAGTAACAGTGCCATTCTATTACAATTAATGCTAAGTGACAAATAAAAGATAACAAATGGTAACCGATTGTTGCTAAGAAATGAACAATGGCTTAATGTAAATAAAGCAATTTGCAAGTTAATGAGACACGCCTCCTTTCCAGAAATTCCATTCCACAGTTTCCAGCACGCTAGCCTGTAACAGCAGCATGTCACTCTGAGCAGTGCGGGAGGCTGAGTGACGGGGCAGAACGGAGGTCTACACACACAGACTCACTCTCGACAGACAGAGCAGACAGACAGAGCCGCAGTGAACCAGGACTTTGAAAAGTTATAACATTACTAAGCAGAATGGATGCTCGTTGCCACGTTCGCTTGAAACAATGTGTCTAGACTCTAAAGATAAACACTTGTTGCTACTCTAGTGCTTTTGGCATTGTGCCTGTAATATTTTATATAATAAAGTAGCCTACAGAAAAATGTGGTGATGTGGTTATCATCACAACCCTAGTTATGAGATAGATAGGAGCCAGCTACAGAGCGCCCTTACCTAAAGCAGCAATGTCTAAATAGTGCAGAATCAAACAACTAGGCTATCCTTCTTTGCCTTGTATATTTACTTCATTTTGTCAGATTTTTGTAAGTTGTATTTTTCTTACCTTTTTATTCAATTGGCCAAATGTTTGTTTGTACTGTATATAAAAAAAAAATAGCTCTGGTATCGGAATAATATCGGTATCGGCAGATATCCAAATTCAGGTATCGGAATCGGATCGGAACTAAAAAAAATGTGGATCGGTGCATCCCTACTTTCAATAGCCATAAAGCAGATACACATAGTTATTAGTTATTAATCATAAATACACACACATAGATGCTCAAGTGACACAGACAGGCAACATAGACACACTCTGGCCCAGTTAGCTGCTGTTCGTTGTTGTTGTCTCCAGCTCATCCCTGCAGCCTTCAGAATGGAAGCCAAAACGGATGTAATCTCATGTGCGCTCTCTGCCGATAAGATCTTTGACCAACTGTTGTTCCTCACTGCACTCTCATTCCTGTATACCCGTCATGATGCACTCTCTCTGCAATCAATCTCATTACAAAGATCATGTGTAGGCTTAATACAAAGATCATGTGTAGGCTTAATACATTTTTATAAGATCATGTGTAGGCTTAATACATTTTTATAAGATCATGTGTAGGCTTAATAAATTTTTATAAGATCATGTGTAGGCTTAATACAAAGATCATGTGTAGGCTTAATACAAATATCATGTGTAGGCTTAATACAAAGATCATGTGTAGGCTTAATACAAAGATCATGTGTAGGCTTAATACAAAGATCATGTGTAGGCTTAATACATTTTTATAAGTCAACTTCCAGACTCCTGGCTCCAGTCATCTGATCTCAAGTGTTTTTTCCTCATAGATGTCACGGTCTGTTTCTGCCTCTGAGAGGTGCTTGTTAATATCGCGGATGAAGGATGCATAGTTCAATTCCATTGTACAACATTCAGCGTAAAGAAAGCCTGTGGGAGACACTGACATCTGTCCTCCAGGGTCCCGACGCAGACTCCACCCGGGTGTTATTAAATCACTGAAGACAAAAGCCAGGCGTTACTTTAGTGGATGTTAGTGGGTTTTTGGAGCAATCTGAAAGGGGCTATTTTGAAGGCTGATACCATAATATCAATATTTTGAAGCTGCCCATTGCAAATATTTGTACTGATATTGAATATCTTTTGCCTGTTTCCTGTCCAGCCATCGTCTCGCTCTCTGGTTCTGGACGTAGGAGTGGACCGTCTGGTGCTGACGGCCCGACCATCGCTCTTCCACCTCGACGTCTTCCACCCTCTGCTCATCGACCAGGAGAACAGCCGGGCGCAGTACAACACCAACACACAGGTAACACACACACACACACTATCACTCCATACAACACCAACACACAGGTAACACACACACACACACACACACACACTCCATACAACACCAACACACAGGTAACACACACACACTATCACTCCATACAACACTAACACACAGGTAACACACACACACACACTATCACTCCATACAACACTAACACACAGGTAACACACACACACACACACACACACACACACTATCACTCCATACAACACTAACACACAGGTAACACACACACACACACACACACTATCACTCCATACAACACCAACACACAGGTAACACACACACACACTATCACTCCATACAACACAAACACAGGTAAGATTTGTTACATTACAGTACCACATACAGATAGCAGACGCTACATACTCTATTCTACAGGTATTGTACAGTACAGATAGCAGACTAATGTTAATTTCGTCGACGAAAAATGTTAGTCGACTACCTTTTTCCCCAAGACTAAGAATGTTCAGACTGTAAAATGTAAATGTAGAATGTAAAATGTTCAGACTTTTAGTTTCATTGACTTTAAGACGAGACTAAAATACTTCAACTTTTAGTCAACTAAAACTTGACTAAACAAAAAGAGGATGGGGTTGACTAAATATGATGAAAACTAACAAGGACATTTGACACAGGACTAAGACTACGACAAAATTTAAAAATAGACGACAAAATTAACACTAATTATAGACTGTTTCTTCCCCTCAATGCAGCAGTTCAGGTTCCTGTGCTGCAGCATCATAGATGTAGCTGACATGTAGCTGTCTTAAAAACATTTACAGTAGTTACAACTAGGGATGTCACGATACCAAAATTATGAGTTCGATACCGATACCTGCCTAAGTATCTCGATACCGATACTGAAACGATACCACGGCAAAAAACTAAAACATCAGGAAAAGTATTGGAATAAATAGAGGGGACAAAACATGGAACTTAAAACTTATTTTATTGATTTAACAAGGTAATGCACAGCCATGTAGTCATTTTACTACATGCTGGTAGTACTGCCACCACGTGTGGCGCTGAACATGCTAGAACTTTTATTATCTAGTGTAAAATTAACATAATCTCTCCTGTAAACATATTTTAAAGGAATGTGAACCATTTAAACTTATAAATAATATAAATAAAATATATTTTCACACAGCTGCTACACTATTATAGCTATTTGTTTTATCAAAAAAAGTACTCTGTACTTGCAGCTCCTAAGCTTCATTAACATGAAGTGCCTGATTTATGGTTAATCTAGTAATATATATTATTTTCACATATAAATGTAGGCTATTGAAATGTAGGTTTATTATGTTGTGTATCCCCCCCCCATACATGTAGGCTAGGTGTTTTTTTACAATGAATTCGTATATCATTAATAATTGGGATTATTGTAAATATTAGGATAGGTGACATCAGATGACTGCTTACCATGTAAAAGCTTTAATAACACTGGCATTGAGAGCCATAGTGTTATTAAATATTGTACATGGTATGCAGTCATCTGATGTCCCCTCCCCTAAACGTTACATGTCATGACTTGCTCCTTCCTTGGCAGAGATCTGTGCTCCAGCACATTGCCTCGTGTTTTACTGTAAACGAGTAGGCTATTGTGACAAGCGAACTTTTTCAGTGAAACAAGTTCGCTTGTCACACAATACTCGTTGGACTTATTTGAGGGCATGTATGTTTATCGTTCACGTTCGCTAACCTGTCGGTCTTTAAACTCTTTGAACAGGTCGGGGTGCCTGTCGGCAAGATGTTTAGCCAGGTTCGATGTGTTTGATCCTTTCGCTTGCGTCACGTTGAAGCACCTTTTACACACTGGTTTGGATGTGTCCACGGGCTTGCCTTCGCTGTCGGCAACGTAAGCAAAATATTTCCATATTTCGCTTCGTGCATCTGCTTTTTCTACAAGCGTTGGTCGGCTTGCAAGACTAGAAGAAGCCGCTGCCATTTTCGCTGCGTCTGTCCTGTGTGTCGGGGTGCTGTAGTGAGGACTGAACGACTGTGCCCAGAGAGCGAGCAGAGAGCAGAGTCCTGCGCGGGTCTGATTTTCAAGACCCGGTTCCGCCCGGCCCCGCGACGTGCAGTACCGACCCCGCTCCGCGAACCCGCACATATGATCAATCAGTACCGCAACCCACCCCGCCCCGCAGACATGAGACCCGCCCCCCGACCCGGAACCGCATATATATAATAACCGTTAATCTGCAGTGCAAACATTTTGTAGTGAACCTAATGAAACTGCCACCGTTTCACACGAGAGGCGAACAGCAGTCTTTCTGGCCGAGACTCGTCAGCTGATGTACGTTAATTAGCTTTTAGCAGCTGCTAGCTCACTAACCAGCTGGATAGCTCTGCTATCAGACACACAGACAGTTACAGCAAGCAAAGTGACTTACCAGCTATTTCCAATATGTCCGGTATAATCCATACTGCCTTTATGATTGCTGTTGGAGGAACGTAAATCCACGTTGGGATGAGACCTCTCCACTTTCACGCTATCCATCCATGACATGTTCTTGCCTGTTGCTATGAAAACAGCCAGTGTGTATGTTTGACTGGAAGCTAACGTTAGCCTACTATATTATCTGTCCGACTCGTATTGTCTCCAATCAATCACCTTGACCGCAGCTGAGTTTTGAATGTTTTGTGCAGTCCATATAGCGTCACACATTGCACAGTATGCGCATACTTGAAACGATGCCGGTTATGTAAACAAACTGCGAAAACGTGCATCAGAAACTTTTCTCCTGTTCGAGTCAGACCAGCTGCCAGACACCCCCCCTGCCAGACACACCCCCCCTGCCAGACACACCCCCTGCCTCCATCTGAGTGCAACAGAAAAACATACAAGGCTCATACGTTGTCGTTGTTCCACCCGCCGCCCGTCCGCATTTATTAATTTTTACCCGCCGCCCGACCCACCAATTTACAGAAGTGTATTTTTTACCCGCCCCCCGCGTTTTTTTGCGGGTACCCGGCGGGGCCCCGCGGAACCCCGACCCGGTGCAGGACTCTGGCAGAGAGGGAAGAGGGGAAAGTCGACACGCCCCCACATGAAGCAGATAGTCAGAGACGAGCTTTTTTTCACTTTTCACGAGTCACCATTGGTTCAAGGCAAGGCTGTGCTGCCTTCACGTGAGGTGGGAGACAGGCTCTCAACTGTAATGCCGCTGTGTCTCTCTCCTCCGCTAACAAACACCACGGTCGCACACTGACGCAACCCATGACATTTTTTTAAGTATCGGTACTAAATTAACGTGGTATAGTATCCTTTTTAACGGCAGGGAACCGCGGTACCATACTAATACCGGTATACCGTGCAACCCTAGTTACAACAGAACCCACCCAGTCTTAGCTAAGGGTCTTATCTATATGTGTATGAGGCATTGTGTTCCCAAAATGTACAGCTACTTGCTTGTCTATGTTATATCCAGAGAAGTCTGAGTGCTTTCCACACAGCACAGCCAGCCTCCCTCCATTCTCCCCTCAGCTGCGGGCTGAGCAGGGACTGTAAATACGGTCCAGTGGTCGTTGCTACCGCCGCACACAGACACTGGCCCGGGTGGGCAGAGTCAGCATTAGCTACTTTCCCTGGGAAAGAGTTGCCAACACTGCTTCGAATTACAGTTACTAGTGCAAGTGCATCAGCAGATTCAACAGTTTTCTTTGACTAAAACTAGACTAAAATGTGAACAGTTTTCGTTGACTAAAACTAGACTAAAATACTTATGGTTTTATTTGACTAAGCTGAGACTAAAATGCTCAAACTTTTAGTCGACTAAAACTTGACTACGGTAAATAAAAACAGGATGAGGTTGACTAAATATCATACAGACTAACAAGGACATTTAACACGGGACTAAGACTAAGACTAAATTAAAAAATTGCCGACAAAATTAACACTATAGCAGACTCTACATACTCTGTCACTGGTTTCTTGTGCTCTCTTTCAGATTCTTACAGTGACCATGCCTGTGGTGTCTTCATGAAGCAGCAGACTCAACGTCAATACCTTGTTTTCTTCTGTTAAAGAATGATGTTAAGAAAATAAATCTTATTTTTATAAGCAGAAGCAGGTATAAGGTTTTATTAAGCTGTGTGTCATTTGATTCATGAATTGAACTCCCAACTATCAGGCATTCCAACCAGGTTAAACCAGGGCGTTTGTGCATCCTGAAAAGTGGGCGTGGCCATGTTCTTAACAAGGAGGTGCAAAACCAATGCTTGCAATCAATTCAGAATCATCAAAAAGCACTAGTCTCCTCCTCTGGTCCTTAAGGGCGCCTGTTCGGATGGAGGGGAACTGGTTGGAATAGCGTGAACCTCCCACGTGCTATGTCCTACCGGTGAAGCTTCCTCTGTCAGGTGAAAAGAAGCGGCTGGCTAACTGCCCATGTCTCGGAGGAAGCATGGAGCCAGTTTCGGCTCTCCCCAGATCGGCAGAGGGTGGAGTAGCAACCAGGATAAATAAATTACGTTAGCACTAATGGGGGATAAAAAAAATCTGGGGAAAAAAAAACAAAAAAAAAAAACACTAGTCTGACCTCACTCAGTCCAGTTTGACCTCACTCAGTCTAGTTTGGCCTCACTCAGTCTAGTTTGACCTCACTCAGTCTAGTTTGACCTCACTCAGTCTAGTTTGACCTCACTCAGTCCAGTTTGACCTCAGTCTAGTTTGATCTCACTCAGTCCAGTTTGACCTCACTCAGTCCAGTTTGACCTCAGTCTAGTTTGACCTCACTCAGTCCAGTTTGACCTCAGTCTAGTTTGATCTCACTCAGTCCAGTTTGACCTCACTCAGTCTAGTTTGACCTCACTCAGTCCAGTTTGACCTCACTCAGTCTAGTTTGACCTCACTCAGTCCAGTTTGACCTCACTCAGTCCAGTTTGACCTCACTCAGTCTAGTTTGACCTCACTCAGTCCAGTTTGACCTCACTCAGTCCAGTTTGACCTCACTCAGTCCAGTTTGACCTCACTCAGTCTAGTTTGACCTCACTCAGTCTAGTTTGGCCTCACTCAGTCCAGTTTGACCTCACTCAGTCTAGTTTGACCTCACTCAGTCCAGTTTGACCTCACTCAGTCTAGTTTGACCTCACTCAGTCCAGTTTGACCTCACTCAGTCCAGTTTGACCTCACTCAGTCTAGTTTGACCTCACTCAGTCTAGTTTGACCTCACTCAGTCTAGTTTGGCCTCACTCAGTCCAGTTTGACCTCAGTCTAGTTTGATCTCACTCAGTCTAGTTTGACCTCACTCAGTCTAGTTTGACCTCACTCAGTCTAGTTTGACCTCACTCAGTCTAGTTTGGCCTCACTCAGTCCAGTTTGACCTCACTCAGTCCAGTTTGACCTCAGTCTAGTTTGATCTCACTCAGTCCAGTTTGACCTCAGTTGACCTCACTCAGTCCAGTTTGACCTCACTCAGTCTAGTTTGACCTCACTCAGTCCAGTTTGACCTCACTCAGTCCAGTTTGACCTCACTCAGTCCAGTTTGACCTCACTCAGGCTGGTAGCATCACGGCCAGAGGGAGTGGTGACCTCCATGGCCTCTGTGTGATTCCCACCCTGGTAAGGAGTTTGTCAACAGATTTTTGCAATCTTCCCAAAGAGGCTCCTCCTTCTTTGTCCAAGAGCTTTTTAGACCGAACACGGCTTTTTGGGGGTTTAGTAACAAACATAATCTAATTCAAACCAGAGTTGTTTTGTCTCCATGTTATTAGTCTGACTGCCTGGAAGCAGGCTGTGGGTCTAAGCTCTGTCATTGGCTCTGACCGACCGGCTCTGCCCATTTATGGATTTCCTTTCTGCTCTCTGTGTGTCCAATCTGTCGATCTCAAATGCCTCCGCCGCTGTGAAACAACAAACGCTAGCTCTTTGTTGAAGATGTCAAGTTTCAACAAAGATCTGGATTGTGATTGTGCAATAAAGCAGGCTGCCTTGGTGCTTTCAGAGCCGCTAGACCAGAGTGAGAGTAACAGCTAGACCAGAGTGAGAGTAACAGCTAGACCAGAGTGAGAGTAACAGCTAGACCAGAGTG
>NC_139644.1:42568668-42663668 GCF_964638095.1 Poromitra crassiceps | reverse complement strand
TATGAGATGGTATTTACATAGCCTACTGTATGAGATGGTATTTACATAGCCTACTGTATGAGATGGTATTTACATAGCCTACTGTATGAGATGGTATTTACATAGCCTACTGTATAAGATGGTATTTACATAGCCTACTGTATAAGATGGTATTTACATAGCCTACTGTATAAGATGGTATTTACATAGCCTACTGTATGAGATGGTATTTACATAGCCTACTGTATAAGATGGTATTTACATAGCCTACTGTATAAGATGGTATTTACATAGCCTACTGTATAAGATGGTATTTACATAGCCTACTGTATGAGATGGTATTTACATAGCCTACTGTATAAGATGGTATTTACATAGCCTACTGTATGAGATGGTATTTACATAGCCTACTGTATGAGATGGTATTTACATAGCCTACTGTATGAGATGGTATTTACATAGCCTACTGTATGAGATGGTGTTTTCGGTGCTTTGATCCAGATTGTGGACCCCCCTGGTCACTTTATTTCTCAAAAGCAACTATAGTGACAAATCTGGTGACTTTCTCTCACCATGGAAGCAATGTTCATGTGTTGAATCCCAAAGTATTTTTTTGCAAAAAATGGATACGGCTGCTGCCGGTTTGCTCTGTGTCTTTCTGTGTGCCTGTTCCACACACAGTGCAGCAGCCCCCCTCCCTCCACTGAGAGCAGGGGCTGACGATGGCGTCCAGTTGTAATTGTTAACAGTGAACAGAGAATCTGGCCTGGGGCGGAGTCATGTTGATATGCAAAGTAGCGTGTGATGTCATCTGGTGACTTCTAGCCACTTTCTGAGCCGCCAATAGCTCTAATTAGCTTGGAAAAGAGTTGGCAACACTGGGTGGATTGAGTTGGTCTGGACCACAGCGCTGTTACCTAGCTAGCGTGTAGTAGTGCCTTCTTCACAGCGCTGTTAGCTAGCTAGCGTGTAGTTAGGGTTGCCACCTTTCATTCAGAGAAATAAGGGACACCCCTCGCAGTAGGGCCCACGGATGCCGCCGCCCAAAGGGCGGCGGCGGAAAATTTTGGCCATTTGGGGCCCCTGTCTGAGAAAAACATATTAATACATAAAATGTTTTTTCTGAGCACTTTTTTTTTTTTTTACTTTTCTTTATCCTGTTAATAAATGCAATTTTCCAGATTAGTTGATCACATTAACATAACATCAACGTTGTTTATTTTCTTATCATTGTACACTATATTTATATTGATACATATATATTAAATAAATGTTTATGTATTAAACTGTAAAACTCAACATAAACCATAGACTGTAAACAAACAATAACATCATGCCTAGAGAGGCCAGCCAGTCCATAAGTCCACGCCCCCCTCAGCAGCCAAAACCAGGAGTCAGTCCCTTGTGCTGTGATTCATTTTCCTAGTAAATAATAGGAAATTAAATCTAATCGATCAGAACATGACGTCTCATCAGGGATTCAAAAGTTACCGTATCAGCCTCAGGAGATGCTTGTGGTATGAATAACTGTCACTGCAGCTTGGTTCTTCTGGGTCCTGATGTTACGGGAATGTTGCTCTCCAGAGGCATGTTGTCTGACGTCGGCCAGGCCACCATGTGCCACAGAAAACACCCGCCGACATACTTTGCAATTGGCTTTGTATTCATTTTCAGGTCCACTCACGCTGTCCAGCCATGTGTTTGCTTGTTCCCATTCACGTCTATATTTCTGCATACGCTTTCGTTTTGCAGGACGAGGCGGAGTATCATGTTCAGATTCAGAATCAGCAGCCATCTTCTTCCCACTACATTCTGAGTAGAAGACCCGCCCCTACTCTGCTCTGATTGGCTCTGACAGTTCAGAGCCAATCAGAGAGACCAGAAGGGCAGACTGACGCTTATGCTGCGTTCATGTGCTGTCGGACTAACCATCTGAGGAACGGAGGCACCGTGTAATATTCAACCAGACGTATATAGGGCGGGTTTTCATCACGCAATGCGGGTGGGATGAAAATACGGAACAAACAGCGTTCCGTATTGGTTCAAAACGGGACGCATCTTTTAACTGTCAGATACGGGACAATTCCGTATTTTAAGGGACGGGTGGCAACCCTACGTGTAGTGCCTTCTTCACAGCGCTGTTAGCTAGCTAGCGTGTAGTGCCTTCTTCACAGTGCTGTTAGCTAGCTAGCGTGTAGTAGTGCCTTCTTCACAGTGCTGTTAGCTAGCTAGCGTGTAGTGCCTTCTTCACAGCGCTGTTAGCTAGCTAGCGTGTAGTAGTGCCTTCTTCACAGCGCTGTTAGCTAGCTAGCGTGTAGTGCCTTCTTCACAGCGCTGTTAGCTAGCTAGCGTGTAGTGCCTTCTTCACAGCGCTGTTAGCTAGCTAGCGTGTAGTGCCTTCTTCACAGCTAACGTACGTGTGAGATGAGCGTGTGCCTGACAGCTAGTTAGGCCTGTCTTATGTGTGAGCATGCCACCCTTCACGTTCCTGAACCCCTGTTGCTCTTTGATAATCACACACACATGCTAGAGTCTGATGTCACGCTAGCTAACTTTAGCCCCCAACGAGGAAAGAGGGTAGCTACTAAACAGGTGTCTGCATGCACAAATGTGATCTATGCAGTTGGGTGTGTGTGCGTGTGTCTGTGGGTGGGTGTGTGTGTGTGTGTGTGTGTGTGTGTGTCTCTGTCTGTCTGTCTGTCTGTCTGGGTGGGTGGTACAGTAACAGTGGCTGATTGAGGTCGTTGCCCTCCGACAGAGGTTCCTAGTTGTCATTATCGTTCAGAAATGAATGAGTCTTTCCTCTTGTAGCTTTAATAGAGAGGGTCATTTTCACATCCCTCATTTTTTATTAATAATAATAATTAATAATCATGTTTCCCTTATGCTTCTGGTTCGTTGTAATGTAATTTGCTACAGAGACGTAAAGCGACTACTGCTTGAAATGATATACTGGACATCTTGCCTCAAAATGTCTTAAATTTGAACATTTTTGTTGCAAAATACAAAAATGATTATTACCATGGAAGTCAGTCACATTATAGGTGACTATTATTAAATTCTGTGTGATTTTAAAGCCTTCGCTAAAAAAAAAAAACTTGTGAAACATAAAAAATACACAGAAATATTTTCCGTTGATTCATGTGTATTACATTGAGAATAAACGACTATCTTCACCGCTCTTCTATTGTCCTATAGATGTATGAGCATCTATTAGGACAGAGGAGAGTTGGCATTTTAACGATGACCATCAGTTTGAATTGATCACCTCTTGCTGCAGCACAATAAGAGCAAACATTCTTGAAATACATTTATGAACAGGTGGGAATTTAGACTTCAGTCATGTGACAACATCAGTCAGTCATGTGACCTCATCAGTCAGTCATGTGACAACAAGAGATTGCTGAAGGGATTTTATTGACCTATAGATTTTTTTTTTCAAAAGCTCTAAGATCCAATCACATAATCATTTCTATTCTTTGTACTCCTCTTCTCGTTCCTCTGAAACTCTCTTAGTTCATTCTCCACCCCCCCCCCCCCCCCCCCCCCCCCTCAATTTCGGAAGGACAAGGGTCGGACCTGCAATCCTGGACCGCTTACTTCAACACCTGGGTGTGATTTTCAGTGTTGGGCAAGTTACTTTCTAAATGTAATATACTACATACTACTAGTTACTTTCATTTGAAAGTAATACGTTACCTTACAATATTACTGTCTGTGTAGAGTAACTCGTTACTTATTACGCTACTCAGAATGACATTGATGCCCCGGAACCATCACGAAAAATAATTCCAACCGTCTTGAAGTCAGTGTAAACAATCCAAAATTCTAAATGTTATCCTTTTCCTTTGTTATTTTCATCTATAGTGGTTATTTGCATAAAAAAACAGTGTGATTAGGAAATTATTGTATCTTTTTTAAATATGTGCTTTGATTAAAAAAAAAATTAACTCAATTTGTAACTTCAGTTACTTGACAAAGTAACTGGTATAATATTACTGAAATCCTATTGGTAAGAAGTGATATTACAGAGTTACTGCTAAAAGTAATATGTTACATGTAATGTGTTACTTTTGTAATGAGTTACCCCCAACACTGGTAATGAGTTACCCCCAACACTGGTGATTTATATAACTCCCCCATAGTCTATGGCTGCAAAAATAAGTCTGATTGTATAGAAGTGAATGGGAAAATGAGCCTACTTCTCACTTGCTGACCTCACTAAGCACTTTCCTCATGAGCTGATGGTCTCAATCACTAGTTTCAAGTCTTCAACACAGCCTGATGTTCACTTCTTTGTAAAGTAGGGTCCAGTCAAATAGACAATAAAGCATTTGGAAATTGCATAAAACGTTTGAAAAATAATGCGGGGGGGGGGGTCCGGTAATGCCCTTGAAAAGCCTGGGGGTGGTCCGGTAATGCCCTTGAAAAGCCTGGGGGTGGTCCGGTAATGCCCTTGAAAAGCCTGGGGGGGGGGTCCGTTAATGCCCTTGAAAAGCCTGGGGGGGGGGTCCGTTAATGCCGGTGGCACCACAACAGACAGGAGAGAGAGAAGACAGGACATCCCATGACAGACCTACCGCCTCTATAAACCCTAACCCCCCCCCCCCCCCCACCGCGCAATGACAGCACCCCTATAAACGCCTCACGATGACAGAAAGATGGAGAGCGTGAGTGGAGCGTGGAGAGTGCAGGGATGATACAGTACATGGACAAAGGACTGACATGAGCATTTTCTCTGATGTGAAATCACTGTGATTTTCTCTGATGTGAAATCACTGTCATTTTCTCTGATGTGAAACCACTGTGATTTTTCAAAACAAGCCGCTTTTCACCCATTCAAGGTATTAGAGGAAGAGTTTGACTCCTGGACCCAATTCTAAGAAGATATTTATTAATGTTAGATGATTTTGTCCAGATTCCATGACCGTCTGACCAGTGAAACTCATTCTTCTGCATCCTCCAATTGTGCTAACTTGGTGTCAATGAAATAATGCTAACGTTTAACAATTCACTAATTTGCCGGGCCCCGCCTGGACCGCCCTCAAGGAGCCCTGGCGGTCCCCGCACCCCGCGTCGAGAACCACCGAGCTAGACACTCGAATTAGCTGCCATCTTTTGACACCGCTGTTATCGAGACAGCACGGTGGATCAGTGGGTGGCACTGTTGCCTCACAGCAGGAAGGTCGTGGGAACCCCGGTCTGTCCCAGGTCCTTTCTGTGTGGAGTTTGCATGTTCTCCCCGTGTTCGTGTGGGTTTCCTCCCACCATCAAAGACATGTACAGTATGTTAGGGTTAATACTCCTGTCAAAGACATGTATGTTAGGGTTAATACTCCTGTCAAAGACATGTATGTTAGGGTTAATACTCCTGTCAGTGCCCCTGACCAAGGCACTGGCAAAAGAACTGGAGTTGGTCCCCGGGCGCTGCACTGCGGCTGCCCACTGCTCCTAGTTCTCGGAAGTAGAGGATGGGTCAAATGCTAAAAAAGGTATATTGCTCAGGAGGAAAGACTCTGGGGCGTGAGTGAACTGGGCGTTGTGGAAGATGAATTTCATTTTTTGTTTCATTGTACGTTATGAGAACCAAGACTTTTATTTGAGAACATGCAAAATAAGAAACCTGGATTGTTCTGGTCAGGAGATAATGTTACGTTGGAATGGTTATTCAGACAGGATGTTTTCTTGGGAGAGCATGGAAGCTGAGAATAGAGATGTCTTTATTTGAATGTTTGATTTTGTCTGTTACTTCTACATGTTTGCCTGAATGAACTCAATGTATTTGTTCGTTTGTTTGTTTGTTTGTACATAAATTACATATACATAAAGTATCTGTGTTTTGTAAGCCCCTGGGCACAAATAAATGATGAATGAATGGAGGAATTTTCCCACCGGGACAAAAAGAATACCTTATATTGAATACACTTTTAATATAAAATAATTTAATTTAATATAAATATTTTAATATAAAAGGTCAAAACACCTTGATAACTTAACTTATTAAATACACTTTTAATATAAAATCAAAACACCTTGATAACTTATTAATACACTTTTAATATCAAATCAAAACACCTTACGAGGAAATGATCGACCCGGTCTTTTGTTCTGATGATTTGTGGTCATCAAGCAGTTCATAAATCATCCCATCTAGTTTGGAGAGAGAGAGAAACTGTAGAAAGCGACAGAAACTCGATCTCTTTCTGTCTTTAACCCCTCGTCACATTCTCACCTGTTGATGCTCCATCAATCTCCCGCCCCCGACTCCCTGCCAAGAGGGTGTGTGTGTGTGTGTCCCTGTGTGTTTGTCCCTGTGTGTGTGTGTGTGTGTGTGTGTGTGTGTGTGTGTGTGTGCGCGTGTGTGTGTGCGTGCATGTGTGCGTGTGTGTGTGTGTGTGCGCGTGTGTGTGTGCGTGCATGTGTGTGTGTGCGTGTGTGCGTGCGCGTGTGTGGTGTGTGTGTGTGTGTGTCAGAACAATGGCAGCTCAGAGGCAATTTATAGCCCAAACCATTCCAGCGTGTGTGAGAGCATTGTCTCTGTGAGCTGCTTTGTCTGTGTTTATTTCCATCTCCAAAGTGATTAATCACAGAAAAGCAACTTACAAAAAGTCATTTTAAATTACGCAATCATATATATATATATATATATATATATATATATATATATACAGTATATATATATATATTCCATAGGGCCCTTTAGGCCTTGACTGCTCCCACTGCCTCGTTCATCCAAAACTCAAACCTGTGCTTTTGGAATACATGTGTTGTTTTGTTGCACGTCAGGTCTTTATCAATGATCTTCTCTTCTTATTGGTTTGATCCATTCTTGTTCCTCTTCACTGCAGTCATGTCAGATGTAGAAGAGGAGTACGAGTGAGTAGAACTACATGTTTTACATTGATTCTCATTTGCCGTCCTACTTGTGAATTCCAATGTAAATGCACAGCATAGCTCATCAGTTGGTCGTAATGTTATTTCTCTGTATCTTTCTTTTCCCCTCTCTGTAGGGAGCAGGCAGAGGGTAAGTTGAGTGGCAGTATGACTACAAACTGAAGGAGGCTTCACATTTCTATCTCATTGGTCACTTGTGTTTTGGTGTCTGTCTCTCTCTCTCTCTCTCTCTCTCTCTTTCAGAGGAGGAGGAGGGGGATGTTGATCATGCGGAGGAGTATGGGGGAGGTAAGGCCAGACAGATGGACTGATAGACAGATACAGTAGATAGACAGGCTGATAGACAGACAGGCAGACTGACAGACTAGACAGACAGATACAGTACAGTAGACAGACAGACAGACTGATAGACAGACAGATACAGTAGACAGACAGACAGACTGATGGACAGATACAGTAGATAGACAGACTGACAGACAGATAGACAGACTCACATGTATAGTAGACGTGCCCAATGAATTACATGTGGACACGTTTCCTGTAAGCTCAGTCATAATCCATGTCTGCAACTAATCAATGTTTCAGAGTCTGTCAGAGATGTTTCAGAGTTTGTGAGAGATGGGAAAAGTACGCACACGTCTTAAATTACGTAGAAGTACAGTTGTGTCCAAAAAAATAACCTTGTAAAAGTAGAAGTACTGAATCAACTTACCGGTATTTACTCAAGTAAAAGTAAAAAAGTACAGGCTCTGAAATGGACTCAAAAGTAAAAAAAAACATGTTTTTTTTTATCTCTCCTGGCTCTTTCTGTGCAAAGTTAACTGAACATCATGTCAGAGTAATATCATTTGTAGACTATTGAACTTACTTAAAAGATGCCCTCCAAACATGTTTTAAGATGTTTTGACTAATAATTTGTGTGATATGGTTTTCCACACAAGACGTTCAATTATCTCGTTAAAATCCTCAAAATGACATCTACTTCTCCCCCATTAGGCTACATTGTTGATGTGACACACTATACTATAGAGAGAGAGAGAGAGAGAGAGAGAGAGAGGTGGTTGAGCAAGCTAGACCATGCATGAAGAGAGGGAGCATGAAGAGTGCGAGATGAGAGAGACAAACAAACCTTATCTTGTTTTTGTCTGTCGTACACTAAAAAAGAAGTAGCAAGCCTTTTTGGAAAATGTAAGGAGTAGAAAGTACAGATGATTTATTTGTGTTAAAATGTAGGGAGTAAAAGCAAAAAGTTGTCAGCAAAACAAAATACTCAGTAAAGTAAAGATACTTGAAAATTCTACTTAAGTACAGTACTTGAGTACAAATACTTTGTTACTTCCCATCTCTGGAGTTCGTGCTCATTTCACACATTTTTTATGAGATGATGTTGTTCTGGATTTGATCAACCCCCGCCTGTCAAGAGACATAAATGGCATTGTGTCTTGTTTGAAGAACAGTGTGATTAATTAATTAATGTGTGAGGCTGCACTAACTCTGACCTGTCAACTTCCCCTCTATCCTGCTTTCCCATTGGCTGAAACTGTGCTGGCCCGGGCTATCAGAGCAACAAGAGTATCAAGGTAGGGTGAGAGATTTTAATGCCAAATCTAAATGCTGATTTGCATTTGTACGCTTTTACTGGCATTTTGGTAGCACTTTACATTACAGCTCGGCAACAACATGGTAATATCATGTAATTACCAAGGTAATAACCAGGTAATAGCTGTGGTCGTTTCTGTGTAATAACCATGAATCAGGACTGCAAAATGCTCACCTCCCCTTTTCCATTTAATTTCATGGTGATATTCGATTAAATGTAGTAACTTCCGTGAGAGGGGTCTGGCTGCATGTAAACAGGTTGCTGGCATAAGCCCTCCCCATGCTCTACACCTGCTCTCCCATTGGAGGCAACCATTTCAGTCAGAGTGTGTGTCGCTGTAAATGTCCCTGGCCACTGAAGTGAAAATGCAAAAAAAACACGCTAACTAGCTAGCAAGCTAATGGCAGAAACTTTTTTCCAAGGGCACTGCCGCTAAGTGCTGCCCAAGTTGAGTGTGATTGGTTAAACCAAACAGAGCATTTTTTCCCCCCAATTCCAGAATGCAGACCAACGCTGCCAGACTCCTCTCACGGAAGGCAAGCGAGACTAGATTAAATGTAGCCTGCGTTCTGTTGACAGTTACTGGCAGCAACCCATGTTAGGGGCTCGCCCAGAGGTGGAGGCGGGATTCGATCCACCGATCTCCCGCTTACGAAGCACACACGCTAACCACAACCCCAATACAGCTAGCTCTGTGGGGTTGTTAGGTAATCCCTATCTCTCTAGACGTTTAGTTTATATATTGACATGAAGTTAAGTGGAAACAGGGAGTTTAGCATTTTGCAGTCCTAATTCATGGTTATTACAGAGAAACTACCACAGATATAAATTTGGTAATCACATGATATTATTATTATCACACTATTACCCCCTATTACTGTAGCTGAGCTGCCTGTAATGTAAAGTGCTACCAGTATTTATTTAAGACCTTTCCACATGTAAGGATAATATCATATCATGTCATGTCATATCATATCATATCATATTCCCATGGACAGAGAGTTGTAGTATTGTCGACATTTCACTGTTTTTCTCGTTGCTCACTGTTGCTTTTGTTTAAAGGGGAAATTCACCCAACACAGAAATCAAATATGATATTCTATGATATGACCTTGGATATTTCAGTCAATATTTGAAGACTCAATAGTTTGTTTTCATACAAACTGTATAAAAATACGGAGGGATCACTCTGAGTCATTGTCAAACAAGTGCTTATATAGTAGACGTTTGAGAATTTCATTTAAATTCTCTACTATCAATTTTGTAAGGGTAAGTTACTCTTTTCAACATTTTGGCAACAACTCTCTTTATTGCTCTGCTTTGAGCTTTCACAAATCCTCCTTATTTCATGGTATTGAAGCATTCTAAAGCAGGAAATGTGTCAACAGCACTGGCACCATCCTGTCACTGCATTCACAGTGTTGGATTTGTCTCAATGATATCAGACAGTCAGGCTTGTTCATGTTCGGTTATGGAACATATTTTGCCTTTAACCCTATAGCATACATGGGCAAACTACGGCTCCGGCCCGCGGGCGCCACCTGTGTGGCCCGCGATGGAATTTACTTTTTTTTTTTTTTTTTTTTTTACACAGTGCACCTGAACGCAACATGCAAGATACCCGCTGAATAAGTGTCCAAATGTTCATGTCATTCTGGCCAATACTCCACTTCTGTTATAGCATTTCAGTCTGGAATATGGAATATCTTTCAATAATCTTTATGACTAAAAGGCTACATTGAATTAGAAATTTAAATAATTAACTCATTGGTTTTGGATTTATTTAGCTTCAAGACTGCATTTTTGTTAGTGTGACCCGCAACACAGGCTTTGATCATCCCGGGCCACTTACTGATACTTATGCTTAAATTAACCCACTCATATTCTGATTTATTTCAAGAAAAACATTTTGGCTAGTGGAAATTCTAATTGGCTGGTAACTTTAAAATCTAGCAGCCATATTGGCAGGTGGTCAAAAAAGTTAATTTCAAACCCTGAGAGCAGGTGGTGACATAGGAGTGAGTGAGAAAAGGATGAAATATTGGTGGTTAAGACTGAATAATGACATCACAACTGTTCATTTAAAATGAGTTATTCCTCTAAACGTGGCTTCAAATGCACCAAATTTTTCACGCTGGCGCCGTTCGGCCCTCAGCAAAACCTGGTAGCGAGGACATTTTTTGTGGGCCTCTCTATCATCAAAGTTACCCATCCATGGGTTACGGCATGACAATATTTGTTCGGCCCCCGGCAACAATCTGGGTTTCTCATGTGGCCCCCCATGAAAAATAATTGCCCACCCCTGCTATAAAGCCTGAACCATCAAAGAACTGAGAGAAAATTCCAATTATTTGAATCTGGAGTCTTTATTGGTCCTTCTGACAAAAAAAAAAAAAAATCATTTTGCAAGTCTGATCTTCAAATTGTCTCATATATTTTTTTTTTTTTTTTTTAAAGTATGTTTATTCATTTTTTAACCATCAGAGGGGCAAATAGCCATCAAAGAATGCAATAACAAATAATATGCCCTCTGTCCCCAGTCACCCACAACACAACACATACAATCTCCACAAAAACAACAAAACATAAAACCAAACACACAAACAAAAACAAACTCACAGAGCACCCACAGCAGGCAGAAGGTTAAAAAAAAAACAGAAAAAAAACACAGCAGGGGTATGCAGACCCAGCAAATGGACAAAGGCCCACCACACGTCACACGTCAGACCAAGCCAGTCCACAGAGACCACTCCTGAGGGCCCGAGCCCTATCCTCTCCAATGTAGTCCAGAAAGGGGATCCAGATTTGGAAGAATTTGAAAGGCCTATCCTTAAGCCAAAAGCCGATAGCTTCCAGAGGAAGAAGTTCCATAATACTCCGAATCCATTGCGAAACTGTTGGGGCTGAGTCTGAGATCCACTGAAGGAGAACACATCTTCTTGCACTATATAAAAGTACTTTGAGCAGCTTCAATGAAGAGGAAACAAGGCCCAATGCTGCCGTATGTAGTCCCAGGATGCAGGAGACAGGGCCAAGTGCAATTTTTTTCCCGAATATAATATCAACTTCTCTACATACTTTGACCCAGAAGTCACGAACAGCAGGGCAAACAAAAATACAGTGGAAATATGAACCTTCAGCAACCTTACATTTATTACAGAATTTAGAGAGAGAAGGGTTAAACTTGTTACGTTTTACTGGAGTGATTTGAAGCCTGTGTATAATCCTGAATTGCATTTCCCTGGCTTTGTTGGTGGATAAACAACCCGAAGAGCTCGACCATACATCATCCCACTCATCATCCAGAATAGTCTCTCCAAAATCAGCTTCCCAAAGAGACCTAGCACGAACTGTGTAATCATTAGTTGAAAGGGCCCTGTAAAACCTAGTGATCAACTTCCTGTTACCAGGATTTTGAATAACCCCTTCCACCGCTGAGATAGAGAAGCCATTAGAATACAGCTTAGTAGCAGAGGTGATGAAACTACGTATTTGAAAATATTTAAAGAGGTCATTCTGAGGCAGATCGTATTTCTCTCTAAGCTGATCAAAAGACATCACAACGTCCCTCTTCACCAAGTCGCCCACAGTCCTAATACCCCTTTCAGACCACAGGGAGAAGGCATGGTCCCCCACTCCGGGGGGGAATTCTGGATTTTGGAGGATAGGAGTGAGGAGAGAGATCGAACCTTCTTTTTTTTCAAATTTCCTTGTCAGTCTCCAGACTTTTAGAGTGTTCTGTAGGATAAAATTGTCTTTTACCTTAAGACTAACCCATTTCTTAGAGGCATATAAGATGTTACGAAGAGGAATGGGGGCCACTGGAGCAGCCTCCGAGGCGAGCCAGGTAGATTCAGGGTCATCTTTAAACCAATGCCACAGATAAGTACAGAGGCAGGCGACCTGGTAGCGTTTAAAATCTGGCACTGCTAAACCCCCTTCCTCACAAGGGCGCTGCAGTGTGGTGAGTCTCAGCCTAGCTCGCTTACTTCTCCAGAGAAAAGAAGACAAATAACTGTTTAAAAGTGAAAGTGATTTCCTTGTTAACAAAGCCGGGATCATTTGAAAGGGGTACAACAGGCGCGGGAGTATATTCATTTTAACAAGATTCACTCTTCCCAAGAGAGACAGTGGAAGAGCTGTCCAGCGGGCCAAATCCTCCCTAATCCTGCTAATAATGGGAACAAAGTTAGCTTTGTACAGGCCAGGGAGAGAGGGGGTAATATGTATTCCCAAGTAGACGAAACCTGATGGCGACCAGCGAAAAGGGGCAGAACATGATGGAGACCAGACTACATGAGGAGTCAGGGGCATTGCCTCAGATTTAGCATAATTGATCTTGTAGCCTGAAAAGTGGCCAAATGATTTAATTATGTCCACTACTCTTGCAATAGAGGCCTCAGGGTTGCTTAAAAAGAGAAGAACGTCGTCCGCATACAGGGAAATTTTATGCAGCACGGGACCTAATTGTATGCCCGACACCAGCGGATCGCTCCTAATGGCCTCCGCCAAGGGCTCTATAGCAAGGGCAAACAAGAGGGGTGAGGCTGGACAGCCCTGTCTAGAGCCACGCCTCACAGAGAACGCAGCAGACTTTAGGCCATTTGTGATAACTGAGGCACGGGGGGCAGCATATAGAAGGGATATCCACTTAATAAAGTTGTCACCCAGGTTGAATTTTGAGAGAACAGCCAACAGATAAGGCCACTCGACCCTGTCGAAGGCTTTCTCTGCATCAAGAGAAATCACGAGAGATTTGGCCTTCAGCTTTGTACCATGCTGTATAAGATTAAGGAGTCTCCTTACATTATTACAAGAGTTACGACCTAATATAAACCCAGTCTGGTCCACTGAGACAATATCTGGGAGGATACCTTCAAGCCTCCTGGCCAGGATTTTGGCCAATATTTTCCGGTCTACATCCAGCAAAGCGATTGGCCTATAAGAGGCACAGTCATCTGTAGGCTTGCCCTTTTTTAGAATTAATGAGATGTTTGCATCCATCATCGTGTCGGGGAGAGCTCCAGATTCAAAGGAGTAAGACAACATATTGAGCAGAGGGCTGATCAACAGGTCCCGAAAAGCTTTGTAAAATTCAGGAGTCAGACCATCAGGCCCGGGGGCCTTGTTATTTTGTAGATCACATATAGCGTTTATAACCTCCTCGCGGGTGACAGGCCTGTTCAACAGCTCCTTTTGTGCATCTGAGGCTTGAGGGAGATTAATAGAAGAAAGAAAATTATGTATCAAAGCTTCAGAATTGCAGTCTGACTCAGAATTGTATAGGCGTTCATAGAATTCAATGAATGAGTTGTTAATATCCTTGTTGTTATAAACTCTCTTCCCAGATCTGTCTTTTATAACTGGAATGGCCTGGGAGCCTGCCTTTACTTTAATTAGATTTGCCAAATACTTAGTAGGCTTGTTCCCGAATTCATACATCCTATGCTTACTGAACAGAATGGATTTCTGGGCCTCCTTGGACATGAGTGTGTCCAGAGCTGCAGTGACAGCATCAATTTGAAGTCTCCTGTCCTCTGACGGGTTAAGGTTAAACTCATCCTGCAGCTTGCCTAGCTGTTGTTCAAGATGCTGTTGCTGAGCCCTCTGCTTTTTCTTTAAATTTGCTGAAAATGAAATAGTAAAGCCACGGATAACAGCCTTGGCAGTCTCCCAGAGTAAACTAGGAGATACACCTGGGGTGTCATTCTCAATGAAAAAATACTTAAGCTGTTCTGTAAGATACGGACTAAAATTTGGGTTTTTAAGAAGATGGTTTGCAAACCGCCACTGCCCTTTGGGGCATTGACCTTTGCTGGACATGACCAGAAACACCGGCGCGTGATCGCTAATGATAATATTGCCGATGGAGCAGGAAAGCACATTTTCAAGAGCATATTTAGAAGTAAAAAAATAATCAATTCTAGATGATGATTTGTGGACCTTTGAGTAAAATGTATACTGTCTATCAGTAGGGTGGAGAGTCCTCCAAGTATCAATAAGTTGTAAATCGCTGCAGCAACCAAGTAGAGATCGCCCATAGCCCACGTTAGACTGTGCTGTTTTACCAGACCTGTCCAGACGTGAATTCAGACAACAGTTGAAATCGCCGGCTACCACAGAGGACTCAACAATCCATTCTGAGAACAGGGAGAAGACTTTAGTGTAGAAATCTGAAGAGCGAACAGGAGGGGCATACACATTTAAATAAGAAACAGCCTCCCCATATAGTGTCCCTTTAATCATAACATACCTGCCCACTGTGTCAGCCTTAACTTTCACCTCTGTTAGCGGCAGGGATTTATGGATTAGTATGGCTACCCCTCTGCTCCTAGTCGTGAATGAGGAATAGTAGACCTGGCCCACCCATTCTCTTTTTAATTTTGCATGTTCACTGTCATCTAGATGAGTCTCCTGAATCAAAGCTATATGCACCTTCTCCTTTTTTAAATAATTTAGAATCTTTTTTCGTTTAATAGGGCCCTGGACCCCATGGACATTCCAAGAACACATCCTAATTGTAGATTTATCAGCCATTAGCCCAGATGGTGTACTCAACCAATCTGTCTAAATCCCCAGGTGCTATGCAGAAACTCTGTGTAAAAAAAAAACATATAAAAGAAACACAAGCAAGACATAGAAATTGTGTGGAGAGAAGACAAAAACAAAAACACATAAACCCTCCCACCCCTCCCCAGACGCTTCCCCAAACGAAGTGTCTAGTACACTCTACACTGTGCATCCTAACTGTGCACTAAACCAGTGCTCCACATGTAACCATGTATAATCACAAACGTCGTGAAAAAGCTTGTAATAAAAACAGAGCATGAACAAAACGGGACCGAACAACTGTCCAAACTCACCACACTTAGTCATGTAGAATACCAGCGGCTTAGAAAAACAAAACTAAAGACCAAAATAAATAAAATAAAATTAGATAATACTTATAATAATGCCAAAACAGAGGTCCCAAATATCCTTAGCCGTCCATGATGGTCAGCCTGTGGCAAAGGCTGAAATATAAACAAAACTATTAGCTGGTGAAAAAGTTATCCAATGGCGCCATCTGTTGGCTTAGGCCGGAGTGTGGGCGCAATGGAATCCAGATAGAATTTCTCCGCCTCCTCCGGTGTGTTGAAGCTGAGCCTCGCGTTGTTGAATGTAACCTGGAGCCGAGCGGGATACAGCAGCCCGTATCTGATCTGCGCAGCCCGGAGCTTCTGCTTGATGTTGTAATATGACGCTCTTCGTTTGGTGACTTCTGCTGTGAAATCTGGGAAGACGTGCACCGTATGACCGCGGAAGGTAAGCGGGCCCTTCTCTCTGGCCAATTGGAGGATGCGCTGCTGTACTCTGAAGTGATGTACCTTCACCATCATGGGTCTAGGGGGAGCATTTTGACCCACGCCTGACCGGGAAGCAAGACGGTGTGCCCGGTCTAACATCTCCGGTCCTTCGGGGATATCCATGCCCAACGTCTGAGCGAAGAAATCCGTCATGAATGACGTAACTTGCGGGCCCTCCATGTTTTCTGGAATGCCGATCACACGTAAATTCTGACGCCTGCTCCTCGACTCCAAGTCCTCCGTTTTAGCCAACAATAACTTGTTGCACTTCTCTAGAGCTTCACATTTGGTCTCAAGTGTAGTGATCCTGTCGTCACAATTTTGCAAAGAGGTCTCCACTGCAGTGAGACGAGAGCCAAACGAGTCCAACGTAGACTGTAAAGTGTCCATTGAGCCGCGGGTTTCACCTCGGAAACTTTCGATAAGTTTGACAACAGTAGCGAGGGACGGGTCTTCCTCCTCGTCGCCGCCATGTTTGCTGGGCGATAGCTGAATGTTTCTTTCTCGTCGAGAAAGAGTCCGACCAATGCGTTCCTGGCGACCACCTTTCTCACCCGCCATACCGAAAAATGTATCGTTCGGTCCCAGACAGAGAAAACTGTAAAAATATATCTCAAAAAGACGTTTGATATTCAATTAAAGAACGGATATGCAGGAGCTGGTAAAGACGCGTCTACTCACTACCCATGCTAGCCACGCCTCCTCAAATTGTCTCATATATGATACATCAGGCCTTATATAGTCCTCACGTTTTTTTCTCAACAAACAAAAACATAATAAAACAAGACAAGATTTAACACAAACTTTGTCCTTTAATTTTGAAATTACTTGAACTTGAACAATGTAAAGGAAACCACATTTTTCCATATTGTATGACGTCATACATATTCTGCATCTGCTACATTCTGCTACATCACGCAGCAATGAGTAATCCACCAATGGAACTGGCAGGGTGGAAAAGGAACATTTTAGTTAGTTTGGCTCAGTCAGTCAGCATCTTCAACTGAGTATTTTCTTGCCATCTAAAAGGCATTGTGTAAAAAATTACAAAATTATACCGGTTATAAATATCTTAATTTTTACTCTAAATACACCTAATTATGTCATTTAAACCTTTAATTATTTTACTTGAGTAATAAAAAGACTGTATGTTGCTTGATGATATGCATCATGCATGAAATGCAATAAAATGACAATTGACCAATTTGCTGATAAATTAACTTAAATGAACGAGAAGTAGAGAAAATCCCGCAAGACACTGACCTTACTGGTAAACTCTTTATTAGAAGATAAATAGGGAAAACAACGTTTCGGTGCTAGACCTTCGTCAGGTTTTAAAAGACTGACTCATGTCAGTGAGGTATATACAGTATATATACAGGCTGGCCACACCCTGAAAATTGCTCAGGTGAGCTTGATTAGGGAACAGTGGGTGTGGCTAGATAAAAAATTATAGCCTACATACAGCCAACAACAACAACAATAATTAACAATAAAGAGATAACCTTTTCAGAGTATACATGTAGAAAAAACTCCATCAATACATATCACATGGATAAAATTGGAAATTGGATGTAACATTATAGCCTGAAGGTAGTGCAGTCTGGACTTTGTATTGGGCCTCAGTGATGTGTGGCTCTTGTTGCATGATGGGAAATGGTAGATTTATTTTAAGCTTGCTGACAGCAGCACATTTTAACTTGCCTTTCAATCATTCCACATCTCTCCTCTTCTCCTCTCCTCTGCCCTGTTCTCTCTCCTCTCTCTTTGTTTGTTTCCAATCTTATGCCTCCAAATCTCCTGCTGTGATGCTTCCTTCCTTCTTTTTGACCCTTGCTCCCTTCTTTTCTATCTTACTCCCTCTCTCCTTTCCTTCCTTCCTTCCTCCCTGCCTTCCCTCGCATGCCCCTCTCTTCCTTTTCATCATTCATTACACCGTATGTCTGTTCCATCAGATCAAGACGACCAGGAGGAAGGTGAGAAAACAAAAACCAAGGAACCATCCTTTCCTTTTTGTTTCCCTCTCCCTCCCTCCTTTCCTCCCTCTCTCCCTCCCTCCCTCCCTCTCTCCCTCTCTCCCTCCCTCCCTCTCTCTCCCTCCCTCCCTCCCTCTCTCCCTCCCTCTCTCCCTCTCTCCCTCCCTCCCTCCATCCCTCCCTCCTCCCTCCCTTCCACCCTCCCTCCCACTTCTCCTTTCTTCCTTTGCTCACCCGTCTCTTCTCTTTCATCCACTAATCTGATCCGTGCGTTGATTGCTTTCTTCCCTTCCCTCCGTCTTTCATTGTGTCTTCATGTGGCTGCTCCATCAGATCAAGACGTCCAGGAGGAAGGTGAGACCTTGCAGAAGTGTGATTTTACAACAGGATAAAACTCACGCTACAAGATTTTCTCCTCCAATTCAGCACCACATTGGCTGACTCAGATGGAATTTTAAGACCAACACCTAAAAAAAAAAACGTGTCTTGACAATCCTATGTAAAACAATTATGAATTCCTTCAAATTGTGAAGCGTAGTCCAAATTCTCCAATCACCCACAACTTGTGACATTGTTTGGTGAATGGCCTTATAGGTGCTAAATGTGGTCAAAATCGAGTAGTGTATCAATCCAGACTAGTAACGAAGGATTGGTAAGAAAGGAACGAGACTGACATGTTACAGACTAAGATTGTAAGATACAACCTGTTTTGATTTCACTTTAGTGTTACACAAAGTTTTTTTTTTTTTTTTTTTTTTTACGTCACATTTGCAACCCGATATTTAAACCAGATATTGCAACTTCCTACTCTACCTAATAGTTGAGTAGCTATTTGTTGATCACACGCTTGCTGTGCTTTGGCTTTACGTTAGTCCTTTTCTCTCACAGCAAAAGAGACATCGTCTTCACACAGCTGAGAGAAAGTCATGATAATCCATCTTCTCGTTCTCTTTTTGCTTGTCTTTCTCTCTGTCTCTCTCATTAACAGAGGAAGAGCGTCCCAAACCCAAGTACGTTCCTTCACTCACTCTCCTTGCATTATGTTTGATTGTTGTGGTCCTAGTTGACTATTGACCTTATCATTTGCCCATATGAGGACGCTTCTGCCTCCGTCATTTTGTAATCGTTTTTCCGTTTTAGACCCGGAAGTAGATTACTCCTACCTTCATAAGCTGTTTCCAAGCAAAAAACCCCAAACTGTTATAACGTTTTAATATTTTCTCGGAACGTAACGTAGCATTCCAAATATATGTGACCAGTTTATCAGAATAACGCCTATTTGGACATTTTTAACGAGCAGCGAGGACTGAGACTGCGAGGACTGTCTATCTGTCAACCCCTACTGCCTGGCAGTGAGAAAACACTGTCGACGTGCTTTTGTAGGCTCTAACTCACGTTAAATGCCGACCGGGTACAGCCATCGGCTCCTCGCAGCAGTAACGCTATGAGCATGTCGCTGAAGTTGGCTGCAGTGTAGCTTCTGAATGTTGCCAAACTTCATCCATAGTTTATAGTTTACAATCCAACCGGCTGGCTAAGCTGAACCAGAAGAACAAATACAATTGCGTCTAACACGGAAGATAAAAAGTGGGCGTGGCAACATAAGGTGAATAGGACAAAATGGTAGATTCTCCTATTCATTCTTCAATATTAACTTGTCATTTTTAAAGTTTTGTGTTCCCTTCTTTCTCCAGACCCATCGCGCCTCAGCATAACCCCAAGATTCCTGAGGGGGACAGGGTGGACTTTGATGTAAGTAGATTCCTGAGGGGGACAGAGTGGACTTTGATGTAAGTAGAGTCCTGAGGGGGACAGGGTGGACTTTGATGTAAGTAGATTCCTGAGGGGGACAGGGTGGACTTTGATGTAAGTAGATTCCTGAGGGGGACAGGGTGGACTTTGATGTAAGTAGATTCCTGAGGGGGACAGGGTGGACTTTGATGTAAGTAGATTCCTGAGGGGGACAGGGTGGACTTTGATGTAAGTAGATTCCCGGGGGGGACAGGGTGGACTTTGATGTAAGTAGATTCCTGAGGGGGACAGGGTGGACTTTGATGTAAGTAGATTCCTGAGGGGGACAGGGTGGACTTTGATGTAAGTAGATTCCCGGGGGGGACAGGGTGGACTTTGATGTAAGTAGATTCCTGAGGGGGACAGGGTGGACTTTGATGTAAGTAGATTCCTGAGGGGGACAGGGTGGACTTTGATGTAAGTAGATTCCTGAGGGGGACAGGGTGGACTTTGATGTAAGTAGATTCCTGAGGGGGACAGGGTGGACTTTGATGTAAGTAGATTCCTGAGGGGGACAGGGTGGACTTTGATGTAAGTAGATTCCTGAGGGGGACAGAGTGGACTTTGATCTAAGTAGATTCCTGAGGGGGACAGGGTGGACTTTGATGTAAGTAGAGTCCTGAGGGGGACAGGGTGGACTTTGATGTAAGTAGATTCCTGAGGGGGACAGGGTGGACTTTGATGTAAGTAGAGTCCTGAGGGGGACAGAGTGGACTTTGATGTAAGTAGTGTGAGTGAAAATTATTGATTGATTGATTGATTGATTGATTGATTGATTGATTGATTGATTGATTGATTGTTGATCATTAGTGTCTGTGTTCAGTGTTGGTCAGTGGACTTCCCCATCTGAGAGATGCTGTAGTTCCAAAACATAATTAAAAAACATCATTAAGATGAATCATCTCTGCTTGCTGAGCTTCAAAGGCCTTCAGGCATGTGAGGGAGAGAACGTCCAGGTCTGCCTGACCAGAGTGACAGTTGAATCCTCCTGGTGAGGTGATGGAACTTTACAGCAGACTCCGGAGGGTGGGGGCCAGCCACTGCTCCTTATAAGATATAGATATGAGTTAGCTTTTGGGGCACTTCTTCTGAAACTTCCAATCGAGTGTGACTCTCTGTATACAGACAGTGTGACTCTCTGTATACAGACAGTGTGACTCTCTGTATACAGACAGTGTGACTCTCTGTATACAGACAGTGTGACTCTCTGTATACAGACAGTGTGACTCTCTGTATACAGACAGTGTGACTCTCTGTATACAGACAGTGTGACTCTCTGTATACAGACAGACCATTACTTGGAAATAAGTCCTCCTTTGTTCATTTCAACGAGTGACTGATTAATTGTTTCAAACAACAAGCATGTTTTGCCATTACGGTAGATTCCTGAGGGGACAGATTTTGATGTAAGTTAAAGAAATAAGATCAAGTCAAGAGAGGCTTTGAGGCTGCATCACAAATGGACAAAAACATTTTTTACGTATCTAATTATATACATATATATTATTTTTTATATATAGTACATAGCCATGTATTATATCTATATATGTATATATTTAAAATCTGCTGCTCCTGAAATGAACTGCTGCCACACTCCTCGCACTTTAATGGCGCCAGCTGTGAGCGAAACAAAATTAACTTTAAGTGGCTCCTTGTTGAGCGAACACATGCACCTTAAACTGTTTTCCTTGCTCTTACATCAGGTATTATGTTGTTTTTATGATGTCTCTAATTTATATGTTCTTATATTGTTCTCCTTTCTTAGTACTCAGTTGTTTTTATGACATTTTATGATTTATGATATCCTAGTTGATCTACCCACCAGGACCTTGAGTTCATATTTGGTTCCCTTCCATGTTTCATGTTTTGGAATGACAATAAATATCGTTGAACCTTGAACTTGAACCAAATCACCCGGAAACCACGGCTGACGCATCATGAGTTCCACTGGAGAATTGACAATCAGATAAAAGAGATACCTGAAAACACTGTTTGATGTATGCGTGTGTGTGTGTGTGTGTGTGTGTGTGTGTGTGTGTGTGTGTGTGTGTGCGCGTGTGTGTGTGTGTGTGTGTGTGTGTGTGCGTGTGTGTGCGTGTGTTTGCGTGTGTGTGTGTGTGTGTGTGTGTGTGTATCCTTCTCTTCCTTCAACTCCATCTCACCCTTTCTCCCATTTCGTATCTTCGTTCCCTCCCTCCCGCTACCAGGACATCCACAGGAAACGTATGGAGAAGGACTTCCTGGAGCTCCAGACTCTGATCGACGTCCACTTCGAGCAGAGGAAGAAGGAGGAGGAGGAGCTTATCGGCCTCAAGGACCGAATCGTAGGTCCACTTCCTGGTTTGATACTAACTTAATTAATGACGAATTTGAATCCCTTGATTGGCTGGAGAAGTCTGGGTGTGGAAAGTGAATGAGAACATTGCATGTATTTTTATGCCTCCGCCGGGCCAGAGGCATTACGTATTGTCGTTATCTCAGGAACGCCTTGATGGAATTGCTTCACATTTGGCTCAAACGTCCACTTGGACTCAAGGATGAAGTGATTCGATTTTTGGTGCTCAAAGGTCAACGTTCAAGGTCACTGGGACCTCTCGACCATCCATTTCATGCTCGTTAATGCGATATCTCAGGAACGCCTTCACGGAATTTCTTCAAATTTAGCTCAAACATCAAGTTGGACTCAAGGGTGAACTGATTACATTTTGGTGGACAAAGGTCAAAGTTCAAGGTCATTGTGGCTGCATGTCTGTTCCATCAAGGAAGGGGCAGGGCTAGGTAAAATGGGCCATACAGTAGCTAGAGATTGGAAGGTCGCAGTGAGTCGGGAGTGGGTGAATCAGTCACTGAAGATGCTGCTGAAGGTCCCCACAGTCTCATGTGAGAGGAGATGCTGCTGAAGGTCCCCACAGTCTCATGTGAGAGGAGATGCTGAAGGTCCCCACAGTCTCATGTGAGAGGATATGCTGCTGAAGGTCCCCACAGTCTCATGTGAGAGGAGATGCTGCTGAAGGTCCCCACAGTCTCATGTGAGAGGAGATGCTGCTGAAGGTCCCCACAGTCTCATGTGAGAGGAGATGATGCTGAAGGTCCCCACAGTCTCATGTGAGAGGAGATGCTGCTGAAGGTCCTCACAGTCTCATGTGAGAGGAGATGATGCTGAAGGTCCCCACAGTCTCATGTGAGAGGAGATGATGCTGAAGGTCCCCACAGTCTCATGTGAGAGGAGATGCTGCTGAAGGTCCCCACAGTCTCATGTGAAGATGCTGCTGAAGGTCCCCACAGTCTCATGTGAGAGGAGATGCGGCTGAAGGTCCCCACAGTCTCATGTGAGGGGAGATGCTGCTGAAGGTCCCCACAGTCTCATGTGAGAGGAGATGCTGCTGAAGGTCCCCACAGTCTCATGTGAAGATGCTGCTGAAGGTCCCCACAGTCTCATGTGAGAGGAGATGCGGCTGAAGGTCCCCACAGTCTCATGTGAGGGGAGATGCTGCTGAAGGTCCCCACAGTCTCATGTGAGAGGAGATGCTGCTGAAGGTCCCCACAGTCTCATGTGAGAGGAGATGGTCCTCACAGTCTCATGTGAGAGGAGATGCGGCTGAAGGTCCTCACAGTCTCATGTGAAGATGCTGCTGAAGGTCCCCACAGTCTCATGTGAGAGGAGTTGCCCATGATTGACGTCAGTCTGTTTCTGTCCCTCTCAGTGCGGCCTCCTCCCCAGCAGACCACTGCATAGAATACTAGGACTGCATGTATACCATAGTTCTACTCCGTCACACCATCGAAACACAATAAATGCCAAAAATGTGTACAGCCAAAGTCAATATTGGTCATATTCTCATTTTCCATTCCTTATTTTGGGTACCTTCCTTCTTTCCTTCTTTCACTCCCTCTTTTCCTCTTCCCTTCATTTTATCGCCCTCTGGCTTCTCTCCATCTCATCCACACTCTCCTCTCTCTCTCCCCCTCTCTCTCCCTCTCCTCTGTCTCTCTCTCTCCCCCTCTCTCTCCCTCTCCTCTGTCTCTCTCTCTCCCCCTCTCCTCTGCCTCTCTCTCTCCCCCTCTCTCTCCCTCTCCTCTGTCTCTCTCTCTCCCCCTCTCTCTCCCTCTCCTCTGTCTCTCTCTCTCCCCCTCTCTCTCCCTCTCCTCTGTCTCTCTCTCTCCCCCTCTCTCTCCCTCTCCTCTGTCTCTCTCTCTCCCCCTCTCTCTTCCTCTCCTCTGTCTCTCTCTCTCTCCCTCTCCTCTGTCTCTCTCCCCCTCTCTCTCCCTCTCCTCTGTCTCTCTCTCTCCCCCTCTCTCTCCCTCTCCTCTGTCTCTCTCTCTCCCCCTCTCTCTCCCTCTCCTCTGTCTCTCTCTCTCCCCCTCTCTCTCCCTCTCCTCTGTCTCTCTCTCTCCCCCTCTCTCTCCCTCTCCTCTGTCTCTCTCTCTCCCCCTCTCTCTCCCTCTCCTCTGCCTCTCTCTCTCCCCCTCTCTCTCCCTCTCCTCTGTCTCTCTCTCTCCCCCTCTCTCTCCCTCTCCTCTGTCTCTCTCTCTCCCCCTCTCTCTCCCTCTCCTCTGTCTCTCTCTCTCCCCCTCTCTCTCCCTCTCCTCTGTCTCTCTCTCTCCCCCTCTCTCTCCCTCTCCTCTGTCTCTCTCTCTCCCCCTCTCTCTTCCTCTCCTCTGTCTCTCTCTCTCTCCCTCTCCTCTGTCTCTCTCCCCCTCTCTCTCCCTCTCCTCTGTCTCTCTCTCTCCCCCTCTCTCTCCCTCTCCTCTGTCTCTCTCTCTCCCCCTCTCTCTCCCTCTCCTCTGTCTCTCTCCCCCTCTCTCTCCCTCTCCTCTGTCTCTCTCTCTCCCCCTCTCTCTCCCTCTCCTCTGTCTCTCTCTCTCCCCCTCTCTCTCCCTCTCCTCTGTCTCTCTCCCCCTCTCTCTCCCTCTCCTCTGTCTCTCTCTCTCCCTCTCCTCTGCCTCTCTCTCTCCCCCTCTCTCTCCCTCTCCTCTGTCTCTCTCTCTCCCCCTCTCTCCCTCTCTCGCTGTCTCTCTTTCTCTGGGGCGACTGTAGCTCATGTCCGTTAGAGCGGGTCATCCACTAATCACTTTGGATAAAAGAGGTCGGTGCCGGTGGTTTGATCCCCGTCCCCTCCTGTCTGCATGTCGAAGTGTCCTTGGGATACTGAACCGCAAATTGCTCCTGATGGTGTGCCAGCACCCTGCGTGGTAGCCTGCCGCCATCGGTGTGTGAATGGGTTTGTGAATGGGTGAATGTACCTACTCATTGTAAAGCGCTTTGGATAAAAGCGCTATATACATGTAGGCCATTTACCTTTCCCATTCTCTCTCTCCCCTGCTCTCCCTCACTCTGTCCCTGTCCCCCCTTCTCCCCCTCCCTCTCTCCCTCCCTCTCCCTCCCTCTCTCTCCCTCCCTCCCTCTCTCTCCCTCCCTCTCTCTCTCTCCCTCTCTCTCCCTCCCTCTCTCTCTCTCTCTCTCCCTCGTTCAGGAGCATCGCCGCTCAGAGAGAGCTGAGATCCAGAGGGTCCGGACTGAGAAGGAGAAGGACAGACAGAACAGGATTGCGGTACGCAGACACACACACACACACACACACACACACACACACACACACACACACACACACACAGACACACACACACACACACACACACACACACACACACATATATACACAGTATATATTTCTTTTTTAGGATTTTGCAGGATAGAGTGCCTTATTATCGTATACAAATTTACCACATTCAAAATGTTCATATTTGATTAAATAAAATTCAGTTTTTCTATTTCTCATATTATCTCAAAACACCACAGGTCTATTTATTCATGGAGAAACAATCCAGGCACAAAACATCAGATCTCGCGCTCCACTGAAACATTCCACATACAAAGCTTCCCACGCCTTTCTCTGTAGAGTGAATATTAATATCATGCAGATACAGATATAAACATGATTATCTGATATCTCCTCCCTCCATGTCTTTCACTGTAGAATGAATATTAATATCATGCAGATACAGATATAAATATGATTAGCTGATATCTCCTCCCTCCATGTCTTTCACTGTAGAGTGAATATTAATATCATGCAGATACAGATATAAACATGATTATCTGATATCTCCTCCCTCCATGTCTTTCACTGTAGAATGAATATTAATATCATGCAGATACAGATATAAACATGATTATCTGATATCTCCTCCCTCCATGTCTTTCACTGTAGAGTGAATATTAATATGATGCAGATACAGATATAAACATGATTATCTGATATCTCCTCCCTCCATGTCTTTCTCTGTAGACAGTGAATATTAATATTATGCAGATACAGATATAAACATGATTATCTGATATCTCCTCCCTCCATGTCTTTCTCTGTACAGAGTGAATATTAATATGATGCAGATACAGATATAAACATGATTATCTGATATCTCCTCCCTCCATGTCTTTCTCTGTAGACAGTGAATATTAATATTATGCAGATACAGATATAAACATGATTATCTGATATCTCCTCCCTCCATGTCTTTCTCTGTAGACAGTGAATATTAATATTATGCAGATACAGATATAAACATGATTAGCTGATATCTCCTCCCTCCATGTCTTTCACTGTAGAGTTAATATTAATATTATGCAGATACAGATATAAACATGATTATCTGATATCTCCTCCCTCCATGTCTTTCTCTGTAGACAGTGAATATTAATATTATGCAGATACAGATATAAACATGATTATCTGATATCTCCTCCCTCCATGTCTTTCTCTGTACAGAGTGAATATTAATATCATGCAGATACAGATATAAACATGATTATCTGATATCTCCTCCCTCCATGTCTTTCTCTGTAGAGTGAATATTAATATTATGCAGATACAGATATAAATATGATTATCTGATATCTCCTCCCTCCATGTCTTTCTCTGTAGAGTGAATATTAATATCATGCAGATACAGATATAAACATGATTATCTGATATCTCCTCCCTCCATGTCTTTCTCTGTAGAGTGAATATTAATATTATGCAGATACAGATATAAATATGATTATCTGATATCTCCTCCCTCCATGTCTTTCACTGTAGACAGTGAATATTAATATTATGCAGATACAGATATAAACATGATTAGCTGATATCTCCTCCCTCCATGTCTTTCACTGTAGAGTGAATATTAATATCATGCAGATACAGATATAAACATGATTAGCTGATATCTCCTCCCTCCATGCCTTTCTCTGTACAGAGTGAATATTAATATCATGCAGATACAGATATAAACATGATTAGCTGATATCTCCTCCCTCCATGTCTTTCTCTGTAGAGTGAATATTAATATTATGCAGATACAGATATAAATATGATTATCTGATATCTCCTCCCTCCATGTCTTTCACTGTAGAGTGAATATTAATATCATGCAGATACAGATATAAACATGATTATCTGATATCTCCTCCCTCCATGTCTTTCTCTGTAGAGTGAATATTAATATTATGCAGATACAGATATAAACATGATTATCTGATATCTCCTCCCTCCATGTCTTTCACTGTAGAGTGAATATTAATATCATGCAGATACAGATATAAACATGATTAGCTGATATCTCCTCCCTCCATGTCTTTCACTGTAGAGTGAATATTAATATGCAGATACAGATATAAACATGATTATCTGATATCTCCTCCCTCCATGTCTTTCTCTGTAGAGTGAATATTAATATCATGCAGATACAGATATAAACATGATTATCTGATATCTCCTCCCTCCATGTCTTTCACTGTAGAGTTAATATTAATATCATGCAGATACAGATATAAACATGATTATCTGATATCTCCTCCCTCCATGTCTTTCTCTGTAGAGTGAATATTAATATTATGCAGATACAGATATAAACATGATTAGCTGATATCTCCTCCCTCCATGCCTTTCTCTGTAGAGTGAATATTAATATTATGCAGATACAGATATAAATATGATTATCTGATATCTCCTCCCTCCATGTCTTTCACTGTAGAGTTAATATTAATATCATGCAGATACAGATATAAACATGATTATCTGATATCTCCTCCCTCCATGTCTTTCTCTGTAGAGTGAATATTAATATCATGCAGATACAGATATAAACATGATTAGCTGATATCTCCTCCCTCCATGTCTTTCACTGTAGAGTGAATATTAATATCATGCAGATACAGATATAAACATGATTATCTGATATCTCCTCCCTCCATGTCTTTCTCTGTAGAGTGAATATTAATATCATGCAGATACAGATATAAACATGATTAGCTGATATCTCCTCCCTCCATGTCTTTCACTGTAGACAGTGAATATTAATATTATGCAGATACAGATATAAACATGATTATCTGATATCTCCTCCCTCCATGTCTTTCACTGTAGAGTGAATATTAATATCATGCAGATACAGATATAAACATGATTAGCTGATATCTCCTCCCTCCATGTCTTTCACTGTAGAGTGAATATTAATATCATGCAGATACAGATATAAACATGATTAGCTGATATCTCCTCCCTCCATGTCTTTCACTGTAGAGTGAATATTAATATCATGCAGATACAGATATAAACATGATTAGCTGATATCTCCTCCCTCCATGTCTTTCACTGTAGAGTGAATATTAATATCATGCAGATACAGATATAAACATGATTATCTGATATCTCCTCCCTCCATGTCTTTCTCTGTACAGAGTGAATATTAATATTATGCAGATACAGATATAAACATGATTAGCTGATATCTCCTCCCTCCATGTCTTTCTCTGTAGAGTGAATATTAATATCATGCAGATACAGATATAAACATGATTAGCTGATATCTCCTCCCTCCATGTCTTTCACTGTAGAGTGAATATTAATATCATGCAGATACAGATATAAACATGATTATCTGATATCTCCTCCCTCCATGTCTTTCACTGTAGAGTGAATATTAATATTATGCAGATACAGATATAAACATGATTAGCTGATATCTCCTCCCTCCATGTCTTTCTCTGTAGAGTGAATATTAATATCATGCAGATACAGATATAAACATGATTATCTGATATCTCCTCCCTCCATGTCTTTCACTGTAGAGTGAATATTAATATTATGCAGATACAGATATAAATATGATTATCTGATATCTCCTCCCTCCATGTCTTTCTCTGTAGAGTGAATATTAATATCATGCAGATACAGATATAAACATGATTATCTGATATCTCCTCCCTCCATGTCTTTCTCTGTAGAGTGAATATTAATATGCAGATACAGATATAAACATGATTATCTGATATCTCCTCCCTCCATGTCTTTCTCTGTAGAGTGAATATTAATATGCAGATACAGATATAAACATGATTATCTGATATCTCCTCCCTCCATGTCTTTCACTGTAGAGTGAATATTAATATTATGCAGATACAGATATAAACATGATTATCTGATATCTCCTCCCTCCATGTCTTTCACTGTAGAGTGAATATTAATATTATGCAGATACAGATATAAACATGATTATCTGATATCTCCTCCCTCCATGTCTTTCACTGTAGAGAATGAATATTAATATCATGCAGATATAGATATAAATATGATTATCTGATATCTCCTCCCTCCATGTCTTTCTCTGTAGAGTGAATATTAATATCATGCAGATACAGATATAAATATGATTAGCTGATACCCCCCCCCCCCTCCTTCCCTCAGGAGGAGCGGCAGAGGAAGGAGGAAGACGAGGCCAAGAGGAAGGCTGATGCTGACGCCAATAAGAGGAAGGTGCTGTCTGGGGTGGGAGCCAACTTTGGAGGCTTCCTGGCCAAGGTCAGTGCGTTGTTGTTGTTGTTGTTGTTGTTGTTGTGGTTGTTGTGGTTGTTGTTGTTGTTGTTGTTGTTCAAGATTCAAGATTATTTTAATTTGTCCCGAGGGAAATTTGTCTTGGACATACAGGCTGCCACATAGGTACACAGTGCCATAACAAAAACAACAACAAAAAAACAATAGTGCATAGCACACCAGTGCCGACATGTGCAAATACACAACCAAAGTGCAAACATCAATAATTTACAGTACAATCAACAATACATTACCTATGACCTGAGTTTAGGAGACTGACTGATATGGGGATGAAAGAGTATTTGTATCTGTTGAGGTGTCTTTTTTTGTTCTTGATTGGGACTCTGTAACGCCTGCCAGATGGAAGCAGTTCGTATTCTGAATACAAGACATGAGAGGGGTCAGCAATGATCTTCCTAGCTTGTCTGATTACAGTTTCCTCAAAGAGTATTTGAAGGGTGGGGTGCTCCCTCACCCCCATCACTTTCATTGCAGTATGAGTCAGTCTATTTATTTGTGATTTCAGCTTAACTGGTAAGTTGCCAAACCAAGCAGACATACCGTAACGAAAAATGCTCTCTATGGTCCCTATTCTCCCACAGGCCTTCGGCGCTAAAACGGGCCTTAAACGCAAAAAAACGTGCCTTGCGCCTGTTTCGGGAAAATAGCAATAGGCTTTAGGCTGCCAAATGCGCTTTAGGCCGAATGGGCGTGGCGGAGTCCCTGAATGCGCCGAAGTGGGCGTGGCGGCGCTAAATACCGGCGTACTACTATCTTCCAGCCATCTTCCGACCTGGCCGACTTTTAGCGCTTTGCGCTTTTGAAAAGCTGGCCTAAAGCAGGATTCTGTGCACCGGGGACAGGAAAGTGAATGGAGAATACAATATATAGAAAAAAATACTTTAGAATACAATAGAATATAAGATTGCAACCCTTCTCAGGCTTTTTGGGTGAAGCTGTAATGCAGTTTCATAAATTTAGTTTAGGCTATCATAATAATCCCCATTTATGTGTAATATAGCTCTACGTTTTATTACCCCCCCCCCCCGAAATTAGCTAGGCTACTAATATTACTAATATTCCTAATTAATATGTATTATTATTTCATTCAGATAATTGACATTATAGGCATGTATATCGTTTAATGTGAGAGAAAGGGAGAGAGAAAGAAAGAGAGAGAGAAACTGGATCAACTGTTGTGTAGCGCTTCTTCAAACCCCACTCTTCATTACAGCTATTCATTACAGAATTGTCTGTTGTATTTATTTTTTCTGTGTGCAAAGCATAGAAAGTTATAATTATTTCCAAATGTTTCCCCCGTCTGTGGCAGCGGAGCTGTCCGAGGTGCTGAACAAGCGCAGCGCATAGACGGCCACCTGGGGCGGCTCACTCAGGCGGTCCAGGACTGGGCGCGGGGCGTCGGCGGGGTAATTCTCCTCCCCAAACAGTGCGCGATGGTACATTTGAACCTGAATGGATAGATGAATAAACAACTTAAGTAAAGAGTTGTTTTGTAGCTATTCAAAATGAATGGTGGACAGATATATCACCTGATTCGCCAGCACCATCTTCTCCTCAGCTGTGAATTTAGTGGATCGGTTTTGGTCTGCCATATTGATCACACTGCGCCAGCTGCTGCCAATCTGGCTTTTAAAGCCCCTCTGATTGATTACTGAAGATTTTATTGAGAATGAACATATTTGTCAGAGCCTGTGGGCAGGGGGTGGGGGGGACGCATATATAGGCCAAATAAAATACTATTACTCAATAATAAAATCCTGTAAATTAAATAGAATTAAGTTATCAGATCCAGTAAAAGTGATAGGTGTCATTCAGAGGATGTTGCATCGTGCAGTGGGGGAGGAGAGATAAAACGATATCATTCTGGCCATCTAATCTCATGACATCCAGCCATAGGCAATATTTTTTTCTATCAGATGCATTTAGAAATTATTTTCACTTTGGTCTTGCTATAGTGTAGCGTATTTACATGCTTGCAGTATTTTAACTGCAGTTATTGGTTTGAGAAGCATAATAATATGGAATAATAGCCTATATATGGAGATAGACAGACCGGATGAAGGGAGGGGGGGGCGGCGGAGCCCTTGGCTTTGTCTGGTTTTACCGGATTTGTCCAGGAATTGGAGCTTAAAAGGCAAGCGTGTGTCTCTTCCCTGCAATTCTCCAATGAGCGGACAATGCATAATTTTACGCTTAAAAGGCGTGGTTATAATTGTTGAGGCTGAGTTTAGCGCCGATACCAAGATATCAAGTGCGCCTTTCCACGCCCACTGCTTTGCGCTGCGGCTGGCGTTCGGCCTAGAAACTGCGCGGCTGCAACGATAGAGCCCTATAACAGCATGATAAAATAATAACGAAATCCTCTGTCCGACCCCAAACACCCTGAGTCGTCGCAGGAAGTACAGTCGCTGCTGGATCCTAGAGCACACAGAGTTTACATGGACATTCCAAGATAGGATGTTGTTGTTGTTGTTGTTGTTGTTGTTGTTGTTGTTGTTGTTGTTGTTGTTGTTGTTGTTGTTGTTGTTGTGGTGGTGGTGGTGAGGACATTGATGGTGCGTGCGTGCGATGTTCCTCAGGCTCCTCAGGCTCTCTAAGTTAGTGGGAAAGTCATTAATATGGCAGTCTGTGATGATACATCATTTGTGTGTTTGTTTTCTCTCCTCTCCTCTCCCACACACACACACACACACACACACACACACACACACACACACACACACACACACACACAGCTGTGAGTACCGGAGTCCCTTATTGCTTCATTCCACCATCTGTAGAGCATAAAATCAAATTCCCACCCACACCCACCCCCACACACACCCACACCCACCCACCCCCACCCACCCCCACACACACATGTGTGTTAAATATTCATGGGGTGGCAAAGGAGTGGCATGAAGATTTCAAGGGGTGGCAGAAATATATATTGCTGATTTAATCGCAAACAATCGCATATATCATTATTTGCTTGGAAAAGCCCCAAACTAAAGAAATGTTAACTCAAACACATTGTATTACTTGTCGTGGTAACTCAGGGACTCCCATTCAAGGACGTTGGAAGTAGTTTTCATGAGGGGGTGCTGATGCCAGAGGAGGCACCGGCGCTCTAGCACAGAGAGGAAGAGAGTGAGACAATACTGTATGGATACAATCACACTATGCACTTGAACTAGACAGACATGATAATTTAATGATCTTTTAACCAAAGGACAAAGCCACAACAATGATATAATTGTGCACTGTGCGTCTAGCTTCCCAGATGCGTAGGTCAAGTTTGTTTTACACAGGATTACACACAGTTATACAGGTCTGAAAGAAGTGTATGGACACACATACACACATCTGCCAACATTAGGCTGTGAAAAAGAGGACTCCTTTGAGAATGGCTGGTACAAATCGATTCCTTAGGTCTTCTAGTTTCATATGATACCAGAAACTTCACTCTGGCTTTAAAACTGAGCCTGCTGCAGCCTCTGAAAGTAAATGTTCCAAATTGTGATATTTCCAAAAGATTGCTATATTTCTGAAAATCGGACCAATCCAGCTACTCTATGTCAAAACTATTTTCAGTAAAAAAAAAAAAAGGGTGGCAGCTGGGGTAGATCCGCCTGTGCGTGTAACACACACACACACACACACACACACACACACACACACACACACTTCCCTCCTGCATATTTGCCTGTCCATTTTTTCTCATAATACCGGTATTCAGAAATCACATGGAGAGAAGAAAATATATTTAGATATTGTGCAAAATTGTGTGTGTATTGAATTTCTGATATGTTCATCAAGTGTGTGTGTGTGTGTGTGTGTGTGTGTGTGTGTGTGTGTGTGTGTGTTTCTGTCTGTCTGTTTGCGTGTGCGCGCGTGTGTGTGTGTGTGTGTGTGTGTGTGTGTGTGTGTGTGTGTGTGTGCGTGTGTGTGTGTGTGTTTCTGTCTGTCTGTTTGTGTGCGTGCGTGCGTGCGTGTGTGTGTGTGTGTGTGTGTGTGTGTGTGTGTGTGTGCGCGTGCGTGCGTGCCCCATTCCAGGTTGAGTCGAGGAAGGGCAAGCGTCTGACAGGCAGAGAGATCAAGAGGAAGACTCTGGGCGAGAGACGACAGCCAATCAACATTGAAAGCATGAGTCAGGACGCTCTCAAGTGAGCCTGGTCCAATCATATTACCCTGATGGCTAACCAATGAGCTTACAGCAATTAACCTGCGCATTGACAGCCTCAATCAACCCCTCAAGGAAATTTGCGATTTTGTGTCATTTCCCCGCGGATAATTAATGCAAATTCAGCCAATGTCTGTGATATTTGTGGGAGCAATTTCTCTAAATTCCCGACATTTCTCTACAAAAACTGCAAACAGGTTCCTCAACTTGAAATTTCTGCCAGTCCGCACAATTTGACTGCAAATAACATTTCAACTTGTATTGCAATTTCTGAGGAAAGTTGCCATTAGGTAGTAAACAAAAATCACATACAACTTCACAAATTACATTGCATTATTTTTAAGCTGCTGCAAAATCAAGCATTTTTGACTGCAACACTCAGAAAAAACTCGAACTGTGAAATCGTGGAGGGACTGCTCAATAGACAGTAACATTCAAATCAATAAAAGCCCTAAATGCGTCCTCATTTTGTTGCCTAGGCAACGGGCCCAGGAGATGTGGAACTGCATCTACCAGCTGGAGTCTGAGAAGTTTGACTACATGGAGTACATGAAGCACCAGAAATATGAGGTATTAACACACATGTCACATGTCACATGTCACATGTTGCCTTACATAGAGACAGTCTGCATGTCTGGGAACGCCCACAAAATGTTAAGCGGCTGGCGCGCGAGTGGGGTAAAAACCACCCATATATCTCATGGGCTGACTCACCAAAAGACGGTGCTGCGGCTCTAAACTACAGGTTTGGGGGTTCTAGAGCAGAACACAAGACGTCTGCTCAGATGTGCGTTTACTGCGGTGGTTAAATCCCCGATCGTGTCTGCCTGGGCTGGGCTATCAAGCTAAATTCTCACTTTGCTGAATGGATAGAACGGGGGTTTTTACCCCAACCTGACCACGCCCCCAGCCAGGCTGAGCCAGCTGAACCAGCGTCTATGACGAGACGTGGCCTCAACCTATGGTCACTGAAGCAGCATAAGAATGGGATGACTTTAACTCACGGGGAACAGCCACATTCAAAGACATTTCTGTTGACAGTATGAATGATAAAACAACCAAAACCAAAGTACAGTCGACATTACTAACGTTTCTAAGTAGACTTGATTGTATTACTGTGAAAATCTGGCGCGTGGGGGAAGGGGGGATCTCGAGCAACCGCCCCTTTGTATGCGTGTGCGAGCTGCAGGGCCAAAATAAAAACGGTTATTTTTGTTTTTGCTCCAAGTGAAATGTGTTGTGGTCACTGACGATTCAGTAGGTCACGGCTTGGCTTGGGTTCAGTAGGTTGATTCAGTAGGTTGCTGGTTGGCTTGGCTTGGTTCCAGCCTTAAAACTCGTTCTATAAGGCTTTTTCCAAATGTCTATGGAGGAAATGAATGGGGAGCTCTCTTCCGGGGCAGGAGACGTCACAGAAAGTCACGTGACTGTTGGGCTCGATGCTAAGCTCTCTCTGTCTGCTTCCTGCAGATCATTGTGTTGCTGAACAGAATCTCACACGCTCAGAAATTGTGAGTAGTTACAGTTTGATGCACAGTTTAATATGCTTCATGTCTACGGTTTATTGTTTTCTGTATAATCACCATTAAAAAAAAATATTTTCCTCTCTCCCTCCCTCCCTCCCTCCCTTCCTTCCTTCCTTCCTAACTCCTTGTTTCCTCCCCTCTCCCCTGAACCTCTCACAGCAAAAAAGGCCATGGCAAAGGGAAGGTGGGCGGTCGCTGGAAGTAAAGGTGTACAAGGAGAGAAAGAAGAAGAGAACAAATAAAAATAAAAATAAAACAGAGTCACATCTGTGGGCATTTCTCTGCATGTCTGAGGGAACAATATCAGATGTTTTGTGATAATATGTATCGATAATAAAAGTCAAGTGACATTTTCAGTTTGATTTCTTGGTACGCTTTGTTTCTTTGGGTTGGGATTTGGCAGTTGAGGATACAGATCGTGCAAAACAAGATGGAGTCTTTTGATCAACATTGCTTTAATCATGTGGACCGTGACCGTGACCGTGAAGGAATTAGACTCTGGTTTGCTTTGCTCTCATAGTACTCGCATACAAAAAAGAAAGTGGTATGCACAAGTTAAAAACAGACCGGGCAAAAGGGCACATTTAGACATTAGCCAAATTTAGACTAACTACTATATAATAATAATATAATGTACAGTAAATGTGTAAGTAAGCCTACTTATTTTTCAGACGGCTTTTTGTCTACTCACTTTTTTCTTTTCTTTTTTTCTTGCCCCTTCCCCCCGATTTTTTATCCCATTTTTATCCCCGTTCGTGCTAATTTATATTTATCCTGGTTGCTGCTCCACCCTCTGCCGATCTGGGGAGAGCCGAAACTGGCTCCATGCTTCCTCCAAGACATGGGCAGTAGCCAGCCGCTTCTTTTCACCTGACAGGGGAAGCTTCACCGGTAGGACATAGCATGTGGGAGGATCACGCTATTCCAATGAGTTCCCTCCAAACAGGCGCCCCTAACGACCAGAGGAGGCACCACATCAGCAACCAGGATATTGCATGTTTTGGTGAGGGGTTCCTACAGTATATGAAGGAAACTCCCATGGGGCATGGGGAGAACATGCAAACTCCACACAGAAAGGCCCTTTTGACGACCCCACCTGGGCCGTGTGGGGTATATACTGTATACAGTATATATATATATATACATATATATACCGGTGTATATATATATATAGCCTATATATATATTTAGAACACGGCTCTCTTGAATACTCGATTCTGATTGGTCAGTCAACAAGATTCACCGGTCATTATTTCTCGACAACCGACCGCTGCTCTGCCACACCTGGATTAATCAGTTGATAAGAGCCTTTTGTCAGCAAGCCACTACTAATTAGGCCAACCAGTTGCAGCTGTGGTGTCTTGTGTGCCAATTATGAATGAAACCGCTTTGTCGTTGAAAACGCTATTAAAAAATCTATTTGAATAATTATTTTTGTCAGATTATTGAATGATTTAGTTGTAGGCCGTGTTCTAAGCGGGATAATGCATAGTGAGCTGGTGATTACTGGAAATAATGACCTTCAGGTGAATGATTAAGCCCTCTGCTGCGCGTCGGGCTCAATATCACCTGTCGGTCATTATTTCGCCAGTAACCACCGGCTCACTATCCATTATCCCTTACATTATTACATTACAATTATTACAGTCTAAAATTACAGTCTACCCACCTCTCCAGCGATCACTACACCACTGCTACCCATAGCGCCGGGTCTGCGTATACCGAACATCATCATTAAAAAAAACAGACATGCCTGTTGATTGCACAATAGTCCTCTTAGAGAAGAAGAACAGAACTTGGGTCTCAACAAGAAACCAATTGTGTCAGGAAATGAAAGCCTAATGTCCATGTGGGAAATATGTGCTTGTTTGTTCTGTAATTGATTTCAGGTTTGTCTGCTGCACCACATGTCTCATGCACCACATGTCTCATGCACCACATGTCTCATGCACCACATGTCTCATGCACCACATGTCTCATGCACCACATGTTTCCTGCACCACAGGATTCATTGGCTCACATCACAAAAAACAAACCGCTTATGCGTTTTGGCAAAAAGCCTTCTTCAGTGTGAAATGTGAGTATTTTGTCCTCCTTGACTTTGTAAACTGAGATGTGCTACCCTTTCACCTTTTTTTGAACATATTTGGGATTTTGGGTTTGGCACTCCACTGAGAAGCCCATTGTTGAAGCGCAACCTTCGTTTTCTAAACAAAAAACTTAGATTTTCTCACAGGAACAGAGAATACTGGAAACAGATGGAAGAATAACATAGATGGAGAGAGAGAGACAGACAGACAGGGAGAGAGAGAGAGATGGGGAATGTGGCCTGATTCAGAGCTTTATCAGATCATGGCACGAGAAACCTTCCTCCAGATAAATGTGAGGAAAACAAAGGAGCTCCTCATAGACTTCAGGAGGAAGGCCGACCACGTCCCACACCTGAAACTCACCGGATAAGTGGTGGAGAGGGTTGACAGTTACAAGTACCTCGGGACCATCATTGACAGCGGGCTGACCTTCAACAACAACACACAAACCATCTTCAAAAAGTGCCAGCAGCGGACCTACCTCCTACGAAGGCTGAGGCATCTGAACGTATAGCCCCTCCCATCCTCCGCAGCTTTGACATCTGCCACATAGAGAGCCTCCTCACCTTCTCTTTTCTGGCCTGGTATGAGGCTCTCTCAGAGGCCAATATAAGGCCAAACTGTGGAGGGTGATCAACCTGGGGACCAGAGGGCGGTGAAGAAAGCAAGTAAGATTGCGAGGGACTCAACTCATAACCTCAGCACCTACTTTCAGATCCTGGCCTCTGGTAGGAGATATGCCGCCCCTATATTCAAAACAAACACGGGGAGGGCCAGCTTTATCCCCTCTGCTATCAGGCTCCCTCATAAACATAGACCCCCCCTGAACCTCCTCCCCACCTCCATGCAGGCATACAGGTGCACACACAGAGAACTTTCACAGAACCTTTACAGATAGGTATTTTATTGTGGTCTTTGAATGTGTTTTTGGTGCGATCCTATCCACTTTTTTATACAGTGTCTTGTCTTGTTTTCCTTGTACTGACTTGAACAAAGTGAATTTCCCTTGGGGACAATAAAGTACAACTATAACTAACTAATTAACTAACGTTCCCACAGTAAAACATGTAGCCATATATCTCTGCTGTTTTGTCATTTATATCCATCTGCTAAACATAAAAACGAATCAATAAATCTAAAGACGAATAAATTAACACGTGAAGTTACTTAAGATTGGAATTATTTTAGATGAAAATAAAAACCTTATAATGCCTAAACATTATCACACAATGATAATGTGTGATAATGTTTGAACATGGCAGTTTGAACATGGCATCTCGTTAACAGCACTGTCTTGTTCACCTTATTCAGAAGAGACCGTCTGGCTTGAGAGACTAACAGGAAGTGTAAGAGAGACTAACAGGAAGTGTAAACACAATCGGAGGTTCCGATTGTAGTCAAACTGCACCACCCGCTGAGAGCACCGGCCCCTCCCTGGGTTAGGCTGACGCATGAGAACATCTTTATTTCATACAGAAGTATGCTGCTATAAACAACTGCACATGTGTCAATGGGAACATTGTCAATGACCATAAAACTACAATGATTTGGTTGGACTGTGAGAGCCTGTTACAGCCCCCTTCTGTCTATGAACTTCCTTTGCTGTTCAGGTAACAGATGCATGAGCAAAGGTCTGGTAAGTAATGGCTGCATGGCTCTCAATGAGCAGCACTCTACTCCACACTCTTTGTTGTTTATAGCAGGGGTGCCCAAATTCTTTCCCATGAAGGGCCAAAACTCAATCTGGGTGGAGGGCCGAGGGCCAAAAATAAACGTTGTGGAATTACATTAAAATGTATTGTGTTTTATAGAAAATTTACATTCTAAATCTAAAATAACATTTCAATATAATAATCTACTTTTTATCTGTTTGGTAATTGTAATAATTTGCAATTGGTTATATATATTTAAAAAAACATCTGCATTTGTGGGGAGCTTAAACATTTAATCAGTAAACACCCAGTTAAAAACAGTTGTATTTTCCACCTTTGTAATCAAGAGAGAAATTTGACTTAATTCACAACTTGAAAAATCCTCAAGGTACTTTGAAAATCAGCTTTATTGTCCATCTTTTGTAAACCATTTGCCATGCCAATTTGCAGGGATGCAATCTCAGGAGTGAACACAGTATCCGCAGCCACATTCAGACACTGTTTCACAAAGTCGCCACATGAAAAAGGTGGGGGGGGTGGGATCCCAAATCCGTGGCGGGCCAAAACAAACAGAGCCCGCGGCCCCCAAATTGGTCAGCACTGCTTTTTCATGCGTGATTGCGCAACAACAGCTGACTGTTAATTGCTAGAATGGATGACCTGCAGGGACGGGGAGGAGTGATGATTGGTTATAGGTTTAGGCATGAGGAGTGATGGTTGGTTCTGGCCAATCAGAGGCAGTCGTCCCTCTGGGCGATCCATTGTAGCACCAATGTTTGAGGGGTGGAGATATGCAGATTACCTCACATCTCAGGTGATGTTGCCGAGTAACGCAAAACTAATGTAACGAGTAGTGTAACAAATTACTTTCTCCAGGGAGTAAGTAAGTAAGCTAAGTAAAGTAAGGCATTACTTTTTTAAGTATGTGTAATGTGTAATATATTCCTTTTTTGAGTAATGACCCCGAACACTGTTTATTACTGTCAGTGGTTACTGACATTTTGGGGGCATGTGCTCAAGTGAAAAAAAGGGCTCCCCTCTCATAATTATTTATAAAACTGCCCTCCTTCCAATTTACATGTAAAAAAAATAAAAATATTACTATGACAATAAAGACCACAGATTTGCATGCACTTTTTTGCTAAAGTACAGGCTCAGAGTCAGCACCCATACTACAGAAACATGTAAGCAAAAACAAATATGTCATTTTATACAGTGAGGTCAAGTTTAGAAAAAAACGGTCTCACTACGATGAAATATGGGGAGTAACATCGTCACACATGAATACAATGGGCTCATTAAATCCACAATAGTCTCAGTTTTCCAGTCGTACCAAAATCATGTAATTCCAAGACTTTTTTGGTCCCCGGTATGCAGAAATATTCAAATGGAAGGTGAAAATAACACATTTATAGTCTACTGCATCGGGGGGGAAATGGCATGGTTTTTGTCAGAAACTGCGTGGGATTAGCATAAAGTGGGCATGTCTGTAAAGGGGGTACTCATGGGTACCCATAGAACCAGTCTCATTCAGATATCTTGAGGTAAGAGATCAAGGGGCCCCTTTCAATATGACCATGCCAGTTTCTCTTGGCAAAATTCAGCCAAAATTTGGGCCATTATTTAGGTCCCTTCCCGAAAGGCTAGCATGATATGGCTGGTATCTATGGATGCATTAGACATTCTCGTTTCTGAAGATATCAGTATCTTCATGCTAGCTTTAAAAATGAGTCCGCTTGTGGACACCTTAGGTGGGGTCCTATGTGTAATATCCCTCACAAGCACATAAGCACCTTTTGCAACTGGTAGCACCAAATGTCAATGATGTATGTATTTTTTTTCTTCTTTTTTCTTTTCCTGTGTCTGAGCCTGTTTGTCTTGTTCGTTTATTGTTTAATTAAAAAATTTGGGGGAAAAAAAAAAAAAAAAAAAGAGTCCGCTACAGCCTCTGAAACCCAGTAATGTTGGCCAAAGGGCAAACGTTCAGGTGCTTATTGGGCACCACCTGGGGTCTATCTGTGCACATCCCTGATTACTGTACACATAATATATATATAACATAATATATATAATATATAATACTGGAAGCTGGTTAGTAAGTAGTCTCCTTAATCCGGCTTTGCACTGCCCACCGAGTAGAGATGAAACTTGAGGCGCATTGTGTGGAATTGTGCCCTCTTAAACGCATCCTTAACCATCAGAGGTGGAGGTGGATGGATTGGCAGTGAAGGGGACGAGGGGCAGAGTGTGTGAAGAGGAGGAGAGAGATGACGGCAGGCTGCGGGTGCCACAGATGCGATGCCTCAGCGTTGGCACCCTTTCATCCCTGACAAAACATGAAGGTAGAGAAAGAGTTAGCTTGTATCCATGTATTGCATCCACCCATGTATCCATCCAATATATTAATTTTTACATTAATCTATATCCACGTATAAAATTATCAGAGTCCAGCTCCTAAAAACAGATTAGAATTTGTGAGATTGTAGGCTTGTGGATTCTTTATTGTGGATTGTTGTATAAATTGTATTTTAATGTGTGTAATGTCAAGTCAAGTCAAGTCAAGTCAAGTTTATTTGTATAGCCCTAATTAACCAGAGGGCTTCACAGAAAACATGTCTAGCTAAATCTAGCAGAAAGGGAAAAATTAGACGCACATCACGTATACAGGTGCAAGGCTATAGCAAAAGAGCTCAGATAAATGAAAAAAGGTAGAGCCTGCACACTTACTCCATGCTGTATAGTTTATTGGGAACAATAATTGTTCACAAACAAAACAAAACCATGATTCCTCTACATTCTCTAATAGTGTTAACTTAAAGGAGAATTAAATTTGTTTTTACAAACTGGACCTTATTTTCACCCAGAACAGAATTTTCTCAGATTGACGCAGTATTGAGCTAGAGTGTGCCGTGCAACAGCCTGGAACCGCGGCCCGATAGGGCATATGTCAACCGTGCTTTTACGTCTTGTAAAAAGCTTATTTTCTACCACACAGCGGCTCATATCCTTATTATATCATAGAGACGATGAGAGAATGAACACTGTATTTACCTTGCTGCAGCCAGCATGTTCACCCTGTCTCTGTCTCTGAAAACTGCAGTTATTAAACCCCTACTAAAAAAGCGTAGCCTTGATGCATCGGTAATCAGTAACTACAGACCAATATCTAATCTCCCCTTTATAGCCAAAATAATTGAAAAGGTTGTTTACCTACAACTCAATAGATTCCTAACCTCAAATGATCTCCTAGATAAACTCCAATCAGGCTTTCACACACAGTCCCATCTCTGTGGAAGATAGCAATTATAACTCCTCTTCCGAAAAAACCTGTTCCCCAAGAACACAATGATTATAGACCAGTAGCCCTGACCTCTATTGTAAGTAAATGTTTAGAAAAATTGATGGTGTGGAAGCTGAAGTCAAACATACATGGACAGTTAGATTCTTATCAGTTTGCCTATAAAGACAACCGTGGCACTGATGATGCAATACTTACCATAACACACTCCATCCTGCAACATATTGAAAACCCCAAGGCTTACGCTAGATTGCTGTTTGTAGACTTCAGCTCTGCTTTTAACACTCTGCAGCTGTGACACACACGCATGTATGGTCACATTTTGTGTTTAATAAGTATGTATTTTTGTTTGTATGTGAATCAGACTTCAGGGGACACTGTGACTTTAAATCATTTCCCGAGTAACGCCACGGGAGGGCACTGTGGGGCGCTAGTTGGTAGTTTTGAGGTACCCTGGCTTCCTTCCTTAGACAGACCAGAGCCTACGTGACGAACACAACTAACGTCTCCCGTCTCTGCTTTTCCCTGTTAAAAACAGGTTGGTAATGCATCTTATCCAGATTCAGTACACGGAGTGTAAATGTAACATACTTAGCTTGATTATGCTGAAGTTTGGTGTCGAATGAGTTGACAGAAATGCGTATTTGATTTAGTAGGAAACTTCCAGAGATATCCTCATTGTTTAAAATGGACGCACACGGACCTGTGAAAGGGAAAGTAGGCCAGGCCGTCAGAAAATGGCGATTGCACCGTCAATGTTTACTTTGTCGTTTTGAGAGCTCCGTGACACTTTTGATTCTAAAAGAAATGGTTGAATTTGAGTTAGAACATCACAGGCACCTGGGAAACAGAATATAAATAAATTGGGACTCATTTATTTGAATGCATATATTTGTTTACTTACCTGTAAATACTATACGTGTAGATTAGTCCATTGTAGCCATGTTCTGAGGAGAGAAGAGTTGTTTTGATGGTATTAAAATGAGAATGGTGAATTTAATGAATGTAATTACAATATTTACTTACCTGTTATATTTACCATAGCAGTTTTCCTTTTATTGTGCTTTACATTGGGGTTTTGGTTTTGAATCAGTAGGCTTCTTCAATTACACTGTGAAAAGAGTAACAATATATTAATGTCAATGCCTATACAGGAGAGGTGAATGAATGTGGTTTTATACCATAAAGAATTTGCACTAATAGTAATAGTGAAACTGTCAGCACTTATATGGTGATTAATTTGGATAGCTATACAAAAGTATTGGTTAATGCACATGTTTGATACATGGAGAAATTCATAGTTATGTGAATATGGATATGTGGAAATGTGAATATGGAATTCAAAAGAAATGGGAATATGTTGGTATTTTGTTGAAGATGATTTTGATGAAAAAAAGGAAGAAAAGAGAAACCAAATGGTTTAATGAGAAAAATAACTGTTTAATAAAGACAGACCAGAGCCTACGTGACGAACACAACTAACGTCTCCCGTCTCTGCTTTTCCCTGTTAAAAACAGGAATAATTATCTGTTACGGTACACCCCATGCCCGGGACCCGTAACAGAATTTGGAGGCACCGCCGCTGGGATCAGTGTCTGACGGCTGTTGGTCCTGATCCTAAACTACGAACCCAAGGCTGACACCACATGACCAGCGTGGTGGCGCAGCAGCAGCAGGCGTGCGACTGAAGCAGCCGAGGTGACCATGGAGAGAGAAGGGGATCCTGGCTGGCTGATCCATTAACCGATGAACGTGAGGCCGACATCACATGACCAACACGTTGAAGCAGCAGGTGTGCGACTAAGGCAGCCGAGGTGACCATTGAGAGAAAGGGAATCCTGGTTGAAAGAGTGCGACCCTACTTGCTTGAAAGTGAGTTGGACTGTGAAAAATGGCCGACAAAGAGAAGCAAGACATGGACAGTGAAAGAAAAAGAACGATTTGGAACATAAAGAAGGATCTCCACATGCTGACCGCAGATGAACTCTTTCGCGTTATCGAGTCCATCTCACCGGGGCCAGGGGACCTGGATCCTTCTAGTGTGATTAAGGGTGATGAGGAGAGTTGCTTTGAATTCATAGCTACCTATTTAAATAGTGGAGCCTTATATGAATTAGAGGACCAGGGACTTTCTCATTTACTGGCGTTGAGGGATTTTATTCATGAGCTCCCCGACAGTCCTGTAGAAAATCTAGAGAGTGAGGTTGAGACCTTTATATCTCCTTTACACACTCAACCGGAAACAGTAGGACACACTAGTGATGACGCATCTCACATTGATTATGCTGGACAACAGACACTTGAATACCAACAGCTACTTGCTAACTTTGAGGCACTTGGTAAGAAACTAGGAGAGTTACAACACACACCAACTCCACCACCTGCACTTAGCACAGTAAATCGACCAGCTAAGGCCACAGGGCCAGACCAAGTACATAGGCTCAAATTAAACGTCCCTACACCAGCCATGGCTGATAGTGTTGTCTCCATAAGAGACCTATCATTTCTGCAACGCCGAGAATTCAAAGTTCATGGGGGGCAGGTAGGAGACAGTACATCAGACATCGGTTTTAACAGCTTGTGTAGGCAGATTGATGAGGGTGTCAAAGCAAAGCATACAGAGAGTGAGATCATCCAAGGCGTGCTCCGTATCACCAAACCAGGACAGTTTAAGGACATGCTCATTAACAAAGATGACCTGACCGTCGCCGAGCTCAAAAGCTTCATGCGCTCACACTTGGGAGAAAAGAGTGGCAGCCAGGGCCGTAGCCAGGGTTCCGAAATAGGGGAGGTCCAGCAAGGGGAGGCGGATTCGGCGGCGCCCGTTAGGGCGCCGCCGAAAAAAAATTGAGGTTTTTTCCCCCCCTTTTTAAGCCATATTTAGAGTAATATATCATTTTAAATCAACATTAGGATTATACTGTTGTGATGTCATTATTCAGCGTTTGAAGCTCAATTTGGGCCGTTTGAAGCCCAATTTGGGCCGTTTGAAGCCTGATTTGGGCCGTTTGAAGCCCAATTTGGGCCAAGTCCAATTTTACAATGAGATGCACCCACTTTAAACCTGAATAAAGTAATAAAACCACTAGTAAACCAGTAGGCGGCGCCTGGCCTGCTGTTCAGTGAGTGGCCTGGCCTGGCCTGCAAAAAAAAAAAAAAAAAAATATATATTTTTTTTTTTGGCAGGCTGAAATATTAGGGGAGGTCCGGACCTCCCCGTCCTCATAGCTAGCTACGGCCCTGGTGGCAGCGAGATGTTTCAGGAGCTCATGAGCACCAAGCAGCATGAACAGGAGAGTCCCCAACAGTTCCTCTACAGGATGATCGGACTAAAACAGAAAGTAATGTTTGCATCGAGGCAAAGCAGCACAGATATTGAGTACGAGCCCCGCACAGTACAGAATGTGTTTTTGCGAACAATTCATCAGGGTTTCCTCCCAAAGTACAATGACATCCGAAATGAACTCAAGCCACTCCTGGCTGACTGTACTGTGTCGGATGAAACACTGCTGATGCAAGTGAACAAGGTATCCAGTGAGGAGAATGAGAGGCAGCGAAGACTGGGCCACAGCTCTCGTCAAAAGATCTCACATGCTCACAGTGCACAACTCGAATCTGATAAGGAGGCTGATAAGCGACCAGACTTAAAAGCAAAGAGCAAAAATAACATGATAGAGGAACTGAGCGCTAAGCTTGATGCCCTGACCAAAGTGGTTGAGGCTCTCACAACAACCAAACCTCCTGAACACGCATGCGGATGCTCGACATATACCAAGCCTACTCCCAAACGAACAGTAAGACAATACGGCTGTCCCAGATGTGTTGAAAGGGGTGTGAGTATGTGTCCCCACTGTTATGTGTGTGGGGAAGAGGGCCACAGGGCAATAGGATGCTCAAAAATGGGGCAAGCAAGAAACAATGGCCGACCATCTGCTGATGCCCATGCACTGAGCAGTCATGAGGAGAAATACCCCACAAAGGCTGAGCCAAAAATAGTGAAACAGGAACATGTGAAAACAAATTGTGCAGCCGCTCCACTCGCAGCTAAAGAAATCCAGACTAGTGAAAAAGTAGCTCAGCTAGTAGGAAAAAAATGCATAATCAAAAGTTACATCCACAGCTATGCAGTTGAGTCCTTATTGGACACAGGCGCGCAAGTTAGTATCTTAGACCGCCAATGGGTAAAAACTTACCTACCAGACCATAAGGTACGGCCATTAGCTGAACTCATAGGACACAAAGCTCTCAGTGTGCTAGCTGTAAACGGGGAACCCTTACCATACGACGGGTGGGTGGGAGTGATGGTTAGCCTTCCAGAGAACAGTGACCCCGACCTGTCAATACAAGTGCCTTTCCTCGTCAGTAGCGTGTCCCTAGAGCGCCCCCTAATTGGATTCAATGTTATTGAACAGTTAATACTGGGGAAGGAGGACATAGACATGATACCTGCAATTGTTAGTCTCCTTCGTAAAGCAATGAATATTCAGGATGACAAAGCTACTGCTTTAGTCAACTTTATCCAAACACAATTCAAAGAGAATAATGTCGTCAATCGTGGTGTGTTAAAACTGGGGCTGCATGATGTAGTCATTTCGCCTGGTCAGGTCAGACATGTTAAGTGCAGAATGCCACCCAAATTTGACACCTCTAATCCACTTGTCCTCTTTGAACCAAATGATGACAACACTCAGCTGCAGCAGCTAGATGTTGGTGACAGTCTCATCCCAATCTGTCAGGCAGGCGTTCCTTTTGTAAGGGTCCCCATTGGTAACCACACAAAACATGACATCACTCTGTTCGGCAAAACCATCTTAGGAAGCATCGAGCCCATCGCTAAAATAGTCGAGACAGATCAGCTGGGCCTGGATGAGCCATCAGTCAGAGTGGGGGTCAACAGTGTGGAACCATCTGAAACTGAAAAGGACAATGGGGTTGGGGGAACATTGCAATGGGATCCGACAGTCGATGTAGGTCACTTAAATGAGGAGCAACAGAAAGTTGTAAAGAAAATGCTGCGGGAAGAGTCCAATGCATTTGCCCGCAACGATGACGATATGGGGTGTGTACCCACCCTACAAATGTCCATCACTCTCAATGACATAACCCCTGTTCAGAAGTCATACACCTCCATCCCAAAACCCCTTTACAAGGAGGTAAAGGAGTACATCGAGGACCTTCTGGCAAAAGGATGGATTGTAAAGTCTAAGTCCCCTTACTCGGCACCAGTCGTCTGTGTGCGCAAAAAGGACGGCACACTAAGACTCTGTATCGATTATAGACTGCTGAACCAGCGTACGGTACCTGATAGGCACCCCCTCCCGAGAATCCAAGACCTCACCGACACACTAGGTGGGAACCATTGGTTCTCAATTCTGGATCAAGGGAAGGCGTACCATCAAGGGTTCATGGCTGAGGGATCACGCCACTTAACCGCATTCGTTACTCCCTGGGGTCTATACGAATGGGTGCGAATCCCTTTTGGATTAACAAACGCACCAGCTGCGTTTCAACGAAGCATGGAGGAAATGCTCGTTTCCCTTCGTGACGAGTGTTGCATACCATATTTGGACGACATCCTGTGCTATGCCCAGACTTTTGAAGAGCATGTGGAAGGGCTGAGAAAAGTCCTGAGAGCACTACAACGTCATGGAGTCAAGCTCAGACCCACCAAATGTGAACTCTTTAAAAAGGAAGTGGGATATGTAGGCCGATTGGTCTCGGCTGATGGCGTACGCATTGACCCCAAAGACTTGGAGGCTGTGTACGCTCTGCGGGACAAGACACCAGCAACTGTGGGTGATGTGCGGAGAATAACTGGGTTCCTGAGCTACTATCGCTCGTATGTTCCGGATTTTTCCAGAATCGCCAAACCCATATATGAGCTCCTGCAGCACAAGACAAAATCAGGCGAGCAGCCACAGAGGAAACTCAAGGGAGAGAAAGGAAAGGGTGCACAGTTACCCTCCAGGACACCAGTAGAATGGACTAGAGAACATCAGGAGTCACTCTGTAAGCTGATTGACGTGCTGGCCAATCCACCTGTTCTCGCGTACCCAGACTTTGACTCACCTTTTGTGCTCCACACCGACGCATCTGACAAGGGCCTGGGAGCTGTCCTTTACCAGAGCCAAAATGGTAAGCTCAGAGTCATTGGCTATGGTTCGAGAACCCTCACTCCAGCAGAAAGGAATTACAGGCTCCACTCCGGGAAACTTGAGTTTCTCGCTCTGAAATGGGCAGTTTGTGAGAAATTCAGGGATTACTTATTCTACGCCCCTTCCTTTACCATCTTCACAGATAATAATCCCTTGACGTATGTCATGTGTACCGCAAAATTGAATGCAGTGGGTTATAGATGGGTTGGGGAGTTATCTGACTTTAGATTTGACATACGTTACCGACCTGGTAAAGCCAATGTAGATGCAGATACCCTGTCGCGATGCCCATTTGATATTAATGATTATGTAGCAGAGTGTACAGAAGGGCTGCCCAGAGAAGCTGTTACTGCTACATGGGGAGGGTGTAGAGCAGAGAAAAATCAGGACATTGCTTGGGTAGCTGCCATGACACTATCACAAGGTGACCAGCTTGAGCCAGGGCTTGTGCCAGCCATTGACCCCGCTGACCTTCAAAAGGCTCAGAGAACAGATCCAGTGATAGGCGAGATTCTGAAAATGAAAGAATTAAGTAAAATTATAACAGATGAGATGAGACAAAATGCAACTGGCATAGTCAGAAAGATGATGAATGAGTGGGGAAAACTCCAGCTAGAAAATGGGCTTCTATACCGTAGGACAACAGGGAGACGTCAACTAGTCGTACCTGCTAGTTACAGGCCAATAGTCCTCAAACACCTGCATGACGATATGGGCCATGTCGGCACTGAAAAAGTACTCAGCTTAGCTAGGGAAAGGTTTTATTGGCCTTACATGAAGCGTGAGATTGAAACGTATGTTACCCGACAGTGCCCATGCATAAAACAAAAGAAGCCAGTGACACACGTGAGGGCCCCCATGTCCAGTATAACCAGTAGTTCACCCTTGGAGCTTGTCTCAATTGATTATATGCATCTAGAGCCCAGCAGAGGAGGCTACCAGTATATCCTAGTTGTAGTAGACCACTTTTCTAGGTATGCCCAAGCCTATCCAACCCGCAATAAGTCTGGAAAAACGGCAGCAGAGAAGATTTTCAATGACTATGTTCCAAGGTTCGGGTACCCCTCCAAACTGCACCACGACCAAGGTCGCGAGTTTGAAAATGAACTCTTCCGGACATTACAGAAAATGAGCAGTGTGGGTCACTCAAGAACGAGCGTGTACCATCCTCAGTCTAATCCGTCGGAGCGCTTTAATCGGACTATTTTGCAAATGCTGAGGACACTTGAAGAGAAAGAGAAAGACAGATGGGCAGAGCATCTTCCCCAGATGGTACATGCTTATAATTGTACGCGTCATGAGGCAACTGGGTACTCACCCTTTTTCCTACTTTTTGGCCGACACCCGCGTTTGCCAATAGATCTGTTATTCCGGCTGGCAACAGAGGGGGAGCACAATACGCCAAGGAGTTACGCTGAAAAGTGGGCTGAAAGGATGACGGAAGCTTACCGTATCGCTTCAGAGAACAGCAAACAGTCAAGTGCACGTGGCAAAAAGTATTACGACCGACATCTGAAAGGAGCAGTCCTCCAACCAGGCGATCGCGTGCTGGTTAGGAACTTGAGTGAAAGAGGTGGTCCAGGAAAATTGAGGTCATATTGGGAAAAGACAATTCATGTTGTCAAAGAACAGATCAACAACAACCCAGTTTACAAGGTGGTCTCAGAAAGAGATGGATCCAAGTCACGTGTTCTACATCGCAATCTGTTGCATCTCGTCAACGACCTACCTGCTGACCTACCTCCATCATCAGAGAAAGCGGTGACACCACAAGGGAGGAGGAAAAGACAAACACAAGCTGAAAGACAGCCAGAACAGAGACAAAACAGCGAAACTGACTCTGATAATGATGATTACTCAACACGCTACTGGCTCAGATATAATGCGAGAGATGGAGAAAGAACAAACAGTTCACCTACCTGTGGACTTACCTGTGATACGAAGAGGAGAGCAGCTCCTGCTGAACCCCGGAGAACAGCCAGAAATCAAGGACCTGTAAGGGAGAGAGAACGTCCTTTAATGGAAGAGAGACCTGCAAAAGCAACACAAGAATCAGAACAGAGACAAAATGGAAAAGAACACTCCACCACTGAAGTGGAAAGTGACTCTGAAAGTGTGACACAGGAGGATGGAGGGCCAGTGATCCCCCTGACACCCCGTGTTGAAAGTGACAATGAAGCTGATCAGCCTGTCCCAGAAGAGAATGAACTTAAGCCGACCTTGACCCCTAACACTGATGGTCAAGCAGAAGGTCAGTCAGATCACTCAGTCAGAAGGTCCACTCGTGACAAACGGCCAGCAACACAGTTCACTTACAATACATTAGGTCAACCTACACTTCAGCCACATACATCAGTTAACACTGTAGAAGGTATTGGAGCTCCGTTTATGCCATTTTGGGGTATGCAACCATACCACCCATCCACTTACTCTGTCCCACCGACATACTACATTCCACCACCATACTTGACACACCCTTACACCTTACCAACACCATACACCATGCCAACGTATACATACTGAGTATGAAGGGTAAAACGTCGGGTGGATATTGAATAGCTTTGAAAAATGGAGTGGGGATGTTTTAAGGTGTATTCTAAATGTCAGGAGCCACTTTATTTTTGTTGGGGAGTGTGTGACACACACGCATGTATGGTCACATTTTGTGTTTAATAAGTATGTATTTTTGTTTGTATGTGAATCAGACTTCAGGGGACACTGTGACTTTAAATCATTTCCCGAGTAACGCCACGGGAGGGCACTGTGGGGCGCTAGTTGGTAGTTTTGAGGTACCCTGGCTTCCTTCCTTAGACAGACCAGAGCCTACGTGACGAACACAACTAACGTCTCCCGTCTCTGCTTTTCCCTGTTAAAAACAGGTTGGTAATGCATCTTATCCAGATTCAGTACACGGAGTGTAAATGTAACATACTTAGCTTGATTATGCTGAAGTTTGGTGTCGAATGAGTTGACAGAAATGCGTATTTGATTTAGTAGGAAACTTCCAGAGATATCCTCATTGTTTAAAATGGACGCACACGGACCTGTGAAAGGGAAAGTAGGCCAGGCCGTCAGAAAATGGCGATTGCACCGTCAATGTTTACTTTGTCGTTTTGAGAGCTCCGTGACACTTTTGATTCTAAAAGAAATGGTTGAATTTGAGTTAGAACATCACAGGCACCTGGGAAACAGAATATAAATAAATTGGGACTCATTTATTTGAATGCATATATTTGTTTACTTACCTGTAAATACTATACGTGTAGATTAGTCCATTGTAGCCATGTTCTGAGGAGAGAAGAGTTGTTTTGATGGTATTAAAATGAGAATGGTGAATTTAATGAATGTAATTACAATATTTACTTACCTGTTATATTTACCATAGCAGTTTTCCTTTTATTGTGCTTTACATTGGGGTTTTGGTTTTGAATCAGTAGGCTTCTTCAATTACACTGTGAAAAGAGTAACAATATATTAATGTCAATGCCTATACAGGAGAGGTGAATGAATGTGGTTTTATACCATAAAGAATTTGCACTAATAGTAATAGTGAAACTGTCAGCACTTATATGGTGATTAATTTGGATAGCTATACAAAAGTATTGGTTAATGCACATGTTTGATACATGGAGAAATTCATAGTTATGTGAATATGGATATGTGGAAATGTGAATATGGAATTCAAAAGAAATGGGAATATGTTGGTATTTTGTTGAAGATGATTTTGATGAAAAAAAGGAAGAAAAGAGAAACCAAATGGTTTAATGAGAAAAATAACTGTTTAATAAAGACAGACCAGAGCCTACGTGACGAACACAACTAACGTCTCCCGTCTCTGCTTTTCCCTGTTAAAAACAGGAATAATTATCTGTTACGGTACACCCCATGCCCGGGACCCGTAACACAGCCACACATCCTTCTCAGTAAACTCAGTCAGATGTCTGTTAACCCATATATCATCAGGTGGTATCACTCATTCTTAACCAACAGGACCCAGCAAGTCCGAGTGAACCAGGCACTGTCTGAGCCCAAGGTGATCAACACAGGTGTCCCCCAGGGATGCGTGAGTTCGCCCCCTCTTTTTACAGTGTACACAAACGATTGTAGAAGTATTCATTCAGGAATTTTCGTTATTAAATTTTCAGACGATACTGCCATCTTGGGTCTTATAGACACAGACACAGACATTTCGAGTTATAGTCTGGAGGTCGAAAGGTTTGTACAGTGGTGTGAGGACCATCACCTCATTGTAAATACAAAAAAAAACAGAGGAAATTATTTTTGATCCAGGGCACCTGGGGGATCATTCCCCAGTGTTAGTCCACAATGCCCAAATTGCCCAGGTCCATTCATACAAATACTTGGGTGTACATATTGACTGTAATCTGTCTTGGAATGTCCATGTAAACTCTGTGTGCTCTAGGATCCAGCAGCGACTGTACTTCCTGCGACGACTCAGGGTGTTTGGGGTCGGACAGAGGATTTTGTTATTATTTTATCATGCTGTTATAGAGAGCATTTTTCGTTACGGTATGTCTGCTTGGTTTGGCAACTTACCAGTTAAGCTGAAATCGCAAATAAATAGACTGGCTCATACTGCAATGAAAGTGATGGGGGTGAGGGAGCACCCCTCCCTTCAAATAATCTTTGAGGAAACTGTAATCAGACAAGCTAGGAAGATCATTGCTGACCCCTCTCATGTCTTGTATTCAGAATACGAACTGCTTCCATCTGGCAGGCGTTACAGAGTCCCAATCAAGAACAAAAAAAGACACCTCAACAGATACAAATACTCTTTCATCCCCATATCAGTCAGTCTCCTAAACTCAGGTCATATTGTTGATTGTACTGTAAATTATTGATGTTTGCACTTTGGTTGTGTATTTGCACATGTCGGCACTGGTGTGCTATGCACTATTGTTTTTTTGTTGTTGTTTTTGTTATGGCACTGTGTATCTATGTGGCAGCCTGTATGTCCAAGACAAATTTCCCTCGGGACAAATTAAAATAATCTTGAATCTTGAATCTTTCGCCCCCATCACAGCACAGAAACCGTGCTTACTAAAGTCATAAATGACATCAGAATGAACACAGACTCAGGCAAAAACTCGATTCTTGTGCTACTGGATCTTAGCACTCCATTTGACACTGTTGACCACTCAATTCTATTGGACAGACTGGAAAACTGGGTTGGGCTATCGGGTACGGTCCTCCAGTGGTTCAAGTCCTATCTTCAAGACAGGAAGTACTTCGTCTCCATTGGCAATTACACATCTGACCTAACTAGAATGACTTGTGGGGTGCCTCAAGGATCCATTATGGGGCCCGTTCTCTTCAACCTTTATACTGTATGCTCCCTCTAGGCCTAATTATGCAAAAAAACAAAGTAGCCTATCATAACTACGCAGACGACACTCAGTTGTATATAACTCTTTCCTCAGCTGACTATGCCCCCATAGAATCATTGTGCCAGTGCATTGATCAAATAAATAACTGGATGTGCCAGAATTTCCTACAGCTAAACAAAGACAAAACAGAGGTGATCGTCTTTGGCCCCAAAGAACAAAGGCTTAAAATCACTGCACGCCTTGAGTCTCGATCCCTGAAGCCTAAGGATCAAGTCAAAAATCTTGGCGTTATTATTGATTCCGATCTCAACTTTAACTCCCACATTAAGTCAATCAGAAAATCAGCTTTTTATCATCTTAAAAATATAGCAAGAATTAGGGGATACATGTCCTGACAGGATCTAGAAAAAATAATTCACGCCTTCATCTATAGTAGGTTAGACTACTGCAATAGCCTTTTCTCTGGTCTCTCCAAAAAAGAACTTAGGCAACTTCAACTCATTCAGAATGCTGCTGCTAGAGTTCTAACGAAGACTAAGAAAGCTGATCATATCACTCCAGTTCTTAAGTCCTTACACTGGTTGCCAGTGTGTCATAGAATAGATTTTAAAATACTGTTATTAGTCTATACATCACTTAATGGCCTAGGCCCAAAATACATAGCTGAATTGCTCCCACGCTACAAACCGTCTAGAACTCTTAGGTCAACAGGGTCCAGCTTATTAACTGTCCCTAGGATCAAACCAAATCATGGGAAGGCTGCATTTACCCACTATGCTTCTGCTAGCTGGAACAAATTGCCTGAAGACCTCAGATCTGCCCCAACCTTACTTACTTTTAACAATAGACTAAAGACTTTTATGTTTACCGTCGCTTTTAACTGCTGACAGCTACTATGCAAACCCAATGAGTCCTCTATAAGTTTTTAGCTCTTTTTGCAACTGCTGCGCCTGTTGCTTAATGCACTTTTTATACTCTTTTTTTTTTAAAGTTTTGTTGTGATGCTTTTAAATGTCCATTTTATGATCTTCTTTTCTTTTCCTGTCAACCATTTTATGTGAAGCACTTTGAATTGCCTCTGTGTATGAAATGTGCTATACAAATAAACTTGACTTGACTTGACTTGACTCTTGGGTGGTCAAAAATGGTTAAATCTAAGTTGCGCCAAAAAACAGGCGCCTAACCAAAACACAATGTTTATTACAGATTTATGATGAGAAAACTTGTCACACAGTGCTGTTTTACTACAGTATATAAAAAAAGATTTCCTCCCCCGCAATTTTTAACTGCCCCCACAAGTCACAAGACTCTTGGTTACTGAGTTACTGTTAAGAAATGGTATTATGCAATAATTTACGATCATTGAGTGAAGAGCTTGGGAGTGAGCTGCAAAGCCATCACAGCACAGAAACCATGCTTACTAAAGTCATAAATGACATCAGAATGAACACAGACTCAGGCAAAAACTCGATTCTAGTGCTACTGGATCTTAGCACTCCATTTGACACTGTTGACCACTCAATTTTATTGGACAGACTGGAAAACTGGGTTGGGCTATCGGGTACGGTCCTCCAGTGGTTCAAGTCCTATCTTCAAGACAGGAAGTACTTCGTATCCATTGGCAATTACACATCTGACCTAACTAGAATGACTTGTGGGGTGCCTCAAGGATCCATTATGGGGCCCCGTTCTCTTCAACCTTTATATGCTCCCTCTAGGCCTAATTATGCAAAAAAACAAAGTAGCCTATCATAACTACGCAGACGACACTCAGTTGTATATAACTCTTTCCTCAGCTGACTATGCCCCCATAGAATCATTGTGCCAGTGCATTGATCAAATAAATAACTGGATGTGCCAGAATTTCCTACAGCTAAACAAAGACAAAACAGAGGTGATCGTCTTTGGCCCCAAAGAACAAAGGCTTAAAATCACTGCACGCCTTGAGTCTCGATCCCTGAAGCCTAAGGATCAAGTCAAAAATCTTGGCGTTATTATTGATTCCGATCTCAACTTTAACTCCCACATTAAGTCAATCAGAAAATCAGCTTTTTATCATCTTAAAAATATAGCAAGAATTAGGGGATACATGTCCTGACAGGATCTAGAAAAACTAATTCACGCCTTCATTTATAGTAGGTTAGACTACTGCAATAGCCTTTTCTCTGGTCTCTCCAAAAAAGAACTTAGGCAACTTCAACTCATTCAGAATGCTGCTGCTAGAGTTCTAACGAAGACTAAGAAAGCTGATCATATCACTCCAGTTCTTAAGTCCTTACACTGGTTGCCAGTGTGTCATAGAATAGATTTTAAAATACTGTTATTAGTCTATACATCACTTAATGGCCTAGGCCCAAAATACATAGCTGAATTGCTCCCACGCTACAAACCGTCTAGAACTCTTAGGTCAACAGGGTCCAGCTTATTAACTGTCCCTAGGATCAAACCAAATCATGGGAAGGCTGCATTTACCCACTATGCTTCTGCTAGCTGGAACAAATTGCCTGAAGACCTCAGATCTGCCCCAACCTTACTTACTTTTAACAATAGACTAAAGACTTTTATGTTTACCGTCGCTTTTAACTGCTGACAGCTACTATGCAAACCCAATGAGTCCTCTATAAGTTTTTAGCTCTTTTTGCAACTGCTGCGCCTGTTGCTTAATGCACTTTTTATACTCTTTTTTTTTTTAAGTTTTGTTGTGATGCTTTTAAATGTCCATTTTATTCTCTTATTTTCTTTTCCTGTCAACCATTTTATGTGAAGCACTTTGAATTGCCTCTGTGTATGAAATGTGCTATACAAATAAACTTGACTTGACTTGACTTGACTCTTGGGTGGTCAAAAATGGTTAAATCTAAGTTGCGCCAAATAACGCGCCTAACCAAAACACAATGTTTATTACAGATTTATGATGAGAAAACTTGTCACACAGTGCTGTTTTACTACAGTATATAAAAAAAGATTTCCTCCCCCGCAATTTTTAACTGCCCCCACAAGTCACAAGACTCTTGGTTACTGAGTTACTGTTAAGAAATGGTATTATGCAATAATTTACGATCATTGAGTGAAGAGCTTGGGAGTGAGCTGCAAAGCCACTTCCTGCCCGCACAGATGGACTGCATCTGGACTGCAGATGGACACCCAGAGCCTTTAGCACAGAACACTGTTCTCTGGTGTCAAGACACCCAGAGCCTTTAGCACAGAACTCTCTGGTGTCAAGACACCCAGAGCCTTTAGCACAGTGGTGTTGTCTGGTATCAAGACACCCAGAGCCTTTAGCACAGTGGTGTTGTCTGGTATCAAGACACCCAGAGCCTTTAGCACAGTGGTGTTGTCTGGTGTCAAGACACCCAGAGCCTTTAGCACAGTGGTGTTGTCTGGTGTCAAGACACCCAGAGCCTTTAGCACAGTGGTGTTGTCTGGTGTCAAGACGTAAAGGAACGTAAAGCGCGTTTGCGCAGCCGTGTGTGTACTTTGTGAAGATTGCACCAAGCAAGTGTGGCTAACATGTGCTGCTACAAGTGTTGTGGGCTTGGGCCAGAGTTATATGATTGTTGGTCGGGGGTTTTCACAAACTAACGTATGAGTGATTAATAATTGGATTGGATTAATAAACGTTTTGATAATTGGAATTATTAAAAAAAAATCAAATCTGCTGTTTTGTGATTTGTATGTTTCTGTTAGATTAGCATAGGGCTATTGTTGCGCCAAGCGGTAGTTGATTGGTGTGACAATAAGCAGTTTAGTTTGGAGGTCTCTGGTTAATTAGGGGGAGGCTTCCGGGTTATATTTAGCCCATTAAAAAGGTTTGTACTTAGGGGAGTGCAGAGCTTGGGGGCAGTTTAGCTGTCTTTTGCTATAAGCCTAGTTAATCAGAGAACTCTTGTAACAGGATAAAATGTTATGGAAACAACAACAACAACAACTGGCATGTATTTGGCTCATAAGGATGTATTTTGCTTTCATTTGTGTGTGTTCTGCATGTAGCTTAAATAATCAAACATCAAAGCTTCATATTGTCATATCACAGCGGTCATATAATCTATATAATTATATTTGATGATTCACTATTTTTATTTATTATTATTATTATTCATAATATTAATATTATTGATATTAATAATTTAGTAACGTAACGTTACTTAGTAACTGCCCAACAATGATGGTCATTGACCATGCATTAAGATGAGAAGGAACACTGATGGACCACGTACGTGACAGACCACACTGACCACATGCCCGACCACACACTAAGTGGTCCGGACCATGGTCAGTGTGCATTAAGACGAGAAGGAACACCGACGGACCACGTGACAGACCACACTGACCACGTGACCGACCACACACTAAGTGGTTCGGACCATGATGAAGACGCACTGACGTCGAAACGTTGTCTTTTTACTTTGCACCTTAAATAAAAGGCATTCTATGGCCCGAGTTGCTCCAGACTTCTTCCTTTGTGGTTCGGACCATGGTCAGTGCGTCTGACAGACACTGACCATGCATTAAGATGAGAAGGAACACTGACGGACCACGTGACAGACCACACTGACCACGTGACCGACCACACACGAAGTGGTCCGGACCATGGTCAGTGCATCTGACAGACACTGATCATGCATTAAGATGAGAAGGAACACTGACGGACCACGTGACAGACCACACTGACCACGTGACTGACCACACACTAAGTGGTCCGGACCATGGTCAGTGCGTCTGTACCTTGTCTGTACACTGACCATGCATTAAGATGAGAAGGAACACTGACGGACTACATGACAGACCACACTGACCACATGACCGACCACACACTTTAGCACCCCCTAGTGGTACAGACCAATGGTCTGTACAGACTAGCCTGGGTAAACCCAGCCCCCACATGACCTGCTCTCAGACCTGTTCGCAGTCACTAAGTAGTGACTGGGAACTCTGAGAGCAGGTCACGTGGGGGCTGGCTTTACCCAGGCTATGTACAGACCACTGAAATGGCTACAACCCCTGCTGAGGGTGAGGCATCTGAACGTAGCCCCTCCCAGCTATCAGGCTCCCTCATAAACATAGACCCCCCCTGAACCTCCTCCCCACCTCCATGCAGGCATACAGGTGCACACACAGAGAACTTTCACAGAACCTTTACAGATAGGTATTTTATTGTGGTCTTTGAATGTGTTTTTGGTGCGATCCTATCCACTTTTTTATACAGTGTCTTGTCTTGTTTTCCTTGTACTGACTTGAACAAAGTGAATTTCCCTTGGGGACAATAAAGTACAACTATAACTAACTAATTAACTAACGTTCCCACAGTAAAACATGTAGCCATATATCTCTGCTGTTTTGTCATTTATATCCATCTGCTAAACATAAAAACGAATCAATAAATCTAAAGACGAATAAATTAACACGTGAAGTTACTTAAGATTGGAATTATTTTAGATGAAAATAAAAACCGTATAATGCCTACAAATTATCACACACTGCACGGCAGTTTGAAAATGGCATCTCGTTAACAGCACTGTCTTGTTCACCTTATTCAGAAGAGACCGTCTGGCTTGAGAGACTAACAGGAAGTGTAAGAGAGACTAACAGGAAGTGTAAACACAATCGGAGGTTCCGATTGTAGTCAAACTGCACCACCCGCTGAGAGCACCGGCCCCTCCGTGGATTAGGCTGACGCATGAGAACATCTTTATTTCATACTGCTATAAACGGCTGCACATGTGTCAATGGGAACATTGTCAACGACCGTAAAACTACAATGATTTGGTTGGACTGTGAGAGCCTGTTACAGCCCCCTTCTGTCTATGAACTTCCTTTGCTGTTCAGGTAACAGATGCATGAGCAAAGGTCTGGTAAGTAATGGCTGTTGAACATCTGAGCAGTGGCTGCATGGCTCTCAATGAGCAGCACTTCACACTCTTTGTTGTTTATAGCAGGGGTGCCCAAATTCTTTCCCATGAAGGTCCAAAACTCAATCTGGGTGGAGGGCCGAGGGCCAAAAATAAACGTTGTGGAATTACATTAAAATGTATTGTGTTTTATAGAAAATTTACATTCTAAATCTAAAATAACATTTCAATATAATAATCTACTTTTTATCTGTTTGGTAATTGTAATAATTTGCAATTGGTTATATATATTTAAAAAAACAAATGCATTTGTGGGGAGCTTAAACATTTAATCAGTAAACACCCAGTTAAAAACAGTTGTTGTCCACCTTTGTAATCAAGAGAGAAATTTGACTTAATTCACAACTTGAAAAATCCTCAAGGTACTTTGAAAATCAGCTTTATTGTCCATCTTTTGTAAACCATTTGCCATGCCAATTTGCAGGGATGCAATCTCAGGAGTGAACACAGTATCCGCAGCCACATTCAGACACTGTTTCACAAAGTCGCCACATGAAAAAGGTGGGGGGGGTGGGATCCCAAATCCGTGGCGGGCCAAAACAAACAGAGCCCGCGGGCCCCAAATTGGTCAGCACTGCTTTTTCATGCGTGATTGCGCAACAACAGCTGACTGTTAATTGCTAGAATGGATGACCTGCAGGGACGGGGAGGAGTGATGATTGGTTATAGGTTTAGGCATGAGGAGTGATGGTTTGTTGGTTCTGGCCAATCAGAGGCAGTCATCCCTCTGGGCGATCCATTGTAGCACCAACCTTTGAGGGGTGGACATATGCAGATTACCTCACATCTCAGGTGATGTTGCCGAGTAACGCAAAACTAATGTAACGAGTAGTGTAACAAATTACTTTCTCCAGGGAGTAAGTAAGTAAGCTAAGTAAAGTAAGGCATTACTTTTTTAAGTATGTGTAATGTGTAATATATTCCTTTTTTGAGTAATGACCCCGAACACTGTTTATTACTGTCAGTGGTTACTGACATTTTGGGGGCAGGTGCTCAAGTGAAAAAAAGGGCTCCCCTCTCATAATTATTTATAAAACTGCCCTCCTTCCAATTTACATGTAAAAAAATATAAATATTACTATGACAATAAAGACCACAGATTTGCATGCACTTTTTTGCTAAAGTACAGGCTCAGAGTCAGCACCCATACTACAGAAACATGTAAGCAAAAACAATATGTCATTTTATACAGTGAGGTCAAGTTTTAAAAAACGGTCTCACTACGATGAAATATGGGGAGTAACATCATCACACATGAATACAATGGGCTCATTGAATCCACAAGAGTCTCAGCTTTCCAGTCGTACCAAAATCATGTAATTCCAATACTTTCTTGGTCCCCAGTATGCAGAAATATTCAAATGGAAGGTGAAAATAACACATTTATAGGCTACTGCATCGGGGGGGAAACGGCATGGTTTTTGTCAGAAACTGCGTGGGATTAGCATAAAGTGGGCATGTCTGTAAAGGGGGTACTCATGGGTACCCATAGAACCAGTCTCATTCAGATATCTTGAGGTAAGAGATCAAGGGGCCCCTTTCAATATAACCATGCCAGTTTCTCTTGGCAAAATTCAGCCAAAATTTGGGTCATTATTTAGGTCCCTTCCCGACAGGCTAGCATGATATGGCTGGTATCTATGGATGCATTAGACATTCTCGTTTCTGAAGATATCAGTATCTTCATGCTAGCTTTAAAAATGAGTCCGCTTGTGGACACCTTAGGTGGGGTCCTATGTGTAATATCCCTCACAAGCACATAAGCACCTTTTGCAACTGGTAGCACCAAATGTCAATGATGTATGTATTTTTTTTCTTCTTTTTTCTTTTCCTGTGTCTGAGCCTGTTTGTCTTGTTCGTTTATTGTTTAATTAAAAAAATTTGGGGGGGGAAAAAAAAAAAAAAAGAGTCCGCTACAGCCTCTGAAACCCAGTAATGTTGGCCAAAGGGCAAACGTTCAGGTGCTTATTGGGCACCACCTGGGGTCTATCTGTGCACATCCCTGATTACTGTACACATAATATATATATAATATAATATATATAATATATAATACTGGAAGCTGGTTAGTAAGTAGTCTCCTTAATCCGGCTTTGCACTGCCCACCGAGTAGAGATTAAACTTGAGGCGCACTGTGTGGAACATTGTGCCCTCTTGAACGCATCCTTAACCATCAGAGGTGGAGGTGGATGGATTGGCAGTGAAGGGGATGAGGGGCAGAGTGTGTGAAGAGGAGGAGAGAGATGACGGCAGGCTGCGGGTGCCACAGATGCGATGCCTCAGCGTTGGCACACTTTCATCCCTGACAAAACATGAAGGTAGAGAAAGAGTTAGCTTGTATCCATGTATTGCATCCACCCATGTATCCATCCAATATATTAATTTTTACATTAATCTATATCCACGTATAAAATTATCAGAGTCCAGCTCCTAAAAACAGATTAGAATTTGTGAGATTGTAGGCTTGTGGATTCTTTATTGTGGATTGTTGTATAAATTGTATTTTAATGTGTGTAATGTCAAGTCAAGTCAAGTCAAGTCAAGTTTATTTGTATAGCCCTAATTAACCAGAGGGCTTCACAGAAAACATGTCTAGCTAAATCTAGCAGAAAGGGAAAAATTAGACGCACATCACGTATACAGGTGCAAGGCTATAGCAAAAGAGCTCAGATAAATGAAAAAAGGTAGAGCCTGCACACTTACTCCATGCTGTATAGTTTATTGGGAACAATAATTGTTCACAAACAAAACAAAACCATGATTCCTCTACATTCTCTAATAGTGTTAACTTAAAGGAGAATTAAATTTGTTTTTACAAACTGGACCTTATTTTCACCCAGAACAGAATTTTCTCAGATTGACGCAGTAATGAGCTAGAGTGTGCCGTGCAACAGCCTGGAACCGCGGCCCGATAGGGCATATGTCAACCGTGCTTTTACGTCTTGTAAAAAGCTTATTTTCTGCCACACAGCGGCTCATATCCTTATTATATCATAGAGACGATGAGAGAATGAACACTGTATTTACCTTGCTGCAGCCAGCATGTTCACCCTGTCTCTGTCTCTGAAAACTGCAGTTATTAAACCCCTACTAAAAAAGCGTAGCCTTGATGCATCGGTAATCAGTAACTACAGACCAATATCTAATCTCCCCTTTATAGCCAAAATAATTGAAAAGGTTGTTTACCTACAACTCAATAGATTCCTAACCTCAAATGATCTCCTAGATAAACTCCAATCAGGCTTTCGCCCCCATCACAGCACAGAAACCGTGCTTACTAAAGTCATAAATGACATCAGAATGAACACAGACTCAGGCAAAAACTCGATTCTAGTGCTACTGGATCTTAGCACTCCATTTGACACTGTTGACCACTCAATTTTATTGGACAGACTGGAAAACTGGGTTGGGCTATCGGGTACGGTCCTCCAGTGGTTCAAGTCCTATCTTCAAGACAGGAAGTACTTCGTCACAGATGGACTGCATCTGGACTGCAGATGGACACCCAGAGCCTTTAGCACAGAACACTGTTCTCTGGTGTCAAGACACCCAGAGCCTTTAGCACAGAACACTGTTCTCTGGTGTCAAGACACCCAGAGCCTTTAGCACAGAACTCTCTGGTGTCAAGACACCCAGAGCCTTTAGCACAGAACTCTCTGGTGTCAAGACACCCAGAGCTTTTAGCACAGAACACTGTTCTCTGGTGTCAAGACACCCAGAGCCTTTAGCACAGAACACTGTTCTCTGGTGTCAAGACACTCAGAGCCTTTAGCACAGAACACTGTTCTCTGGTGTCAAGACACCCAGAGCCTTTAGCACAGAACTCTCTGGTGTCAAGACACCCAGAGCCTTTAGCACAGAACTCTCTGGTATCAAGACACCCAGAGCCTTTAGCACAGTGGTGTTGTCTGGTGTCAAGACACCCAGAGCCTTTAGCACAGTGGTGTTGTCTGGTGTCAAGACACCCAGAGCCTTTAGCACAGAACTCTCTGGTATCAAGACACCCAGAGCCTTTAGCACAGAACTCTCTGGTATCAAGACACCCAGAGCCTTTAGCACAGTGGTGTTGTCTGGTGTCAAGACACCCAGAGCCTTTAGCACAGTGGTGTTGTCTGGTGTCAAGACACCCAGAGCCTTTAGCACAGTGGTGTTGCCTGGTGTCAAGACACCCAGAGCCTTTAGCACAGAACACTGTTCTCTGGTGTCAAGACACCCAGAGCCTTTAGCACAGAACACTGTTCTCTGGTGTCAAGACACCCAGAGCCTTTAGCACAGTGGTGTTGTCTGGTGTCAAGACACCCAGAGCCTTTAGCACAGAACACTGTTCTCTGGTGTCAAGACACCCAGAGCCTTTAGCACAGTGGTGTTGTCTGGTATCAAGACACCCAGAGCCTTTAGCACAGTGGTGTTGTCTGGTGTCAAGACACCCAGAGCCTTTAGCACAGTGGTGTTGTCTGGTGTCAAGACACCCAGAGCCTTTAGCACAGTGGTGTTGTCTGGTGTCAAGATGTAAAGGAACGTAAAGCGCGTTTGCGCAGCCGTGTGTGTACTTTGTGAAGATTGCACCAAGCAAGTGTGGCTAACATGTGCTGCTACAAGTGTTGTGGGCTTGGGCCAGAGTTATATTATTGTTGGTCGGGGGTTTTCACAAACTAACGTATGAGTGATTAATAATTGGATTGGATTAATAAATGTTTTGATCATTGGAATTATTAAAAAAAAATCAAATCTGCTGTTTTGTGATTTGTATGTTTCTGTTAGATTAGCATAGGGCTATTGTTGCCCCAAGCGGTAGTTGATTGGTGTGACAATAAGGAGTTTAGTTTGGAGGTCTCTGGTTAATTAGGGGGAGGCTTCCGGGTTATATTTAGCCCATTAAAAAGGTTTGTACTTAGGGGAGTGCAGAGCTTAGGGGCAGACTAGCTGTCTTTTGCTATAAGCCTAGTTAATCAGAGAACTCTTGTAACAGGATAAAATGTTATGGAAACAACAACAACAACAACTGGCATGTATTTGGCTCATAAGGATGTATTTTGCTTTCATTTGTGTGTGTTCTGCATGTAGCTTAAATAATCAAACATCAAAGCTTCATATTGTCATATCACAGCGGTCATATAATCTATATAATTATATTTGATGATTCACTATTTTTATTTATTATTATTATTATTCATAATAATAATATTATTGATATTAATAATTTAGTAACGTAACGTTACTTAGTAACTGCCCAACAATGATGGTCATTGACCATGCATTAAGACGAGAAGGAACACTGATGGACCACGTACGTGACAGACCACACTGACCACATGCCCGACCACACACTAAGTGGTCCGGACCATGGTCAGTGTGCATTAAGACGAGAAGGAACACTGACGGACCATGTGACCGACCACACTGACCACGTGACCGACCACACACTAAGTGGTCCCGACCATGGTCAGTGCGTCTGACAGACACTGACCATGCATTAAGATGAGAAGGAACACTGACGGACCACGTGACAGACCACACTGACCACGTGACTGACCACACACTAAGTGGTCCGGACCATGGTCAGTGTGTCTGTACCTTGTCTGTACACTGACCATGCATTAAGATGAGAAGGAACACCGACGGACCACGTGACAGACCACACTGACCACGTGACCGACCACACACTAAGTGGTTCGGACCATGATGAAGACGCACTGACGTTGAAACGTTGTCTTTTTACTTTGCACCTTAAATAAAAGGCATTCTATGGCCCGAGTTGCTCCAGACTTCTTCCTTTGTGGTTCGGACCATGGTCAGTGCGTCTGACAGACACTGACCATGCATTAAGATGAGAAGGAACACTGACGGACCACGTGACAGACCACACTGACCACATGACCGACCACACACGAAGTGGTTCGGACCATGGTCAGTGCGTCTGACAGACAGTGACCATGCATTAAGATGAGAAGGAACACTGACGGACCACGTGACAGAACACACTGACCACGTGACTGACCACACACTAAGTGGTCCGGACCATGGTCAGTGCGTCTGCACCTTGTCTGTACACTGACCATGCATTAAGATGAGAAGGAACACTGACGGACCACGTGACAGACCACACTGACCACATGACCGACCACACACTTTAGCACCCCCTAGTGGTACAGACCAATTGTCTGTACAGACTAGCCTGGGTAAACCCAGCCCCCACGTGACCTGCTCTCAGACCTGTTCGCAGTCACTACGTAGTGACTGGGAACTCTGAGAGCAGGTCACGTGGGGGCTGGCTTTACCCAGGCTATGTACAGACCACTGAAATGGCTACAACCCCTGCTGAGGGTGAGGCATCTGAACGTAGCCCCTCCCATCCTCCGCAGCTTTGACATCTGCCACATAGAGAGCCTCCTCGCCTTCTCTTTTCTGGCCTGGTATGAGGCTCTCTCAGAGGCCAATAAGGCCAAACTGTGGAGGGTGATCAACCTGGGGACCAGAGGGCGGTGAAGAAAGCAAGTAAGATTGCGAGGGACTCAACTCATAACCTCAGCACCTGCTTTCAGATCCTGCCCTGGTAGGAGATATGCCGCCCCTATATTCAAAACAAACAGGGGGAGGGCCAGCTTTATCCCCTCTGCTATCAGGCTCCCTCATAAACATAGACCCCCCTGAACCTCCTCCCCACCTCCATGCAGGCATACAGGTGCACTGTGCACACACAGAGAACTTTCACATCCACCATTCATTTTTTCATAGACATTTAGCAAAATGCTTAAAAAAATTGTTTAACTTGGTCAAACCAAGCGATTTAGCTATATTTAGAATCAGGAGAAACTATAACATTTCACTCAGACAAAAACTAAAAAAACGTGTTTTAATCAGACACTATGGCATTACATTATGTTCTTCAATTCAGCAGGATTGAGATTGAATCTGCAGGATTATGGGAAAAACATCAAATGTGCACTGCTTTTTCATGCATGATTGCGCAACAACAGCTGACTGTTAATTGCTAGAATGGATGGCCTGCAGGGACGGGGAGGAGTGATGATTGGTTATAGGTTTAGGCATGAGGAGTGATGGTTTGTTGGTTCTGGCCAATCAGAGGCAGTCGTCCCTCTGGGCGATCCATTGTAGCACCAACCTTTGAGGGGTGGACATATGCAGATTACCTCACATCTCAGGTGATGTTGCCGAGTAACGCAAAACTAATGTAATGAGTAGTGTAACAAATTACTTTCTCCAGGGAGTAAGTAAGTAAGCCAAGTAAAGTAAGGCATTACTTTTTTAAGTATGTGTAATGTGTAATATATTCCTTTTTTGAGTAATGACCCCGAACACTGTTTATTACTGTCAGTGGTTACTGACATTTTGGGGGCAGGTGCTCAAGTGAAAAAAAGGGCTCCCCTCTCATAATTATTTATAAAACTGCCCTCCTTCCAATTTACATGTAAAAAAATAAAAATATTACTATGACAATAAAGACCACAGATTTGCATGCACTTTTTTGCTAAAGTACAGGCTCAGAGTCAGCACCCATACTACAGAAACATGTAAGCAAAAACAAATATGTCATTTTATACAGTGAGGTCAAGTTTAGAAAAAAATTGTCTCACTACAATGAAATATGGGGAGTAACATCATCACACATGAATACAATGGGCTCATTAAATCCACAAGAGTCTCAGTTTTCCAGTCGTACCAAAATCATGTAATTCCAATACTTTCTTGGTCCCCAGTATGCAGAAATATTCAAATGGAAGGTGAAAATAACACATTTATAGGCTACTGCATCGGGGGGGAAACGGCATGGTTTTTGTCAGAAACTGCGTGGGATTAGTTAGCATAAAGTGGGCATGTCTGTAAAGGGGGTACTCATGGGTACCCATAGAACCAGTCTCATTCAGATATCTTGAGGTAAGAGATCAAGGGGCCCCTTTCAATATGACCATGCCAGTTTCTCTTGGCAAAATTCAGCCAAAATTTGGGCCATTATTTACGTCCCTTCCCGACAGGCTAGCATGATATGGCTGGTATCAATGGATGCATTAGACATTCTCGTTTCTGAAGATATGAAGTCCGCTTTGTGAACCCCTGGGTGGGGTCCTATGTGTAATATCCCTCAAAAGCACATAAGCACCTTTTGCGGCTGGTAGCACCACGTTAACAATGCCAAATGTCAATGATGTATGTATTCTTTTTATTCTTTTTTCTAAAAAAAAAAGTCAGCTACAGCTCATGTAGCTGACTGCCAACACAGTCATGTTGGCCGCGGACGTCTTGCAAAAAGGGCACTTATCATTCAAAGGGCACAAGGGCAGGTGCTTATTGGGCACCACCTCGAGTCTATCTGTGCACGTCCCTGATTACTGTAGACATGGCACAGGAAAAAAGTCTCTTCCCTGTTTGCACTGTAAGCCTCAGTTTAGGGTGTCCCCCATGACCATTTTGTTCCTTAGATCCATCAGTGTGTCCTCCTCCACAACAGGCGTGTTTCAGTTCTGCTACATCCGATCGTGTTGCATTCAGTGCATACAGCAGAATAGCATGATGCGTATATAATACTGGAAGCTGGTTAGTAAGTATAGTCTCCTTAATCCGGCTTTGCACTGCCCACCGAGTAGAGATGAAACTTGAGGAACATTGTGCCCTCTTGAACGCATCCTTAACCATCAGAGGTGGAGGTCTGATGGATGGATCTCAGTGAAGGGGATGAGGGACGGAGTGTGTGAAGAGGAGGAGAGAGATCACGGCAGGCTGCTCAGACGTTGGGTGTCTTCATCGCTGGTGAGGCGACGCCTCACCGTTGGCACCCTGACAAAACACGAAGGTAGAGAAAGAGTTAGCTTGTATCCATGTATTGTATCCACCCATGTATCCATCCAATATATAAATGTTTACATTAACTTATATCCACGTATACAATTATCAGAGTCCAGCTCCTAAAAACAGATTCGAATTTGTGGGCTTGTGGATTCTTTATTGTGGATTGTTGTATAAGTTGTATTTTAATGTGTGTAATGTCAAGTCAAGTCAAGCCAAGTTTATTTGTATTGCCCTAATTCACAAGCATGTCTCAGAGGGCTTCACAGAAAACATGTCTAGCTAAATCTAGCAGACACAACAATAACAATTACAGTAATAAATATAGCCGCAAGCGGCAATGGCAGGGGTTCAAGCCTTGCGCAATTTGAACACCTAATAGTCCTTGAGGCAAATTTGTAGAGCATGTTCAGGTGAACATGTGGAAAAAAGTTGCTTGAAAATTGGAGAAACAGCCTGGGAGTTACAAACGGGTGTGAAGTTACGGCATATTTTGTGTTAGGCCATGCCCACTTTTTACATCTGCGGCACCCCCTTTTGGTCAAATTGCGAAATAGCATTTCAGAAATGCCATTCCAGATGAGGCTGAGAAGTTTGCAACCGATTATGCGAATGTACTTGATTTACCGCTATTACATGCTTACACCATAGACCCCGCCCACTTTCCCTAATGATGACAAAACTCCTGATTTTGACTAGGACATCCACCTTGATATATCTGCCTACTTTTGCGATCATTGGACAAACAGGTGCGGAGTTACAGCCTTTTTTGTGTTAAGCTACGCACATTTCTGGCGTTTATGGCGCCCCCTTTTGGTCGAATTGCACAAAATTTGACATACATGGTCTGGGATGGTCTCCGAAGATCTCCAACAAGTTTCGTGAAGATTTGTTAATCGGTCATGAAGTTATGACAATTTAGCTGAGAGACCACGCCCTCTCACAACTTTAACGATCAATATCTCCGAAACTAAAGTAGATTTCAAAAATCCAAAATTCAGGATTGTAGAGCTTGCTCCATAGATGCTTCCTGGCGATTTTGGTGGAAATCTGTCAAACGGTCTAGGAGGAGATGTCAAAAATGTGTTTTCCAAACTTTTCCAAATATCTCAAAATTTTTCCAGACGGACCTTGAGGGTCCTTGAGGCAAATTTGTAGAGCAGGTTCACTTGAACATGTCCAAGAAAAAGTTTGAAAATCGGACAAACGGCGTGGAAGTTATGGCCTTTAAGGTAAAACCTTAAAGCAGCTACGAGCAACTTTTTCGATTGTTATTAAACAGTATAAATTTAATATCAATGCATCACATCTTACCTCTAATAGTCGACGAGACCAACGCAGAGTAGTCTCGCTTGAGCCCCGAGTGAATCGGCCAGTGTAGGCTGTCTGTGGCCAGGGAAGATCAGGAAGTGAAATGAAACGGTTTGCAGCAGCCACTTCGGCCATAACCACAAAATAACTTCCAAAAAACCTGTTAGAATATAACGAGAGATGTTCGCGAGAGTATGCGTGGCGTTCACATTGTTTATGTTATGTTGCTAGGCAGCGCAAACGGCGAGGCAGGCAGCTGCGTTTCACTTCCGGGTTTCACTTCCGCGTTTCACTTCCGGGTAGCCGGGCCGGCGGTAAGGAGAGAGAGAGAGAGAGCCCCCTGTTGACGCGAGTTTAGACAGACACAGACTTAATAATCATCCAAGGGAGCAATCTCCAATTCACACGGCTTTGGTCTCAGATACTATTATAGGTAAGATGTGATGCATCAATATTGTAATTATACTGTTTAATAACAATCGAAAAAGTTGCTCGTAGCTGCTTTAAATAGCGCCACCTTCAGGCCGATTCGAAAAATCTTTCTTGAGCAGCAACCAGCCACCAATATCTGTCATTGTGCCAAATTTCAGGTCTCTGCCATTTACCAACTCACGGGAATTTGCGTTGAGGCAGATGGAAAACGACAAGGACAACAATAATAAACCAGCACAAAAACAATAGGGTTTCAGCCCCTTCGGGGCTTGAACCCCTAATAAACCAGCACAAAAACAATAGGGTTTCAGCCCCTTCAGGGCTTGAACCCCTAATAATAATAATAACATGGTTGAACAATCTTATGATAGAGAGAGACAGAGGGAAGGGGGGGAAGGGGGAGAGAAAGTGGGGGAGGAGAGAGCAGGAAAAGGGGAGGTGGGGGGGGAGAGAGAGCAGAACAGACAGGATATACTGGGGCTTGGCAATAGTCACAAATAGTCACAAGGGACAGTAAGATTTAGCAATCAAGTTATGTATTATAGTTGGCATACAGCAGCTACTCAATCCGCCTGGCGATCCCGCTGCAGTGGCCGAGGTAGCAGCAGCACACTAGAACCAGCCTGGTAGGGCTTGTCAGAAAGCATCACACATACTTTTTTGGAAGTGTAGAATATCCTTTAGTAGTCTAAAGCAGTGATTCGCAACCTGCTTCATATCAATGAGCCCTAAATTATGATTTTTGTCAAGAATTCCAGGAGAGAGAGAGAGAGAGAGAGAGAGAGAGGGAGAGGGAGAGAGAGAGAGAGAGAGAGAGAGAGAGAGAGAGAGGTACAACTGAAACATGAACAAAACCATGATTCCTCTACATTCTCTAATAGTGTTAACTTAAAGGAGAATTCAATTTGTTTTTACAAACTGGACCTTATTTTCACCCAGAACAGAATTTTCTCAGATTGACGCATTAATGAGCTAGAGTGTGCCGTGCAACAGCCTGGAACAGCGGCCGATAGGGCATATGTCAATCGTGCTTTTACGTCTTGTAAAAAGCTTATTTTCTGCCACGCAGCGGCTCATAACCTTATTATATCATAGAGACAATGAGAAAATTACATTACATTACATTACGACATTTCGCAGATGCTTTTATCCAAAGCGACTTACAATAACACATTTTTGTCAGCAATAGAGCAATCAACTATGCAACACAGTCTATGACAACTACAACATCTGAAGGAATAGTGGTAGAGTTTAGTTTTTTAAGAGAGAAAGAAGTTAGTTCAAGAAGGGCCCAGATGGAGCATGAAAAGGTGTGTCTTTAGTCTTTTCCGAAAGATCGGCAGTGATTCAGCCGTCCTGACTGAAGGTGGAAGCTCATTCCACCGTTGAGGTGCCAGGGACGAGAAGAGTCGCGATCGGGATGAGCAACTTTTTAGCCCCCGTAGCGAAGGAGGGGCGAGGTGTCCTGAACTAGTGGAGGAGCGAAGGGAGCGGTGAGAGGTTTGGAACCTGACCATAGATTGCAGGTACAGAGGAGCTGTCTGGTGTACTGCCCTGTAGGCCAGTACCAGTGTCTTGAATTTGATGCGTGCCGAGATGGGAAGCCAGTGAAGGTCCCGGAAGAGGGGAGTGACATGAGAGAATTTGGGTTGGTTGAATACCAGACGGGCTGCAGCGTTCTGAATGAGCTGAAGCGGTCGGATGTCGGCGGCAGGTAGGCTGGCCAGGAGCACGTTGCATTAGTCCAGGCGGGAGATGATAAGTGACTGGACCAGGAGTTGAGTCGCTTCCCTTGTGAGAAAGGGACGGATTTTGCCGATGTTGTAGAGGGAGAACCTACAGGAGCGTGCTGTCGCAGCTATGTTGGCCGAGCAAGACAGCTGGTTGTCAAGGATCACCCCAAGGTTCTTAGCTGTTTGGGAGGGAAGCACAGTGGTATTGTCAATGGAGATGGAGAGATCTGTGAGAAGGCAGTCTTTCCCTGGGAGGAAGAGTAGCTCTGTTTTACCAAGATTGAGCTTGAGGTGGTGGGCAGACATCCAGTCACCAATGTCTTTGAGGCATGCAGAGATGCGAGCCTCGATTTTTTAGGAAAGGAAAAGCTGGGTGTCATCAGCATAGCAGTGATAAGAAAAGCCATGAGATGAGATCACATGGGCAAGAGATCTGATATAGAGAAGGAAAAGTAAGGGGCCCAGGACTGAGCCCTGGGGGACACCGGTGGTAAGAGGGCAGGATTTGGAGACGGACCCTCTCCATAGGACCTGGTATGAGCGGTTAGAGAGATAGGAAGCAAACCAGGAGTGTGCCGAACCTGAGATGCCGAGGTCAGACAGAGTGGAAAGAAGGATTTGGTGGTTGACTGTATCGAAAGCAGCGGACAGGTCAAGGAGGACAAGGACAGAGGAGAGGGATGAGGCCTTAGCAGTGTGAAGGGCCTCTGTGACTGCAAGAAGAGCTGTCTCAGTAGAGTGAGAGGCATTGAAACCGGACTGCAGAGGGTCCAGGAGGTCATTCCGGGAGAGATAGAGAGAAAGTTGGTCGGACGCTGCTCGTTTGAGGGTTTTGGAAAGGAATGAGAGAAGAGAGACAGGTCTGTAGTTCTGAATAGCAGTAGGGTCAAGGGAGGGTTTCTTAAGCAGAGGCTTGACTCTTGCAGTCTTTAGAGCAGACGGAACAAGACCAGAGGACAGAGAGGAGTCTATGAAGGTAGTGAGGAAGGGAGATATGTCAGGTGAGATGGTTTGGAGGAGAGAGGAAGGGATAGGATCGAGGGGGCAGTAAGTGGCTTGGTTAGAGCTGATGAGTTTAAGTACTTCATCAGGAGAGAGGGGAGAGAAGGAAGTAAATCCGGGGATGGGGGGCAGAGAAGCAGGATTGGAGTCAGGAGTGTTAGTGAGGGTATCTGGAGGATGGAAGGAGGAGCTGATGTCATCCACCTTTTTGGTAAAGAAGGTTACAAAATCATCAGCAGAGAGGGAGGAGGGAGGGGGAGGGGAGGGAGGGTTGAGGAGGGTGGAGCAGGTGGAAAACAGTTTACTGGGGTTGGACGCAGAGGACTGGATTTCAGAGATGAAGAAGGAGGTTTTTGCTTTGGAGACAGCAGAGGTGAAGTTGGAGTGAATAAGGTGGTAGGAAGAGAGATCTTCAGGGTGATGTGATTTTCTCCATTTTCTCTCAGCTGCCTGAAGCTCTGTTCGATGAGTTTGCAGAGATTCGGTCAGCCAAGGAGCAGGGGGAGAGGATCGGGCAGGCTTAGTGGTGAGTGGGCAGAGAGAATCAAGAGCGGAGGAGAGAAAGGATAGAAGAGTGATGGACACCTCGTCAGTGGACAGGAGAGCAAACTGCTCGGCTGAGGGAAGCAAGGAGATGACGGTAGAAGAGAGGGAGTTAGGTGAGAGAGTTTTTAGGTTGCATCGGGTGTTGGTAGAGTGAGGGGGTGATGGGTGGGAGGAGGGGAGGGGGATGGGAAGAGAGAAGGTGATAAAGTGGTGGTCGGATACAGGAAGAGGAGTCGCAGTGAGGTTAGAGGTGGAGCAGGATCTGGTGAAGACAAGGTCAAGCACATTCCCTGCTTTGTGAGTTGGAGGAGATTGAGAGAGGTAGAGGTTGAAGGATGAGAAGAAGTTAAGGAAGTGCAGAGATTGTAAGGTTACTGGCTAGATGTTGAAATCACCCAGAAGAATGAGTGGAGTACCATCCTCAGGAAAGACGGAGAGAAGGGTGTCCAGCTCGTCCAGAAAGACACCAAGCAGACCAGGCGGGCGGTAGATTACCACAATGTTGAGCTTGATGGGTAGGGATACGGCAACTGCATGGGACTCAAAAGAGGATATAGACAGATGAGAGAGAGAGGTGACAGTGTACGTCCATTTGGGACAGATGAGGAGACCAGTGCCTCCCCCACGGCCAGAGGGTCTGGGGGTGTGGGAGAAGGAGTAACCAGCGGACAAAGCTGCAGGAGTAGCAGTGTTTTCTGGGATGATCCAGGTCTCTGTGAGAGCTAAAAAGTGGAGGGATTGAGAAAGAGCATGAGCTAAGATGATCTCAGTTTTCTTAACAGCCGACTGGCAGTTCCAGAGTCCTCCGGCAATAGTAAAAGGACTATTTCTGCGCTTAGGGTAGGAAAGATTACCCGGGTTACTACACCTGAAGATGCCGTGTCTACGGGCATGGGCATGGGTCTACTGGGTTGATGTTACAACAGGGATGGGGAGAAAACACATAGTTAGCTAGATGAGTAGTTAGAAAAAGAGAAGTAGCAAAACGCTATTCTCTGGCCTACCCTTGATGGACCCCGAGTCTTCGTGCCCCGAGGCTTCGTGCCGCTGTAGACTGACTATGCTAAGAAATACAGGATCTACAGAGGTTCTAAGCCCCGCCCAGCCAATCAACGGCAGCCTGTGAACACTTAGCTGGGTATCTATAGGCCCAGATAGCAGTCTAAAGTTTAAAGTCTAAGGCTCAAAATAGCAGTATCGACCACAATTTAAAGACACAAAAAACAAGGTAAAAGCACAATCACCAAACTATCACAAAAAGCAAGGTAAAAGCACACTCACCAAACTATCACAAAAAGCAAGGTAAAAGCACACTCACCAAACTATCACAAAAAGCAAGGTAAAAGCACACTCACCAAACTATCACAAAAAGCAAGGTAAAAGCACACTCACCAAACTATCACAAAAAGCAAGGTAAAAGCACACTCACCAAACTATCACAGCAAAAGTAGAGTTGAGATAAACCAAAGCAGCACAGATGATCAGCTCTCGGCAGAGAATGAACGCTGTATTTACCTTGCTGCAGCCAGCATGTTCACCCTGTCTCTGTCTGCTGTCCATCACTTTGGTAGAGATCGGTTGACCCCGATCGTCTTCAGTCTGTAATCCATATAGTGTTAGTCCGGCTCAAATAAATACGGCCGGCCATCAAATTCAAATGCATCGTCCATATTCTCGACATCAGGTAAACATCCAGCCATCATACACTGTTACTCCAAACAAAACATGGCAGCTTGATCCACTACTGCTGAATTATCAACTGCTGAATTATCAGCACTTCTGAGACTCTCATGATACTCAGGTCCCACACACAGTCCTGATCTGGGATCAGCAGGCAGACTCAGGTCCCACACACAGTCCTGATCTGGGATCAGCAGGCAGATGGAGGTCAATAGAGGCGCGTTCCAGTTCTGTCTCTATGATATAATAAGGATATGAGCCTCATTGTCTCTATGATATAATAAGGATATGAGCTGGTGCGTGGCACAAAATAAGCTTTTTACAGGACGTACATGGATGGTTGACACATGCCCTATCAGCCGTTGTGCTCAGGTCAGGTCAGGTCAGGTCAGGTCAGGTCTAGCTCATTACTGCATCAATTTCAGATATCTCTCTTCTGGGTGAATAGTTTAACATAAGAAGAAAATAAGGTCCAGGTTGTAAAATAAGAATTCCGGTAGTTTTAGTTTTGGTCCGAGTGAAATGTTCTATGGTCTCTCCTGATTCTAACTATAGCTGAATCGCACAGAATCGCACCCTAACCCTAACCCTACACACGCAAGATGCATCACTCTGCTCACACCTTTCAGGTCCAAAACGCCAGTGGAATGATTTGCATACGTACTGGAAAAAAGGATATATCTTTATTTTCTTTTAGGGCCAGAGTCAGACCTCTTGTCAGGATCTATACAGCTTTGAATTTGGCTGCATTTTGTATCGCGCTGCAGGTCATGACAAGTATAATACTTTTTTTTTGTGGTGGTGGAAACAATTTGGTAGTGAGCGTTGAAAACCGGGACCTTTTAGTGTCCCAAGAGATATCTATCAGGCCTCGAGACGGCCATCCTGATTAATTCACTAATTCACGATCATTGAGTGAAGAACAGAAAGCTTGCAGTAAGACCTTCTGTGACCTTGAGTGAGCTGCAAAGCCACTTCCTGCCCACACAGAACACTGTTCTCTTGTGTCAAGACACCCAGAGCCTTTAGCACAGAACACTGTTCTCTGGTGTCAAGACACCCAGAGCCTTTAGCACAGTGGGGGTCGCCTGGAATTCCAATGGACTCACACCACACGCAATTTAAAACTATGGAAGATTAGGGCCACATGTTTTGAATTCTGAGTCATTCTGAGAATAAAGTTAGAAATCTGAGAATAAAGTCAGAATTCTAACTTTCTAACCCCCCCCCACCCACACACACACACACACACACACACACACACACACACACACACACACACACACACACACACACACACACACTTTCTCTCCAATTCTACTTGGCCAATTTCCCCCTGCTGCCCCGGTCACTGCTCCACCCTCTGCTGATCTGGGGAGAGCCGTAGACTAGCACCATGCTTCCTCTGACACATGCGCAGTTGCCAGCCGCTTCTTTTTCACATGACAGCGCTGAGCTTCACAGGCAGGACGTACGTAGCACGTAGGAGAATCACACTATTCCCATCAGTTCCCTTCCGCGAGGAGGCGATAGTGCAGCGATCAGGACACATACCCTCAATCCGGTTTCCCACCCGCAGACACAGCCAATCCTGCCTGTACATGTATGGACTCGGGGTTCCCCATTCTAATACCCTATAGAGAACCAAAATGGCGGCGATTTCTGTTTAAGCCTACAAAAATATGTCATTCATGCGGTACTTTATTAGGTAACGTTAGCTTGCTTGCTAACGGATGAGTTGCTAGCCAGCTAGTAGCATAGCTAGCTGATTAACCCAACCAGATCAACCCCGGGAATGTGATCAATGTTGGGGGGAATTGTCTGTCAACATCGGTCATGAATCATACAAACATTCAATCATCCTAAAGACACTAATGCACACAAGCATAATAGAATATCATATACCTACGCTGATTTAAAAAGAAAAACTTAGTCTTTTATTTTTGAAGGAGTGGGTCTAGAAACGTACTCGTCTGAGAATGTACATCCGGGGGTCTGAGACTGTACAGGGTGGGCGGGGCACTGGGCTCTCCGGCTCTGGCTATTGGTGTAGAAAAAGTCTATCTTCTGTCTGGGGCCAGAGCGAAGTCTGTCACATAGTGAGTGTTCCACTCACTTTGTTCATAAAACCAGGGTGATATTCATAACGTTATGATATATCACACTGTTCAATTTATTTTAAACTTCAAATAAAGACATTGTTTGGGCATGATACTTTTTATATATTAGATGTGATTATGGATTGGTTAAAATTACCTGCATGAATTCTGTAGTCTCTCTGGTGAGGTCTCTCCTACACGCTGGAAGAGAGAAGAGTGTTGAGCTTACACATCAATTAATTTTAACTCATTACCTGCCATTGACATGATAGAACGTCAACCTGTCTTTTCACCGCCATGCGATAGATGGCGTTCTTGGCCACCATATGAAGTGCTTTCATACTCGTATGTATTCCTCCGTAAGCCAGAGTTATTGCCCCCACAAAACCAGCAAGCTTCCTCAGCAGCGGCTACTGGAAGCAGGGCTGGAATTTTGATTTCAAAGGTACAGTATGTGTGTGCGATGAATCGCATGATTGTTCATACAGTAGTTAATCATGATTAATCAATTTTTTTTTAATCTGTTCTAATTCTACCATAAACCAATATTTTTCAAGTTTTCAATATCAGAATCAGAATCAGAATAAGAATCACTTTTATTGCCACAGTATGCAAGTTACATATGAGGAATTTGTCTTAGTGTCTGTATGCAGCGTAGCGGTCACATCAATATACAGAGATAATAAGTAGGAGATAACTAAAGACAATCACAAAGTTGCAAGTGCAATCAAATCGAGTAAATATATACAATATGTACATGAGTGGTGAAGTGTTCTGTGGATAATAAATAAGAGTTTACATTGAATGTACATGAAATTTATAGGCTAAGTTAAATAGGCATTAAATGTGCAGGGTATTTACATGAATGTACAGTCCCAGTTAAACAGGCATTAAATTAGATATGAGTTACAGTTTTATGGGGGGGGGAGTTCAGTTGAGTTTAGGAGGAGGTAGTGAGTTTGTGTGTGTGTGTGTGTGTGTGTGTGTGTGTGTGGGGGGGGGGGGGTTGTTGGTGAGGTCCTTGGCGGAAGGGTTTTCCGGGCCTTGTTGGTGAGGCTGATGGCCGTTGGTAAGAAGCTGGTTTTGTGGCGGGTGGTTCTGGTCTTGGCAGACCTCAGGCTCTTGCCGTGGGGGAGTGTCTTAAAGAGTTTGTGGCCAGGGTGGGAGGGGTCAGCCATGATCTTGCGAGACCGCTTCAGTGTCCTGGCTGCATGCAGGTCCTGGAGGGATGGCAGGTTGCATCCGATTATCTTCTCAGCACAGCGGATGATGCGCTGAAGTCTGTTGATGTCTTTGAGAGTGGCAGCAGCATACCAGACGGTGATGGAGGAGGTGAGGATGGACTCAACGATGGAGGTGTTGAAGTGCACCATCGTGGCCTTTGGCACTTTGAATTTCTTCAGCTGCCGCACAAAGTACATCCTCTGCTGTGCCTTCTTGGTGAGAGCTCTGATGTTCAGCTCCCATTTTAGGTCCTGGCTGATGATGGTCCCCAGGAAGCGGAAGGACTCCACAGTGTTGACTGGGGAGTCACCCAGGGTGATGGGGGAAGGTGGGGCTTTGTTCTTCCTGTAATCCACAATCATCTCCATTGTTTTTTGAGCATTTAACACCAGGTTGTTTTGACTGCACCAAGTCACCACAGATGGTCAAATTCCTGTCTGTATTCCGACTCATCTCCACCTGTGATGAGCCCTATGAGGGTGGTATCGTCCGCAAACTTCAGGAGCTTGACGGACTGGTGACTGGAGGTGAAGCTGTTGGTGTACAGACCGAAGAAGTAGGGAGAGAGGACACCGCCCTGGGCACCACCGGTGCTGATGGACCGAAAGTCAGTGATGTGCTTACCCAGCCTCACATGCTGCTTCCTGTCAGTCAGGAAGTCTGTGGTCCATCTGCAGATGGGGTCGGGCATGCCCAGCTGGGAGAGTTTCCCCTGTAGCAGAGCTGGGATGATCGTGTCAAATGCCGAGCTGAAATCTACGAACAGATAGACGAATATGATTGCTTTATGTGTATATGTTTATCATTATTATATTATTAAGGGCAGCTGTGTCTCAGGAGGTAGAGCGGGTCGTCCACCAATCAGGTCGGTAGTTCGATCCCCGGCTCCTCCAGTCTGCATGTCGAAGTGTCCTTGGGCAAGACACTGAACCCCAAATTGCTCCCGATGGCTGTGCCAGCACCCTGTGTGGCAGCTTGCTGCCTTCGGTGTGTGAATGGGTGAATGTAGGCACATTGTAAAGCGCTTTGGATAAAAGCGCTATATAAATGCAGTCCATTTACCATTATTGGAACAATGACAAATACTGTCCAGAATATTCTTCAGAATAACCTCAAAGGTGTGCATGCTCAAAGAATATGCAGACCCTCGTCCTCCACAATGTTAATCAGCCTGCAAGCTGTAGCCACTTGTTTTGAGCTTCAAGTGCTGGCAGGTGTGTGCCAGTCACAGGTGTGTGACTGGCACCTAATTTGCGGTGCCAAGGTGCCAAGCTGTTGTGGCTGCGTATGGATCTTCCACATGCTACTGAGGTCCCTGACAGTGTCAAATGAATAAAGTGTAAAAATGGCCAATATGTGTTGTTTTGTCCTTATCACTGTGGGAGAGTGCAATCATCCAATCCACCAAGCAACTCAGAACAAGAGTGAATACCAACAGAAGAATATTGCAGGAGATTTTGGCACATTTCTTTGGGGCGCTACCCACACGGTTAGCTGTGTTGCTCATTCCACGAATGCACGATCCTTACAAGTTGTACCCCGTTGTAAAGGTGACTAATCAGGCTTTCCAACGATACCAATTGGTATTATTAAAGGGAAGAAATAATCGACCGAAATAACGTTTCCGAACTTTTTTTTAGGAGTTTATACACACACACACACACACACACACACGCACACGCACACAGCACTGTAATTCTCACTTACCTGTCCACTTTCTTGCCGCTCCTGCTCCAGCAGCCGTTTCTGCTGATTTAGACACAATAAATGATTTCCAAAAAATAAAAATAATAATAATAATAATAATGGCTTTAATTTATATAGCACACTTTAAAATGTAAAACAAATCTCAAGGTGCTTTACAGTAGCTAAAAGACAAGATAAAAACAAGCTAAAAACAGCTAAAAGCTCAGAGCTAGTAAAAAGCAGAGCGGAACAGGTGGGTTTTAAGGTTCGTTTTAAAAACAGCGAGGGATTCAGAGGCCCGAACAGTTCCTGGGAGCTGGTTCCACAGGCGTGGCCCCAGGGTGGAGAAGGCTCGGTCACCCATCGTTGCCAGCTTGGTGCTGGGGACAACAAGCAGGTTGAGGGTGTCGGATCTGAGTGACCGGGAGGGGGGCTTGGGGGGGAGGAGTTCCTGAAGGTAGGTGGGACCAGTGTGGTTGACCACCTTGTAGACCAGGAGGAGGAGTTTGAAGGTGATGCGTTGGTTGATGGGGAGCCAGTGGAGTGAGTGGAGGACAGGGGTGATGTGTTCTGACTTCCGGGTTCTGGTAAGAACCCGGGAGGCGCAGTTCTGAACATATTGCAGTCTCTGGATGGATTTGGTGGGGAGGCCTGCAAGCAGGGAGTTGCAGTAGTCAATGCGGGAGGAGACGAATGCGTGGACCAGTTTTTCTGCGGCGGCTTGGGGTAGGAGGGGTCTGAGCTTTGAGATGTTCCGGAGATGGTAGAATGAGGTTTGGGATTTGATGTGGGCGTCAAATGACAGTGTTTGGTCAAGTTTGACACCCAGGCTGGTGACCAGTGAGGAGAGGGGGATGGAGTGTCCGTCGATGGTGATGTGGGTGATGCCGGCCTGTTTTGTTTGGTGAGGTGTACCGATGAGGATGGCTTCTGTTTTACTCCCGTTGAGCTGGAGGGAGCTGTTGCTCATCCAGTGGCGGATGTCATTGAGGCATTTGGTGGCCCGGGCTTGAGTCAGATGGATGTCAGGGGAGGTTTGAAAGTAGATTTGGGTGTCATCGGCGTAGCAGTAATAGTTGATGTTGTGGCTCTTCAGTATCTTCCCCAGGGGGAGCATGTACACCAGGAAGAGCAGGGGACCCAGGACTGATCCCTGTGGGACACCAGAGGTGACACTCCTGATGCTGGAGATGAAACTGCCGAGAGCGACATACTCCAGTCTTCCTGAGAGAAAGGAGAGGAAGACGTCGAGGGCAGTGCCTGTGACTCCCACCTCCCTGAGACGCTGAGACAGGATGTCATGGTCCACCGTATCAAACGCGGCGCTCAAAAAGACTTCCATGAATGTGTTTCATGAGTGAAGAAGCACAGGGGTGGACTGACTGTGCTCATTTGAAATAACAACCTACGTTATTGCTTCATTTTTTATCATTTATAATTCTCACCTCTACTTCCTCGTCACTTGTCACGCCTTGAAGCTCGACAGGCTGGTTCTGCTGAGTTACAAACACAATGAATTATAAAAAAAAAGATACTTTCAGGTTTATATTTCACATAATTGATGAATGGTTACATTTTAAAGAGCAGTGCATGTCCATGATAAAACATAATATGATCATTTTCTTTGATCTCATACAGTATATCCAATGCTTGTATTTAGAGTAGAGCAAGTCATAATGCTGCAGTAGCTTCATACATGTAAGTCTACAGAGGGCGACATGGAAGACATGGCTTAAAGCCCCAATCAGTCACTTTTTCACCTTAATATAACAGCTTTTTAGTGATTGAAGATGGAACATTGACTTGTAACAGGGAGAATGTCACCTCTATTGGTGATATTGGTGACTGCTTAGGCCTCTGCTGGGACTAAGCAGTTTGGTGCCTGCGTCCCGGATAGTTAGAGAATTTTAGCAAAATGCTTGGACCATCTGTGAAAAAATTTACTACCAATAGCTTTCTTCACCAATGTGTTCTTATAGGTGTCTAGAATCACCTCTCAATTAGTGCAAACCCAAATCCTCGTGGAAAATCCTGGCGAGCCAATCAAAGTTAAGGTGCCCCGAGGGCTTGGGTGAAAAATATGATAAAAATTAAAAGTCTAAAATGGACTTGTGGGGTGTCTAACTAGGGGTTTTCAGGGGTGCTGAATCCATTCCAAACATTATTTTTGAGTAAAAATGTCTCCCTGACCATATGATATTGGTATATTGGTTATTGTTATGTAAAGCACAGTGTATAATCAACCGGGATTTTCCACAAGGATTTGGGTTTGCACTAATTGAGAGGTGATTCTAGACACCTATAAGAACACATTGGTGAAGAAAGCTATTGGTAGTAAATTCTTTCACAGATGGTCCAAGCATTTTGCTAAAATTCTCTAACTAGGAGCAGGGGCGTTGGAAGTACCTTTGGGTAGGGGGTGCTGCCACCGATTCAACATTGGGGGGGACGGCTGACGGCGCCCATAGGGCGGCAAAAAATTTGGCCACTTTGTCGCCAGATTAGAGGAATATTAATATTAAGATTAGACTGTTGTGTCATTATTCAGTCACCTTTTCTCACTCACCTCCATGTCACCACTTGCTCCCACTGCTGTGTTGGAATCCTCATTCTCTCTCCCACCCTTTTTGGACTTTTAGCCATATTTAGAGGAATATAAAATTTTAAATTAACATTAGGATTATACTGTTGTGATGTCATTATTCAGTGTCTTCTCCTCTTCTCTGCAGCATTACTAAATTTACCCTCAGGACTCAGGGACAGTGATAGCCTACCTGCTATTCCTCCGATATATCCAGGGCCGGATTAATAGTACCATGGGCCCCCGGTGCTATTCATTTTCTAAGCTATTCATTTAGCCTTTTAACACGTTAAGTGCCATAGCCGAGCTATCTCGTCTTACATAATCCAACGCTTGAGTGCCAGAGCCGAGATATCTCGTCTTACATAAACATTTTTTTTTTTTGACGGTGGGACATCAATCAACAACTTTTACATCTTCGAGATCACTATTGGAGCAAGAGAATGTGTATAATCTATTTTACCGACCCACTAAGTGTTGACAGTGCTCCCCCAGACGAGCGAAATCAAAGAAAAAACTGCCGCGGGAGCAAGCCATTCAAGGAAATGGCGAGGCGATTTTACAGTAATCCATCCCAGACTTGTCTTGCCCGAGAGCGGCCGCGCGCAGGCAGCAGCACACAGAGAGCGGAGAGCGATTTGCAAAATAGATTATAGGTGAAACACACTTTGAAACACCTCAGAAAGGCCAGAATCAACATCTGCCCATCGCCCACGCATTCCCCGGCCCATCTTGACTCGCACAAGGAGCGTCCGCACGCAGGCAAGCAGGCAGGCAGGCACGCAGGCAGGCAGCAGCAACGCGCTTCTGACACGCCCGCTGTAGAGCCAGGAGGAAGGAGGAGAAGACACACGGAGGGAGGAGTTTGAATGAGAGGGGTGTTTCCTGTTGTTATGGAGGAAATTACTGTTCAAAACTATTGTTTAGAATGTCTGACGGTCTTACTGATGCCAAAAATGAATGGTTAAAGTGACTTTTCTATCGAATTTCACAAAAAGCCATTTATCTCTGAATAAATTTCCAGACGCTGAAACCATGCTGTACTCAACGGCTAATATCTACATAACTACTAACTCTGCAAACTAACTCTTTTAGACAGAGAAAGCACACATTCTATTAGTTATTTTTAGATGATTGGTGTTCATGAATTCTTAACAGAAAATAATCCTCGGCTCTTGTAAAATGAGCCAGAATCCTCAAAAAAAACCCTGGCACAACTTACCTACAGGATGAAAAAATGGCTGGCACTCAATGTGTTAAGGTAGTCATAAAGATTATATCTTCCAGACTGAAATGTTATAACAGAAGTGGAGTATTGGCCAGAATTACATGAACATTTGGACACTTATTCAGCGGGTATTTTGCATGTTGCGTTCAGGTGCACTGTAAAAAAAAAAAAAAAAAAAAAAAATTACATCTCTTGCCACCAGGGGGTGCTGCAGCGCCCACCGCACCGTGCTTCCAACGCCTTTGGGAGGCAAGATGCACGCATGCGCTGTACAGCGGAAGCATTGTGTTCGTGAAAGCAAGGAAGTAAGCAAGAGTTTTTCTCATTTTGTACTCTTGTGCATTGGGAAATAAAACTTGTCTTTGTGGACTTTGACGCTTTTGCCTCTGTTTTTGATTCAGAATTTTTGGATCAAAAGGTTTTCTACAGCAAGTGGTGGACTTGAACGCCGGCGCTATCTCCTTCAACGACTCCCAGAAGACGGGAGTCTACCCAACTGTCACCCAGCGGACACATTTACTGGGATGTTGGGAACGCTATTTAAACATTCTAGAGAATATTGCAGGCATAGTTTTAGACTGCTTTTGGCCCTATTTTTTCCAGCTACAACAGTTCGTTTCCCGGTCAAACGACACATTTTTAACAAGCATTTTTCTCATTTTCAAGCGGTTTAGGCCAGTACAACGATGTAGTTAGGGTTAGGGTTTGGGTCTGGTCGTGATTAAATAAGAAAACCCTAATCCTAATCTTAACCACATCTTTTTTTACTTGCCACACGTTTTCAGGAAGAAGCAGTTGCGGCGACCAATCAAATGAGTTCGGGGCGTGGTTTCATCGAAAGTTGGTTGCCAAAAGTATACACGTGTCCCGGTCGTTGCTCCACCCCCTCTGCCGATCTGGGGAGAGTTGTAGACTAGCACATGCTCCTCCGATACATGTGCAGTCGCAAGCCGCTTCTTTTCAGGTGATAGCGAGGAGTATCACCAACAGGAAGCTATTCCCCCCCATTTTGTTAATTCACACCAAGTCAGTCAACACAAGCCCCTTTTACACCTATAGGGCCCTATTCTCCCACAAGCCTTCGGCGCTAAAACAGGCCTTAAACGCAAAAAAACGTGCCTTGCGCCTGTTTTGGGACGATATCAATATGGCTTTAGGCTGCCAAATGCGCTTTAGGCCGAATGGGCGTGGCGCAGTCCCAGAATGGGCCAAAGTGGGCGTGTCGGCGCTAAATACCGGCGTACTGCTATCTTCTGACCTGCCGTTAATTTAGCGCCTTGCGCCTTTGAAAAGCAGGCCTATTCAGTGGGCCAGTTGTTTGGAGCGCTCCCCTCTGGCTCTCTCCCTCCCCTCTGGCTCTCTCCTCTTTCACCCTTCTCTGTGTCACCTCTCTCCCTCTCTCCTCAGTCTGACAGGCACAATACCGACTGTCTCTGACTCCCTCGCTCAGAGTCCCATAGAAAAAATAAGCTGTAACTTCACTGTAATGTGAATGTCCCAAGATGCATTGTGTTTCTCCATTTCGCTACTAAATAGCAACCAAATGAGGCGAAAACCTATATTAACTCATTCACCGCCAATGACGTCTTTCACGTGTTATCAGCAATGGCCTTCCCCGCCAAGGACGTGTTTGACGTGTTTTTGTTTTTATTGGTGCAGCGCCTGCAGCAAACACTTGCCCAGCCTGTCACACAGACACAGGTCCCTGCCTTCAAAGGGTAGCCGACAGCACGCGATCAAACACATACCGCAGCTGTTGTTTTGAAATTGAGCATGAGGAAAAGCAGAGAACGGGTAACGCTTCCTTGTGCAGACAGGAGAAACCCATTGAAACGCCGAGCTGGAGTCGCCTTCCTCTGTGCCAGCCAGGAGAAAACGGGAGAAAGTAATCAAGAGATGTGTTTGATCATCGGAGGAATGAGGAAATGATCGATCAGTTTGCGAGGGCGGTGAGGACGTGTTGAATAGCCGAGGGGAAAACGGGAACGATCATAGATATGACAGGGAGACATGGACGAGGACGGTGTACCAGAACAAATCAAAATAAACACAGGAACAGCTAGGCAGCAGCGGGCAGAAGGCACTCACAGCAGCCCGCTGTCCTTCTCAAGAGCTCTTCAGTTGGTTCATGAAATCGCTGGGCTGCTCGCCCTCCAGTGTTGCTCCTGGCCAATCCCAGCGCCACAGGGCGTGGTTATTGCTTATCCTATGTTGGGTTAGAAATCTAAAAGGGGGATCGTGTGTGTGTGTGTGTGTGTGTGTGTGTGTGTGTGTGTGTGTGTGTGTGTGTGTGTGTGTGTGTGTCTGTCTGTCTGTCTGTCTGTCTGTCTGTCTGTCTGTCTGTCTGTCTGTCGGTGTGTCTGTCTGTCTGTCTGTCTGTCTGTCTGTCTGCACACTCACGAGTAAACTGTATTGTTGAATGTAAAAAAAAAAGCACTTCATGTGTGTATATATATATATATATATATATTTTTTTTTTGTCATTTGTGTCCTAACGAATAATATTTACATGTCTGATGTCAATACAGTTCAAAATAAAAGAATTGAGAGTGAGTTATGCCTGAGATTGTGCCCTTTTACAAAAATGCTTTTTTCTCCCTTTTCTCTTCCCAGACAGGCTTTTTTGGTGAACATGGGGTGTATAAAAAGGGTTATAAGTAGAGTACAGAACATGCTAAAAGCTAACTTTCTTTTTGGGGGTGAAAGTAGAGACTTAGATCTTCATTTCGAGGTATTGGACATCACTGTAGTCCTAGTACAGAATTTACTGTGGGTCTTGAAAGATGACCAAACATTATGGAAATACTTGGCCTGTGCCAAAAATGCCAGTCAGATATTGGCAGTGAATGAGTTAAGGGAGGATCTAAATAATGTGTAATGGTAAGACAACCTCCAATTGTAGAACATTTCAATATTGGACCAAATAAAACATCGAAATGAAAACACCACCCTATTTGAAACATATATGTCCTACTGGGGCTATAAATATCCCTTGTCGATTTAACGTGATTTAGATAAGTGACAGCGGAACGCGCTTCGGAAGCTTCTACTGTCATCTGCTATACTGTGATGTCCGCTCCAATAACTTGGCCCTACTCCACATTTAGTTTTACAATAAAAACACATTTATGCAATGACTTTACATAATGTAGGCTATATTTATGTGCATCATCCGTCCTGCAGCAGGCGAGAGAAAATGATATCTTTCTGGACAAACTTTCACCAATCTAATAGGCTATATTTTTCTAGCTGATGCGTTTAGAACATTATTTTCACTTTGATCTTGCTATAGTGTAGCGTATTTACATGCTTGCAGTATTGAAACTGCAGTTAGATTGGTTTGAGAAGCATAATAATATGGAATAATAGCCTATAATGCAGACAGACAGACTGGATGAAGGGAGGGGGGGGGGGGGGCAGAGCGTTTGGCTTTCGTCTGGTTTTGCGGGATCACTGGAATTGGAGCTAAAAAGGCAAGCGTGCGATTCGTTTATTGCAGTTATCTAATGAGCATGACGGTGCATAATTTTACGCTTAAAAGGCGTGGTTGTAATGGTTGAGGCTGCGTCTAGCGCCAGCACGACGATATCAAGTGCGCTGGTCCACGCCCACTGATTTGAGCTGCGCCAGGCGTTCGGCCTAGAAACAGCGCCGATGCAACGATAGGGACCATAGCCTGTGAAAGCTGCGATTGGTGAGGTTCGTTCCACCAGTGGAGGTAGTAACAGCCCCGAATCAATGTCTGTGTAAAAGGCTAACCTGGCGAGGTGGAAAGCTCATTCATAAAAATGACAGCTGTCATTTTATGAATGAGCTTCACGTCTTGGGGGGTTGGGGGGGTATTCTCTATATTTCAGAATCGAAAATCGATCTCATCACTCTATAATGCGTCTGTCTATATGTGCACATATCTCTGTCATTTAGCGATGCAGTAGCTCTGTACTCACTCTGACAGGCAGTCCGTCTCCCGTTGAGAAAACTTTCGTAAAAAGTATAAAATTCCACAATTTCTCCCAACTGGTATGTGTTGTAACGGTAAAGGCTAACTTGATAGTCTGTGTAAAAGCGACTACAGGTTAATCCCTGGTCATGGCAATTCGGATGACAAATGCATAGCAATTAGCCTAGGCTGTTAGCAACCCAGGTGCTGCCGTTAACACTGAAATGTACCCTGGTCCGACCCACCTCTCCACGGTTGCCTTTCTTGCACGAATATGCCAGGAAAAAGAGGAGGATCAGGTTCAGTAACAGTGAGATGGGCAGTAGTGTTTTCATGGCCACCTCTAGAAAAGAGCAGAGACAACCCCCATTAGCCAACATCATCCCACTACGTAAAGAACATGTGTTCAATCAGATTCATGTATATCTCAATCAATGAGTGTGGAAACCCGTTGCTGTTACAGGCTAGATTAGATCAGGTACAGCAGAAACACTACATCCAAAAGTATAGTAAAGCACCAAAAGTTTATTTTTCTATCTCTATGAAATAGCCTCCTAAGTTCTGACTGTTATCATTACAGATACAGTATATAAACTTACATAATGCAAAGACGCATTAACTCTGAGCTATATCTCAGCATTTCACCCGCATCTGACTGACGACAAGTCATTTTAGACTTTAACCTAGAGATTTTGAACTGAAAATGTACCATTTCAAAAGGAAAGGAAATGACAATAAAGCAGTTTGGAATTTTAATCTTTTAATCTTCAGAGGCAGCTAGAGCTCCTCTGGAGGCCGAATTCATGGTTGACAATGTTTTTTGTTTTCTTTCTGGATAAGCGCTGTTATGATGCTGACTCAGAACTCGGAGAGAAACAAGGAAAATGCAACAGGATAGAGAGTCGATGTCGCTTCCTGCTTCAGCATGCGTACCAAGAGATTTTCATTCGCCATTTATTTCCCCGTAGACATTTCGTAAAATGCTTATAAAATAGTTTTACTTCATCAAACCAAACGATTCAGCTATATTTAAAAACAGGAGACCACAGAACATTTCACTCAGACCAAAACGTAAAAACAAAAGTGGATTTAAAAAGAATATATTTCTTTTACATTTGTATTAGTTTTGGTCCGAGTGAAATGTTCTATGGTCTCTCCTGTTTCTAATTAAAATTGTAATGCTTACCTTTAGTTGAGTTGAGGCCTACGGGGGGAAAGATTGGCAGTGTAAGTGCAGACTTCCAAAGTAAGACAACATAGGATACATGATGCCAACGTTTTACAATCTCATTCAATGCTGCCAATTGTTGTAAAAGATGAGAAACACACAACCAACATGTTTTCTGAGCTACAGAACCAGCCTCCACAGGAAGACCTGAGCTACAGAACCAGCCTCCACAGGAAGACCTGAGCTACATAACCAGCCTCCACAGGAAGACCTGAGCTACATAACCAGCCTCCACAGGAAGACCTGAGCTACATAACCAGCCTCCACAGGAAGACCTGAGCTAGATAACCAGCCTCCACAGGAAGACCTGAGCTACAGAACCAGCCTCCACAGGAAGACCTGAGCTACATAACCAGCCTCCACAGGAAGACCTGAGCTACAGAACCAGCCTCCACAGGAAGACCTGAGCTACAGAACCAGCCTCCACAGGAAGACCTGAGCTACATAACCAGCCTCCACAGGAAGACCTGAGCTACATAACCAGCCTCCACAGGAAGACCTGAGCTACATAACCAGCCTCCACAGGAAGACCTGAGCTACATAACCAGCCTCCACAGGAAGACCTGAGCTACAGAACCAGCCTCCACAGGAAGACCTGAGCTACATAACCAGCCTCCACAGGAAGACCTGAGCTACAGAACCAGCCTCCACAGGAAGACCTGAGCTACATAACCAACCTCCACAGGAAGACCTGAGCTACATAACCAGGAGGCTGCTTTCTGTCTATTTGAGAAGTTCAACTTCACAAATATAAAGTAGAAAACCTGTAGAGTACCTACCTTACCTACCTACCTTCTTTCCAACTACATACTTTTTTTTTTTACTTCTTACTACTGTAACATTTTAGTACATTTGTAACATTATTACTTGTCACTGCCTTCCTATTCTTCATACTACTACTGTTAGTACCTTCCAGCTTTTCGCTCACTCACATTGTTGGATACACAGTGTACACACACACACACACACACACACACACACACACACACACACACACACACACACACACACACACACACACACTTTTACACATTTGATTACCCTTTTCTTTTCGCTATTGTTACATTTTAGTACATTTCTAACATTCTTACTCATCACCTGGACACTCATTACAGCTGCTTCAAACACGTGTTTTAAACTGCCACATTCCCCACTTTTAACATTTACATACACTTTGTTTCAGCCACACACACACACACACACACACACACACACACACACACACACACACACACACACGTGCCTACAAACCCTGCAGGTATTGGTTACTATGGGCTGTCACGAGCAACAGTTAGCACTCTCATCAAAATCAATTCTGCAAATGTTATGAAGGTATTTTGAAAAGCTTACCTTGAGATGATGGTTCTAGGGAAAGAGAACAAAAACTGATGTCAGTGTAACTGCACAGTTCCTATGAGTGCGTTTACATGCACAGTGCACACTAATAAACCGTTTATTATGGGATTTCTACCTGTTACCTGATCAAGTGGTCAAGTAAGCGGCAACCTTTACCGGATAGCTGCCGTTATCGGTTTATGAGAAAACAGATAAACACATATAGGTTTCTGCTGAATCGTCAGGTTTATTCACTGACGTCAATGTCTATTCACACACTTTGAGGTGAGTTCCCGCTATTTACTAAGTGCACGTAAACACCGAAATCAGATTATTGCCAGTTAGCTGATTATTCTCAGTTCTCCGTTTCTTGTGTGCATGTAAACGCAACACGTACAGTACAGGCTAATGTTTGACAATCCCATTCAATACTGCCAATGTCGTAACACACATAGTACATGCACACGCGCACACACACACACACACACACACACACACACGCACACACACACACGCACACGCACACACACACGCACACGCACACGCACACGCAGGAAAAGTCCAATGGAACTGGTAGCACCCACAGGTCAAGTTTGAAATAAAAAAAATATTTTAATCCGCACAGCAGCAGTGAACAAAACAGACATGTTTCAGCCTGTGGCTTTCCTCACTGTTACATGAAAGAATGCGTGTGACCCCAGCTGGCCCAGATCAATCAATAAGCAGTCAGAGGATACATTTAGATACAAAAATGCAAATATGTGAAACAGTAAAAACCCGAACAGGCCAGGAGTCGTCTCAACACCAGACCCATGAAAGTTCTTGCGCTGTGATACACTACGTTACTGCATGCTGCAGATCTCTCTCTGGGTCTGGGATGCTTCCCCGCAGCCGGCTGGTTATGGGAGGGAACCGTTCCCTTGGCCAGTGATTGGCCAGTGTTGGATTCAGTCTTCCGCAATCAGTAACGACTTTGCAATCAGACGACACATTTTTCGAACCGCTCTCTCATCGGTGCTACGACCTGTCACTCATTCAATTTCAACCCGCCTTCAAAAACCAGCAGTGGCTGTGAAGTGGCACAGACTCACTTATGTAGTATGCAGAGCGCAGTGATTCAACGTAATATTTGAGTGTGGGGAGAGACTAGGCCAGGAGAAACAGCATAACAACATACAACAATTCTACATCTGAAATAAGATTTGATAGATATTTAAAGCAGGCATGGTCCTGGGATCACATAATGCCCAATCTCCACACGAGGGCACTATACCAAGATGTCAACTACACAGAGGCAAGAGTGGACCTCCCATAGACTTAAATTCGCATAGGAAAGATAATTCGATAGAAACATTATTAATAGAAAAGACAACTATAAAATCAGTAATTCAAAAAATTGTAATACAATTTAAAAGCTACTCATCATAGTAAGCCATCTACAAAAGAGCCATACAAAATATCAGATCAAAATCCTTCAAACTTGACCCGTGAGTGCTGCCAGCAGTTCCATTTGACTTTTCATGTTTTGTTGGGCCGGCACCCAAAGTATGTAAGATTGAGTTGAGCACAAAGTATTTAAAGTCAAGCTGAACCCAAAAATGACTTTTCTTTTCTTTTAGTTCAAATACCTTCGTATGTAGTGCACCTATTTAATAATGTATGCTAAAAAAAAAATCACAAAAATCTAATTTCTTTAGTTTTTCAGACTTTTTCGGGGTTCCTCTGCCTTTCCGAAGCCCTGCCACTCCGAACGTTAACTTCCATTATTCGGACTGGCGGTTGTTCACCTTAGAAGCCGCAATGCCGACCTTAGGTTTAGGCGTGGGGGTCGGAGAGGTTAGGTTTTGGGTTAGGGTCTGGGGGAGGTTAGGTTTAGGCATGGGGGGAGGTTAGGTTTGGCGTGGGGGCTGGGAGAGGTTAGTGAAAAACGGGGAATATAGACCCCCTTTCTGAGTGCCGATATTTCGGAGTGGCAGAACGTCGGAGTGGCAGCACGTCGGAGTGGCAGCATGTAACCCACTTTTTCACATCAAAAGTTCATTTTTCAAGATTTCATTCATACTGTAACAGTAATCCACAGTTTGCTGACGTCACCTAGTACTATCAAACTTCTACCCCATTTCAACCAATCATATCACGACATGGCAGCTGTCAATCAAATCTTCATTTCAGGATAATTTTCTTGTCCAAATGAAGGAGAAAATGGCGCCTAGTGCCTGTCATCTGGCAGAATTCCTATCCCATAAACTAACTACTAACTTGGTCAATTGTATGTTGATCTACACAATAAAGAAAACGGTCATTTCAAAGAATGCAAATAAATGTAACTGGCTCGTTAAAACTCGTATTCCAGGAATATTATTTACCGCAATAGCGTAAGTGGCGCGCGCCTCAGAGAGCCTGGTTGTCAGGGGTCGCATCTCGGAGATTCCAGGCCGACGGGCTGCACTCTCCGCTCTGGCAGCTGGCTGCGTGCGTGCAGCCACTAACCTCGCGTCAGCAGGCTCTTCCCGAGGAGAGCGCCACAACACGCTGAATCCCACTCGATTTGGAGGCAGAACACGACAGGATTGGCCAAAGCCCAATCCAGTCCCCAGAATTGTCAAATCAAATCATCGACATGCTACTATGACCCGCCTCTCAACCGGTCATCTCAGACAAGTGATGTTTTCAGTCTGAAACAGACTCCGACCCACGCGCCACTACGTGTTCAGTTCGACTTTAAGACTGAGTTGAGCACACCATTTCTTGGACTTGACTCTCATCAATCACACATTTTCTCCAGAAAGAAAGTGCACCTTTCTAGTTGAATAACTGAAAGTCAAATCTGCAAATGTTATGAAGGAATTTTCAAATGCTTACCTGGAGATGATTCTAGGGAAAGAGAACAAAAACTGATGTCAGTGTAAGTGCAGAGTTCCAACGTAAGACAACATGTTAGACAATCTCATTCCATACTGCCAATGCCGTAACAGATGAGAAAGACAGCCACCATGTTTGATTCACTTCACTCTGAGCTACATGAGCCTGTCCATAGGACGTCTGCTGGGTTCTACATGAGCCTGTCCATAGGACGTCTGCTGGTTTCTACATGAGCCTGTCCATAGGATGTCTGTTGGTTTCTACATGAGCCTGTCCATAGGATGTCTGCTGGTTTCTACATGAGCCTGTCCATAGGACGTCTGCTGGTTTCTACATGAGCCTGTCCATAGGATGTCTGCTGGTTTCTACATGAGCCTGTCCATAGGATGTCTGCTGGTTTCTACATGAGCCTGTCCATAGGACGTCTGCTGGTTTCTACATGAGCCTGTCCATAGGATGTCTGCTGGTTTCTACATGAGCCTGTCCATAGGACGTCTGCTGGTTTCTACATGAGCCTGTCCATAGGACGTCTGCTGGTTTCTGTCTATTTGAGAAGTTCAACTTCACTAAAACAAAGTAGAAAACCTCCATTAGAAAGCAGTGGTTTCACACATCTGGCGTAATGACAGCAACACATGTAGGACATGCACATGTCCATTCCCATCATGCACCTGAATTTACATTACATTACATTTACATTAACATTTACCTTTTTAAAATGCTAAATTTACGGTGTCAAATCTAGCTCGAAGTTAACGGCTCTGCTAACAAAGACACCCTGAATAAAAAGATGAATGTGACAGTATAAGATTGCAACATGTTTCTGAGGGATTATTTCCTGGAACCACAGCATTATGAAACGCCGCACTGATATGAGAGCACTCGACGCACTTGAACGCAGCGCAATAGAATAAAGAGAAAACAGAAAGTGTGACCAAAGCAAACGAATGGGTCAAGAGCACTGTGACTACGTTTTTCATTCTGTGCAAGAACGAATGGCAGCAAACTGCTTCTGCTGAAGGATGGACATGTAAACCTGAAATGTCCAACTATACTGAAGCAGGAAGACTGTGAAGGAGAGGGGCAGCATGGAGGATTGAACAAAAACAAGTAGCAACCATATTTATCAGCCATGACAGCTTGTGGCTGGTGATGTTTTCAACTTGTGAGCCTGTGTGTGTGTGTGTGTGTGTGTGTGTGTGTGTGTGTGTGTGTGTGTGTGTGTGTGTGTGTGTGTGTGTGTGTGTGTGTGTGTGTGTGTGTGTGTGTGTGTGTGTGTGTGTGTGTGTGTGTGTGTGTGTGTGTGTGGGTGTGTGTGTGTGTGTGTGGGTGTGGGTGTGTGTGGGTGTGTGTGTGTGTGTGTGTGTGTGTGTGTGTGTGTGTGTGGGTGTGTGTGTGTGTGTGTGGGTGTGTGTGTGGGTGTGTGTGTGTGTGTGGGTGTGGGTGTGTGTGTGTGTGTGGGTGTGGGTGTGTGTGGGTGTGTGTGTGTGTGTGTGTGTGTGGGTGTGTGTGTGTGTGTGTGGGTGTGTGTGTGTGTGTGTGTGTGTGTGTGTGTGTGTGGGTGTGTGTGTGGGTGTGTGTGTGGGTGTGGGTGTGTGTGGGTGTGTGTGTGTGTGTGTGTGTGGGTGTGTGTGTGGGTGTGTGTGTGGGTGTGTGTGTGTGTGTGTGTGTGTGTGTGTGTGTGTGTGTGTGTGTGTGTGTGTGTGT
>NC_139644.1:42543668-42563668 GCF_964638095.1 Poromitra crassiceps | reverse complement strand
TAGGCCTACTGTATTTGCATTTAACAGAAGATTTATGTTTACTTCTTGTAGGTGTAGAGCTGGTTTGCTGGGAGGCCAAAACCGTTTCTGTTGTTATTTAGTAGTCGTGGTAATGGGAGTTGTCCTATTAGTAGCAGTAGTGGTATTAATAGTACCAATAGTAGTAGTAGTGGTATTAACCCTAGAACACTAACGTGATTTAAAGTCACACCATCACTAACGTCGGGTGTATTTCACCCGATGCAATATACCCCATAAAACATACTTCTCATCAAAATATCTTAAAGTACAACAATACATGGCAAATTGAGGTACTCTTCTTTTGTTTTTAAATGTGAAATATCACAAAAAAACACAAAAAAGTTTATTATGGGGGACACTATAAAAAATATGTCAAATTCGGGAAAAATGAGGTAATCGTTATAAAAAAAAAAAAACAGGAGCTCCCAACTTCTCCTTCGGTCCACCCATTCATGGGACTTGTGTGGTGAAAAAAAAAAAAAGTCACCACAATAACATTAACCCTAACCCGAAGATATTTTACCCTCTATCACTAACGTCGGGTGAAAATCACCCGAACACGTAGCCGGTAGAAAAAACCATGAATGGGAGCAGGGAAACAAACCTACATTCAATGACGTCAGTGAGCATCCTGAAGGTACCTAAGGACCCGCCCACCTCAGACAGCAGCAAGACAATGAAAATCACGTGAATTCAATTGTCCGGGTGAAAATCACCCGACGTTAGTGTTCTAGGGTTAATAGTACTAATAGTAATAGTACTAATAGTAGTAGTAGTGGTATTAATAGTACCAATAGTAATAGTACTAATAGTAGTAGTAGTTTCAGTATTCTATGCATTACCGTCTTTTTGTAGTAGGCCTAGTAATATTTCGTTCATCCAGCAGTTGAAGTCGAAGACAGACATGATTTCACGTCCCGCTGCGTTGAGAGGGCTGCTGCCACACGTTTCTTCTGGCTACAGTGTAGAGGAAGGAACAGAGGTCAGTCAGTTACAAACACTGATGGACAGTGCAAAATTACTCTCTCTCTCTCTCTCTCTCTCTCTCTCTCTCTCTCTCTTTCTCTTTCTCTCTCTCTCTGTCTCTCTTTCTCTCTCTCTCTCTCTCTCTTTCTCTCCACTCACCCTGTTCAATACAAATTCTTCTTGGTCCTCGTCTTCAAAGCAGGTTTCAGAAATGTGACATATTTTACTGTTTTTTGTTGCCTTACACCATTTCCATAGGGTGCATCCGACCACCACAGAATCAGTCTGCATGGGAAAGAGGACATGCGCCGAGTCAAATGTAATTCAGTTTAAAGCCCCCAATCTGGTCTCTATGCAGCCACATGCATGCTGTGTAAATTTCCATAGATTCTAGACAGTATCCTCATATACTTACTGCATTTTTAGGTCTTTCAAGCAGGATCATGTGGTTTTCAGACACAATTGACATCTTGAAATGAAAAGGCAAACGAACAAAAGTCAAACTCATTTCCAATCACAGTGAACTAGAAGAGTCCTTTCATTTTCATATCATTCCATTTCGAATTTGGCACAAAGAGAGAATGCACAAGTATGACGGTTTTGATACTTTATAGCAGGTATGGTCAGTGTTGGGCAAGTTACTTTCAAAATGTAATATACTACATATTACTAGTTACTTTCAATTGAAAGTATTAAGTTACTTTACAATATTACTGTCTATGTAGAGTAATTTGTTCCTTATTACACTACTTTTGCATTACTTGCACCAAAATAACAGCAGTAGCAGAATGACATTGTCGCCTCGGAACCATCACGAAAAATAATTTCAACCATCTTGAAGTCAGTGTAAACCGTCCAAAATTCTTACGGTTATCCTTTTCCTTTGTTATTGTCATCTATAGTGGTTATTTGCATAAAAACACACAATTTGATTAGGAAATGATTGTATTTTATTGAAATATATGCTTTGATAAAAAAAAAAAGTAACTCAATTTGTAACTTGTGTTATACTTGTGTTAAACTTGTGTTATAAAACAAAGTAACTGGTAATTGGTAATAAGTTATATTACTAAGTTAGTGCTAAAAGTAATATTATTATTAATTATATTAACATGTTACTTTTGTAATGTTACACCCAAAACTGAGTATGGGATGATATGCTTATCTCATGATACGAGACAATATGGGATTCATGATTTGATACAACCACTATATGATGTGATAATATATAAAATGACGGCAAAGTCTGACTGTCCTGAATTATGATTATTTCTGAGCCACAAATCTGTCTAAAGATGATGTTGGCTTCCTACAATGTAAGCAACAATTTCAAAGTGTCATTACAAATTGCAAATATCATTTAGATCAGTGTTTCCCAAAGACTGGGTCGGGACCCACAGGTGGGTGGCAGGATATTTTATTTGGGTCGCCAATTAAATTTCTCAGAATTTCTTCCACAGTCTTTATTTAAAATGTGTCTATTGTTTTACTGAGAGGAAATAAAAACAATGAGACAGCCTGTTAAGTCTTTTAATTTATTTGGTCTAATTTATAAAGTATTAAACGTGTATAATGTGACTTGCTTGGACAAAATCATATATTGTGTTGTATAGAAATGTGATTTTATGAGACAATATTGATTTTGGTGCCTCCTAGTGGCTCACCTGGTAGCACGCGAACGACGGAGGCTCGGTCGATCGGACGGTCGACGTGGGTTCGAATCCGACCCGACGCGCTTTCCTATCTGCCCACTGTCCTATCTAAATAAAGCCACACAAAAAACGCCCCAAAAAATAGTAAAAAAATAAATAAATAAATAAAATGTCTGTTTTGGGGTTTCGTCAGATTTTAGTCAAATAAAGCATTGGCTTTCATTCTGTGTAAAGATTATTGTGAAATTTGAATGCTAAATATAGTTTTGAAGCTCATAAATTTAGGGTTACAAGCAGAACTATCTTACTTTGTCAAAATTTGAGGCCGTTTTTCTCAAACAGTTTGGAAACAGCCAACAGGCCATAAAGAGATGTATTTCACTCAATCTTTGGAGTACAGAGATAATTTTGACATCAGCAGAAAGCAACAGTCTATACGACCCCAAATGTGACTGATTTTGTCAGAGCAGGTCACATTATGTTGTCAATAACACGTGCATAAAATAAAGTTAGGACTGGCAGTAAAAATGGTCAGCAACATTCATTTATGCACAAATTCGCTCTTCTTGTGATTTATAGATAAGGGGCTCTATTCTCCCCCTGGCCTTAGGTGCTAAACTGGCCTTAAATGCAAAAAAACACGCTTTACGCCTGCCTACCGCTGACTCGGGAAGATAGCGCCATGTTTTTACGCCCCGAAATGCGCTTTACGCTGAAGAGGTGTGGCACAGTGCCAGAATAGGCCAGAATGGGCGTTTCGGCCTTAAATACCAGCCTAAAGCGATCTTCCCAACTGGCGTTAATTTTGCGGTTAACGCTTTTCAAAACCAGGCCTTATTCAGTGCTACCAAACACCACACAGACATACATTTGCATCTCTCCCAGCATGCATTGAGGCTTAATACATTTTGACAAGAAAAAGCAACCAAATCAGCCTAAGTAGGCTAAGTGGAAGATAGAAATAATATTTATGTTAACACAACATGCCATTCTAGAACATTTAAATATTGGACAAAATAAAACATAAAAGTCAAAACACAACCCTATGTGAAACATACATGTAATCCAGGTGGCATATATATCCGTCGCAAATACAACATGTTATAGTCGAGTGACAACCGTAACACGGTTGTACTGTGATGTCCGCTCCAACAAGACTTAGCTTACTTGACACGTACTTTTTCAATAAAAACACATTTATGCCATGACTTTACATAATGTAGGCTATATTTATGTCGCATCATTTAGCCTGTGCTGTGATGTGCAGGAGCAGCAGGTAGCCTACAAGTTATAAAACTAAGTCTGCACTGAATGAGCCGAGTGGGGGTGCTTGTTCACTATTGTGAAAGTTATGCGTTTACAACATATAAAGATCATGGAAGTGGATGGTATCAGGAATGTCACCGATAGTTAACGTTCTATATTGTACAGGGAGACCATCAGCCCTGCTGAACAGATCTGTATTTGCCTGTTTTATTCAAGCTATGATCTGTGATGCGCTGAGATATCCAAATTGGTTTACTGGAGACCACCAATCCAACACTTGTGAATAATTCTACGCTTAAAAAGGCGTGGTTAGGGCACATTGTCACACGCTTTTTGGTTTTGTTCTTCACTATCCGGATTCTTGGCCAAAATATTTGACTGGTACTCTAAGGCTTATAAAATAACCCTTCAACCAGAGGCGGAACTTGCCATCTTCGGCTGTTCTGAATCTTCTCTACTCCTCCCTACGGCTGTGCAGCAGGGGATGACTGTCGCAAAGAGACTCATTCTAAAGGAGTGGAAGTCCCACTCTCCACCATCTTTTCAGTTGTGGCTGACGGACATGGTTTCGGTTGTGCGCATGGAGAGACTCAGGTACATGAGGGCGAACTCACTTGGGAAGTTCTCGACTATTTGGGACAGGGCCGTAGCCAGGGATTTCGGGCCCCATGAAAGGATATCACATCGGGCCCACGGATGCCGCCGTCCAAAGGGCGGTGGCGGAAATTTTGGGCCATTTGAAGCCCAATTTAGAGGAATATCTCATTTTAAATCAGAGAGTTCCCCAAACTTTTGAGTAGCCAGTCAGTTTGAAAGAGTAGCCGGATCATGTTCGCGGCGTTTGTTCCAGTGGTCCTTTTCCCAATTAATAAACAAACCTCAAATATGTATCGATGAGTGTGACAATTGAAATAATACCTAACAAATATTGTCATGCCGTAACCCAGGAACTTTGATGATAGAGAGGACCACAAAAAAAATGTCCTCGCCACCAGAGGGCCAGATTTTGCTGAGGGTTGGGGGCCGAACGGCGGTGGTGCGGAAAAATTTGGGCCATTTGAAGTCAGGTTTAGAGGAATAACTAATTTTAAATTAACAGTTGTGATGTCATTATTCAGTCTTAAACACCAATATTTGATCCTTTTCTCACTCACTCCTATGTCACCACTTGCTCTCCCTGCAGGGCTTGAAATTAGCTTTTTTGGCCACCTGCCAATATGGCTGCTAGAAGTTACCAGCCAATTAGAAGTTCCACTAGCCAAAATGTTTTTCTTCAAATAAACCAGAATATGAGTGGGTTAATTTAAGCATAAGTATCAGTAAATGGCACGGGATTCTCAAAGCCTGTGTTGAGGGTCACACGAACAAAAATGCACTCTTGAAGCTAAATAAATCCAAAACCAACAAGTTAATTATTTACATTTTTTACTTCAATGTAGAACAGTAATTTCTTACACATGAGATTACTTTTAGCCTTTTAGTCATACAGATTATTGAAAGATATTCCATATTCCAGACTGAAATGTTATAACAGAAGTAGAGTATTGGCCAGAATGAACATTTGGACACTTATTCAGCGGGTATCTTGTATGTTGCGTTCAGGTGCACTGTAATTTTTTTTTTTTTTTTTTTTTTTTTTGGGCCCCTGTCAGTCAAGGGCCCTTGGAATCGTCCACACTTTCCTCCGTGAAACTACGGCCCTGATTTTGGACCCGTTCCTGGCCTACTTTGACGAGGTTAGAGGTTAGAAATGAGTGACTCTTTCCAGCTACTCTAATGGACTCCATCATTTTTTATTATTATTATATATTTTTTTACAAGCACCTAAGCACCTTACACGTCTGGTAGCACTGTGTTGTAATGTCGGTATGTGTATTTTTTTTTTGTATTTTTTTGTATGTGTATTTGAGTTTGTTTCACTTTTGTTCTGAAAATTGAAAAATAATATATTGGGGGAAAAAAGGGGGGGGGGGAGGCGTGGTTAAATGGTTAGCGCCGTGGATTGTGCTGTCTAGCGCCAAGGAAGAATTTGGGAATGCGCCTGACCATGCCCACCAATAGTGCCGGGCCAAGCTATAAACGCAAATTTAAGGCCAGGGGGAAGATAGAGCCCAAGGCCTGTTGTGAATTGGAAAGTGGGTCCCCAGAAAAAAAGGATTGGGAAACACTGATTTAGATGGAGAGCTTGTGAAATTCTGATGGTCAGGCATCTCATTTGTGATTACGACAGCAGAATAAAATGGAGCTAATACTGTGAAATATGTTTCTGCCCGCGATACATTTTTGTAGCGGGATATATTGAAATTCGATGAGTTTATTTGAGTTCATCATACTCGCTGTTATCTCCCCACATAAAATGAAAAATCTTCTCAAGTGAAAAATGATAAAAGTACATACAATGTCTTTGTCAAGAATGTATTCCGCACATCCCTCCTCTGAACGATCAGTCCAGCACAGCAACACCTGCAAAACACACAGCAGCAGTGATCAGTCCAGCACAGGAACACCTGCAAAGCACACAGCAGCAGTGATCAGTCCAGCACAGGAACACCTGCAAAACACACAGCAGCAGTGATCAGTCCAGCACAGGAACACCTGCTAAACACACAGCAGCAGTGATCAGTCCAGCACAGGACCACCTGCAAAACACACAGCAGCAGTGAAGGTCCAGCACAGGAACACCTGCAAAACACACAGCAGCAGTGAAGGTCCAGCACAGCAACACCTGCAAAACACACAGCAGCAGTGATCAGTCCAGCACAGGAACACCTGCAAAACACACAGCAGCAGTGATCAGTCCAGCACAGGAACACCTGCAAAACACACAGCAGCAGTGATCAGTCCAGCACAGGACCACCTGCAAAACACACAGCAGCAGTGATCAGTCCAGCACAGGAACACCTGCAAAACACACAGCAGCAGTGATCAGTCCAGCACAGCAACACCTGCAAAACACACAGCAGCAGTGAAGGTCCAGCATAGGAACACCTGCAAAACACACAGCAGCAGTAAAGGTCCAGCATAGGAACACCTGCAAAACACACAGCAGCAGTGATCAGTCCAGCACAGCAACACCTGCAAAACACACAGCAGCAGTGATCAGTCCAGCACAGGAACACCTGCAAAACACACAGCAGCAGTGAAGGTCCAGCATAGGAACACCTGCAAAACACACAGCAGCAGTGAAGGTCCAGTCGAAGATTTCATGTTAAAACACAGAGCTGTCTGCAATTGGGGGGGAATTAAACAACTGAAATTTTGAAATTAGGCTACAACTGATAGTCATTAGGCTTGGGTTGACATTCCATATTATTGATATAGTGCACCCAAAATTTCAGATTATTTGGCTTTTTCAAATGGCTTTTTGGAAATCCGCCTAGGTATCTCCCTACAAAAACCACTGCCAAATACTCATGTTTTGGTATTTTTTCATCTGCTTTCAGTTGGGATGTGGTAAGGCCTGTGGCTATGTCTCCAACTGTTTACACTCTAAAAGTGTTTTTTATTCTAGGCGAGAATCAACTACTGTGTTTGAGCAGAGCCCTGTACTACGAAGCTAGTTTAACAGATCCGCGATAAGTCCCTTTGATCTGGTTTGACTGAACAGGATCAAAGCTATCTAGTTTAAGGATACTACGACGCTGGTTTTCTAGTCGATAACTGAACCTGGGATCTGCCTGTGCACGCGCACGTTTTTCGCTCGTGCACAGGCGCGCGTCCACGCGAAAGAGGTGCGCTAGCCAATCACATTATGAACAGCTGAGTTGATCCACGCCCACACCCATTTCCACACCCATTTCCTCATTCAGCGCAGCCACAGTGTGATCAGAGATTTTTGCGGATATTTAATGTATCCGCGATTTAATGTCAGAATGAAAATCCGCGTTGGATAGTCTGCTGAAGGGCTGTCTAAAGCAGCAGCTTGTATTCACATCAGTCATTTGATTTACTTTGATCAGCGATTTCTGTCTGATACAGCTGCATTGATACAGGCAGCAGCAACAAATGTAAAAGTGTAATCTCAGTCTATACATTTCCACAATCTGTAAGCCTATTTAGACCATAGATTTAGAAACGCATGCTCAATGAATAATGATCTCTATCACTCATGTGTGTGGTTGCACTGATCGAATAATTCATATATAAAATAGCCTAGTATAAAGCCTAATAGCCTACTATAAAAGAGAAAACTGCTGAACTGAATTGAGACGATGCGGGCATAGTTATCATTGATAAAAACTAGCCTATTTTTGCTCATATATTGGCATACAGCCTACAGGACACAGTTCCAGCTGAAAGATGCAAGAATAGCCTGCATATTTAGTATTGGGGCTATCCCATATTTAAACTAATATCTATATTATATGTATAGGCTTTTCTGGCATGTAGGAGAATATCACCCTCACTCCATTTGAGGGTCCGTTCATGATATGCGCCGCGGTGATTAATAGTGATCATATTTCTCCACGCATCGTTGAGCTGTTAAGACATAAAGTGGTAAGTAGGCTTAATTTAATTATGTAGCCTACAGAGCCACGAATGTTTTGCTTGTTCTATTCTCAGTTGACTGCAATCTATTTTTCATATGGCGATCTTATGAATGGTGAGTGACTCCAGAGAGCCGATATTATATGGGTCTCTCATGGATTTTGATCTTATCCTCTGAAGCTAACCTGGTCGCGACCAGGTTAGCTTTGCAGCGTCAGTTGCCATGGTGATTGAAAGTTAACTTGCTTTGTAGTACGGCTAAACCAGGTTTAAACTCAAACTTACTCGGATAAGCCATTAAACTAGCTTCGTAGTACAGGCTACTGGTGTTACTCAGAGTCAGTAACACATAGAGTCATTCTGACACTTGGGAAAAGGTCAGGCCCTTGTCTGTAACCCCAGCGGTTCAGCCACAGTAAGCATTTTAGTTTGGGTATGTCGTTTTCACCATTTTCTTCAGAAATAGGTGGCTTTTTAGCCTAACCCGAACCACAACCCTAACTTAACCTTAACCGATAATCCAATAATCAACCCACTTTGTATCATTAATAATCTTGGTAATATCAGCACATGGGCAGTGTTTATCTTTTCTCTCTGTTTTCCTCACGTATATCTCCCATTTCCTCCTCTGACAAAGCTGTTATTGTTTATTGTTTATTTTTTAAGTATGTGCACACATCCATGAAGAATGGCATTGAGAGCCTTAACGAGCCTTAATGACTTGCAGCTGGCGGGGGCGGAGTTTCTGTAGGTAGAGAAGTTTCCATGAGGAAAACAGAGAGAGAAGGTAAACACTGCCCATGTGCTTACCGAGATTATAATGACACAAAGTGGGTTGATTATCGGTAAAGCCATCTTTGAAGAAGTGAAGCTAAAGGGACTTGAGAAAATAGTCAACATAGGATGCACTGCAAAATGAGAACACGTTGAAGCATACCAATTGGCCCAATGCTTCAGTAGCTACTGACCGTAACACTGTAACACCAAATCCAGAGTGACATAGTGAACGATGACGTTAATGTGCAGACTCACAAAACCGCTCTTCAGATAGAGCTTAAGAAGTTAACTGAGAAGAAATATTAACTAAGTGAAATGGTAAATGGCCTGCATTTATATAGCGCTTTTATCCAAAGCGCTTTACAATCAGTAGTTACATTCACCCATTCACACACCGATGGCGGCAGCTACCACGCAGGGTGCTGGCACACCAACGGGAGCAATTTGGGGTTCAGTGTCTTGCCCAAGGACACTTCGACATGCAGACTGGAGGAGCCGGGAATCGAACCACCGACCTCTTTTATCCAAAGCGATTAGTGGACGACCCGCTCTATCTCCTGAGCTACAGCCGCCCCGAACTTCCCCCGAAATTCCCCAACATTTTCATTTTAAGATTGGTCTCATCTCATCTGAACTTGTCGTGGTTTCTTAACATACACACTGTTTGAATAGGGCTAACCAACCATAAAACAAGCACACATTTATGTTCATGCAAGTTTGACAACATCAATGCGTTCTGTGTGTTGTAAATGGTATAAATGGTATTGAAATGTTGAGTAATGTAAAACAGTACTTAATTGTATAAAATGTGTTTTTAATGAATGAATTTAAAGGCTTCCCTTTTCACTGCAACTATTTAAAAAAAAAGGTGGAAAGTTATTATCAAAGTAAACAAAAAAACAATAATATATCATTTTGCTTCCAGGAATCCCATTTATTTGCAAGTTGTTTAAGCTGCCTTCACATGATAAGCGATCTTCAGAGAAAGGTCAGCGGTAAGTATGTCAAAGTTTAAACAATTTGAACTTTGACCTCAACTCACGGGTGGAAAATTCGAGCGGTGCGCGACGCCCCAAAGGTAGCGCTGCTGCATCGTTAGGAGGCAGCTCTCGCCCCACAGAAAACAGGATGGCTGTTTTAGCACGGATCATCTGTGCGGGGCTTTAGTGTTTTAGCACGGATCATCTGTGCGGGGCTTTAGTGTTTTAGCACGGATCATCTGTGGGGGGCTTTAGTGTTTTAGCACAGATCATCTGTGAGGGGCTTTAGTGTTTTAGCACGGATCATCTGTGGGGGGCTTTAGTGTTTTAGCACGGATCATCTGTGAGGGGCTTTAGTGTTTTAGCACGGATCATCTGTGGGGGGCTTTAGTGTTTTAGCACGGATCATCTGTGGGGGGCTTTAGTGTTTTAGCACGGATCATCTGTGGGGGGCTTTAGTGTTTTAGCACGGATCATCTGTGGGGGGCTTTAGTGTTTTAGCACGGATCATCTGTGGGGGGCTTTAGTGTTTTAGCACGGATCATCTGTGAGGGGCTTTAGTGTTTTAGCACGGATCATCTGTGGGGGGCTTTAGTGTTTTAGCACGGATCATCTGTGAGGGGCTTTAGTGTTTTAGCACGGATCATCTGTGGGGGGCTTTAGTGTTTTAGCACGGATCATCTGTGGGGGGCTTTAGTGTTTTAGCACGGATCATCTGTGGGGGGCTTTAGTGTTTTAGCACGGATCATCTGTGAGGGGCTTTAGTGTTTTAGCACGGATCATCTGTGGGGGGCTTTAGTGTTTTAGCACGGATCACCTGTGAGGGGCTTTAGTGTTTTAGCACGGATCATCTGTGGGGGGCTTTAGTGTTTTAGCACGGATCATCAGTTCTGTGAGGGGCTTTAGTGTTTTAGCACGGATCATCTGTGGGGGGCTTTAGGAAGCAAAATAGGAAGAAATGTGTGAGAACTATTTTCACGTATAGACACTTGTCTTAACTTTTGAAGACAAGCGCTTTTTAAAATAGCACTCAAGAAGATATGTTGTTCCTATAAAGGTTTTGTGAATCCAGCCCGTTTTGCAATTGGATACATACTGAGTATGAACACCTGTTGAAGAACAGCTATTCAGAAGGTCATAATATAGAATATAGTGGAAACTCCTTTAAGTGACACTTACGAAGACAAGGGCCAAGGTTGGGAATCTCCATGACATCATGCTGCTATGGCGACCATCCAGACATCACACTGGGGAGAGAGGCAGAGAGACGCACATTATACTATAGCATGAGAGTGTGTTGTCAGGTTACACACACAAGGTGCAATATCTGATGGCTGGCATCGTTTCTTTTATTGTATTTGTGAGTGTACTTGTGGGTGTTCCAACAAGGAATTGCACACGTTTCGAGCAATTTGAGATGAATACTGAAAAACTAGATCAGTGGTCCTCAAAGTGGGGTCCGGGGACCACCAGGGGTGGTCCTGGCAGTCCACATAGCAAATTCATGAATTGTTCAACTTAAGCATTATGAAGGAGAAGAAAAGCCAGCACTCTCAAAAATGTCCTTTTGTTAATTTAATTGAAGCAGATGGCAGGTACAAACGTTTCGACAGAAGTCTTCCTCAGTGTACAAAGAACCAGGAAATGATAGACCCTTATATACTGTCTGTTACTTCCTACTTCAGCTTTTCAAAATAAAATAAAATAAAATAAAATAAAAACTTAACAAGTCATATATAGATAAACACAGTAAAGTAAATAAAGTGTCTATGGAAATAACAAAGTAAGATAGAAACCTATAACGCACAGTAAAGTAGATAAAGTGCATGAGCAAACAATACAATAAAGACAAAATCCAGATGATAAAGCACAGTGAAGTAGATAAAGTGCATGAGCAAACAATACAATAAAGGCAAAATTCAGATCATAAAGCACAGTGAAGTAGATAAAGTGCATATGGAGACCAAGACTAATAGAACATAGGTAATGAAAATATATAACATTACCTAGACAATAAATAGATAACTATCAAAAATACAAAATTCATAAAAAACATCCCAGTAATAACTCCTCATTAAGTCCTTTAGGAAACTCAGTCTGTAGTTGGTGTATCCAAAAGGCTTCTCTCTGTAACAGAGCTCTATCACGGTTGCCTCCCCTACGAGGTGTACCTACCATCTCAATACCCTGGAATCTAAGTGTACAAACTGTAATGTTCACAAGCTTTAGCTTGCTGTACTTATTTACTGTATAATAACAGGATAGAGAGAGAGAGAGAATTTCACTGCTGTTCGATATTTACTTTATTCCACACTGGACAGACAGGAACCGGAAGCATACAACACCATGTCAAACCCACCATCGCCCTCCGGTGGCACCCCGGGGAATATTACCAAGGACTACATCATCAAATACATCACAACTCCTCCCCACTTATTTAGCATGCAGTCCCCCTGGAAACCTAGGCGAATGTTAGGTAGTAAAACCTTATCAAACCGAACAACACAGCAACATAACATTTGCATAGTAATTAGTAAGTCAATACTTCAAACACAAAAACTGTCCAGGCATTATGAAACCATAACTGAATGTTTCTAAACGTTAAAGTTATGCCTACATTTAAAGGCTGCAAAAACCCCTCCACCCGTAACTAAACTGGTGTGGCAAAGCCCTACAACAAAAGTCCTTTACAGACTAAGGCGATCGGGGGGTTTGATGACCCGTGAGAGGTACCTTCTCACAGTCTCTGGAGGAGTACCAGTCTCAACTGAGACATCAGGTGGCACTGAGTTGGCTGTCTCCATTTGTGGGACTGGGTGACCCTTTGGGGGAACTGGGCGAGTTTTAGGGGAAAGTGGGCTAAATCTTGAAGGGACTGGGGAACCATTCGGGGGGATCTCTTGCCCACCCGCTGGGTGAACAGTCACAGGATCGTTCCAGGGAACTGTAGCTGTCTGATCCAGTAGGGTCGGTTGTGGTGGCTGTCTAGGCGTGAGCATTTGCGGGTCACAGGCACGCATCTGCTCAGTGTGGCGTTTCCAGTGTGCTGAGCCCACATCCACCATGTAGGACACTGGCCCGACCTGAGACACCACCACACCCGGCCTCCACTTCTCCTCCCCCCGCCGATAATCACGGACCAGAACAGAGTCCCCAGGCGCAAAGCCCCTGTCCTTGGTGAGCGGGGCCCTGTGACTCTGCTGGGCCGCCTGCGCCTGATCCACCACCGCCGCCACACTCGGTCTGGAGGTCGAAGCGGGAGCGGAGCCGACGGCGGAGGAAAAGCATGGCCGGAGACTCATTAGTTGTCGCATTGGGAGCATTTCTATAGCTGAGCAGGAACGAATCTAGACGATGCTGCAGTGCGGCCTGCCCCCTGGAAGCCTTCAATGACCGCTTCAGTGTCTGCACAAAACGTTCCGCCTGCCCGTTTGTAGCTGGATGAAAAGGAGCAGAGCGCATGTGTTTCACTCCATTCGCCTTGAGAAACGCCACAAAATCACTTGCGGTGAATTGCGGACCATTGTCACTGACCAGCACTTCAGGCAGGCCATGACGGCCGAACAGACTTCTCAAAGCCTGAATCGTCTTGGAGCTTGTGGTGGAGTCCATCATTTGCACTTCAGGCCACTTGGAGTGTGCATCCACCACCACAAGAAACATATGGCCTTCCACCGGCCCGGCGAAATCCACATGTATTCTCTGCCATGGCGCCCCTGGCCACGGCCATGAGTGCAGCGGGGAGAGGCCGGGAGACTTCTGATTTCGCTGACAAGATTGACACACTTTGGCCTGCTGTTCAATCTGAGCATCAATCCCCGGCCACCAGATGTAGCTGCGAGCCACCGCCTTCATTTTAACCACTCCCGGGTGGCCCACATGCAGCTCTTTCAGTAGTTGTGGTCTCAATTTTGGGGGTACAATCACTCGGCTGCCCCACAGTAGGCATCCTTGAACCACAGTGAGCTCATCTCGCCTCAAGCAATAAGGCGTCAGGGCCTCGTCCCGCCCCCTTACCACAGGAAACTGTCCTGACATGACCATGTCCATCACTCGAGAGAGAACCGGGTCATATCTAGTTTCTTTGCGAATGTCCGAGCTGCACACGGGCAGGGCCTCCAGGTGATGTATCATCACCGTCTCCACTGAGCCCAGTTTGTCCTTGTGCTCCACTTGCAGTGGCAGGCGTGAAAGGCCATCCGCATTTCCATGTTCAGCTGCACTCCTGTACTGAATGGTGTAGTTGTGAGCAGCTAAGATAAGTGCCCACCGCTGAAGCCTCGCCGCTGCCATGGACGGGATAGCCTTACTAGGGCTCAGAATCGTTGTTAGCGGCCGGTGGTCTGTGAGCAGGGTGAAATGGCGCCCATACAGATACGCAAAAAATGTGCGCACGCCGAATATGATTCCCAAGGCTTCCCTCTCAATTTGAGCATAATTCTGCTCTGCTTTGCTCAATGTCCTGGAGGCGAACGCTATGGGTTTCTCCTGCCCACCCGGCATCATATGGGAGATCACCGCGCCCACTCCGTAGGGCGAGGCATCACATGCCAGAATGATCGGCAGCTTGGGGTCATAATGAGTCAACACTCTTTCTGAGAGCAGCTGTTCTTTTGTCATGCAAAATGCCTTTTCACATTCTGGGGACCATCCCCACTCTGTCTCCGTGTGAAGCAATGCATGCAGGGGGCTGAGCATCGTTGCCATGTCTGGGACGAATCTGGCATAGTAATTGATCAGCCCCAAAAAGGAGCGCAGCTGGCTTACATTCACTGGTGCCGGGGCCTCTGCAACGGCCCTGAGTTTCTCTGGGGATTTGTGAAGGCCCGTGGCGTCGATGATATGCCCCAGGTATTCCAGTGAGCCCTTGAAAAACTCACACTTTTTTTTCTGCACTCTGAGGCCACAGTTCTCCAGGCGGCTCAGCACCGTTTACAGATTTCTCAGGTGCTCAGCGTCGTCACGTCCTGTCACTAGGATGTCATCCAGAAAACAGTGCACATTGGGGAGCCCCTGAAGAACTTGATCCATGACTCTTTGGAAGATAGAGGGCGCTGACGTTATTCCAAAGGGCAGCCGGTTGTAGCGGAACATTCCCTTGTGTGTCGTGATGGTGAGATAACCCCGTGAGCCCTCCTGAACTGGTACCTGTAGGTATGCTTGTGCGAGATCGAGTTTGCTGAAACGCTGCCCCCCTGCTAGGGAAGCAAACATATCTTCGATCCGAGGAATCGGATATTGTTCAGCGCGGAGGGCAGGGTTGACTGTAACTTTAAAATCCCCACAAATGCGTACCCCCCCCTTTTTCTTTATGATCGGCACTATGGGGGTGGCCCATTCACTGAATTTCACTGGGGAAATTACACCTAATTGTTGCAGGCGCTCTAGCTCCTCCTCCACCTTAGGCCTGATAGCATACGGAACCACACGAGCCTGACAAAACTTGGGCTGATGTTCTGGTTTGAGTGCCAGGGAAACTTCAAAACCCTTCAGTGTCCCCAGTGCATCTTTGAATACATCAGCATGCCTGCCCAGCACTGTTTCCAACGTGTCTGTCTGCATGTGATGTATCTTTTTTATCGCTCTCCAGTCTGGCCTCACTTTTCTCAGCCACTCACGACCAAACAGTGGTGGTGCATCACCTTTCACCACATAGAGCGGGAGTCGCGCGCTCTGTTTATTTAGCTTCACTCTAACTTTCATAACCCCCACTGGGGGAATCATTTCACCTGTATAGGTTTTCAGCAGGATGTGGGTTTGGCGCAGGGGAATATGCTTGAAATTTGTGTTGTACAGATTTTCTGAAATGAGGGAGACTGCTGCACCAGTATCTAACTCCATCTCTGTTGTTAATCCCTCTACTTTAGGACTGACCCAGATTACTGAATAGGCTGGATTGTCCTGCTGAATGACATTTTCGCTCTGTGCGCCGTTATAAGCTAATTGTACCATGTGCAGGCTAAATTCCTCATCTGAATCCGTATCAGTGTCATTTTGCTTGGCACTGGTATCCAGCTTATTGACCTGTCTCTTAGAGCGTTCGTTCCATTTCTTTCCTCTTTTCTCCCATCTTGAGCTCCCTGCATTATCCTTTCTCTCCCACGTTGCATTTCCTGCTTTGTTTTCCTGCTTGCTTTCTCGGCATGTGCGTGAAATGTGGCCCTTCTTACCGCAGCGGTGGCAGAGCTGGTCTTTATAGAAACAGTCACTGTCAGTGTGATTTGTCCTGCCACACCGGTTGCATCTCCTCCCCGGCATAGCTGGGAAAGACATGGCGTTCACCTTCAGGGAGCTGCTGAGCTGCTGGGACTCCCTTGTCACCGTCTCCATGGAAACGGCTATCTCCACTGCTTTCTGGTAGGTGAGGGCAGTCTCTGTTAACAGCCTCTTCTGAATGGACTCGCTGTTGAGGCCACAGACAAACCTGTCCCTCAGAGCCTCTTGTAGATAAGCCCCAAACTCACAGTGCTCCGACAGTCTTTTTAGATCTGCAATATATTGTGCTATTGTCTCCCCCTCCGCTTGGTTTCTTTTGTGAAAGCGATATCTTTCTGCAATTACAATGGGCTTCGGGGAGAAATGGGCTTGTAACACTCCCACTACTTCAGCATAACTCTTGTCTCCGGGCTTGTCTGGAGCAATCAAGCTGCGCAGCTCCATATGTTGCCGGCCCGATCACACTCAGGAAAACTGGCGGCTTCTTCTTATCGTCAATTGCATTTGCCAGCACGAAAAGTTCAAACCTCTCCACATATGTTGACCACTGCTCCGTCGACTCCTCAAAGCAATCGATATGACCGATGATCCCCGCCATGTCGTCTTGTCACGTAACGTTACAGACACGGCACTGCCTCTAGCCTAGCCTACACGTTATCAGCTAAGCTAGCTAACTAAAGCAATCCACAACAACGAACGCGGATTCTTCGTCACTCCCGCGCCGTAGTGCACGCCAGGTGTACCGTACTCGTCGCCAATTGTAATGTTCACAAGCTTTAGCTTGCTGTACTTATTTACTGTATAATAACGGGATAGAGAGAGAGAGAGAATTTCACTGCTGTTCGATATTTACTTTATTCCACACTGGACAGACAGGAACCGGAAGCATACAACACCATGTCAAACCCACCATCGCCCTCCGGTGGCACCCCGGGGAATATTACCAAGGACTACATCATCAAATACATCACACAAACATCGTGACCTGCTTCATTAAAGTGGCGAGCAACAGGGGATTTAACATCCTTGTTCCTGCTTGGTAACGCCTTGAAAGATCCTCCTATCTTTGCCCTCAGACGTGCTAGTAATTTGAGTGATAAATTGGTGAGAGCGGATTGTTTTAAGAAACCTGAACATTTTTTAGATTCTTTACCTGGTGGTAATTTTCCGTGCCGTCAGTGTGTTCAATGTAACGCTATGATCAAAGGTGAGTTTTTTGTACACCCTCACTCTGGACAGAAACTACGTGTGAGAAACAGAATTACATGCAAATCCACATTTGTAGTTTATCTCCTTAAGTGCCCTTGTGGCCTTTGTTATGTTGGCAAAACTATAAGAGAACTTAAAACACGCTTCTCTGAACATAAAAGTAGCATCAGGAACAAGGATGTTAAATCCCCTGTTGCTCGCCACTTTAATGAAGCAGGTCACGATGTTTGTACACTTAGATTCCAGGGTATTGAGATGGTAGGTACACCTCGTAGGGGAGGCAACCGTGATAGAGCTCTGTTACAGAGAGAAGCCTTTTGGATACACCAACTACAGACTGAGTTTCCTAAAGGACTTAATGAGGAGTTATTACTGGGATGTTTTTTTATGAATTTTGTATTTTTGATAGTTATCTATTTATTGTCTAGGTAATGTTATATATTTTCATTACCTATGTTCTATTAGTCTTGGTCTCCATATGCACTTTATTTATTTGACTGTGCTTTAGGATCTAGTATTTTTATTGACTTCTTGTATTTTTTCATATGCACTTTATCTACTTCACTGTGCTTTATGATCTGAATTTTGCCTTTATTGTATTGTTTGCTCATGCACTTTATCTACTTCACTGTGCTTTATCATCTGGATTTTGTCTTTATTGTATTGTTTGCTCATGCACTTTATCTACTTTACTGTGCGTTATAGGTTTCTATCTTACTTTGTTATTTCCATAGACACTTTATTTACTTTACTGTGTTTATCTATATATGACTTGTTAAGTTTTTATTTTATTTTATTTTGAAAAGCTGAAGTAGGAAGTAACAGACAGTATATAAGGGTCTATCATTTCCTGGTTCTTTGTACACTGAGGAAGACTTCTGTCGAAACGTTTGTACCTGCCATCTGCTTCAATTAAATTAACAAAAGGACATTTTTGAGAGTGCTGGCTTTTCTTCTCCTTCATAGACCATTTTGAGCCGTGCACCCACCAACTGTTTTTTTGTGAGTGTGCTTGCTTTTCCCCTTTTTTATCAACTTAAGCATTAGCCTTGATTGACAAACAGACAAGGAGATAAGATATCGTCATCTATCTGCTTTTTGCGTTTGCGGGCCAGTTTGCGGTTTGCTGCTGATCCACTGGCAGAGGTCTGCCTGTGGATCAGTGAACAACGTGTTAACACTGGTTAGAGTGAGTGTCTGTCAACCATGGCCCAATCTCAATGTCCCCACTGAGCACTGAGCCCTCACAGACTTAATTGACATCAGCTGGTAAGTGATTGAGGGGGAGAGGCTGCAGGGCCTCAACATGTTATACAGAGGAATGGGACAGCGCTCTCACGTTACCCTGACAACACCAACCACAAGTGCAGCCATGTTTCTCAGCTTTCTCTCTCTGCTCAGCCCCCTCAGGCACAGAGGCTTGGCCCCGGTTCTGTTTCCTCTCCTCTGTCTGTCGGGCCCTCAGCTTCATTTCACTGGCAGTTTTTTTACACTTTCACAACTCCTTCATGTTCACATTAGCAGCGGCCTCTAAGCTCCTGTATGGGTTTAGACTTAAGACACACCAAGCCGTCAGGCGGCCGTCGGCCATGTCTGGGTGTGTGTCGGCCATGTCTGTCTGGGTGTCTGTCGTCCATGTCTGTCTGGGTGTCTGTCCGCCATGTCTGTCTGGGTGTCTGTCTGGGTGTCTGTCGTCCATGTCTGTCTGGGTGTCTGTCGGCCATGTCTGTCTGGGTGTCTGTCGGCCATGTCTATCTGGGTGTGTGTCGGCCATGTCTGTCTGGGTGTCTGTCGGCCATGTCTGTCTGGGTGTCTGTCGGCCAAGTCTGGGTGTCTGTCGGCCATGTCATGTCTGGGTGTCTGTCGTCCGTGTCTGTGTGGGTGTCTGTCGGCCATGTCTGTCTGGGTGTCTGTCGGCCATGTCTGTCTGGGTGTCTGTCGGCCATGTCTGGGTGTCTGTCGGCCATGTCTGTCTGGGTGTCTGTCGGCCATGTCTGGGTGTCTGTCGGCCATGTCTGTCTGGGTGTCTGTCGGCCATGTCTGGGTGTTTTCCAAAACACAGATATTTTCAGAACGATGTGCCTCTGGCCCAGAGGCACATCTTCACTGGACTTTCCCAGACTCTGGGAAAGTCCAGTGAAGTCCAGTGAAGTGAGGAAAATGCACCCTCCACCATAAACCATATGTTATTATATAATATTCACACCAACAGTAGGTAGGAGAAAATAAAAAGCAAATGCTGATAATTTCCAACCATTAGGCTACGTTTAATAGTGTCCCAATAGCGCTATCCACTTCCCTCGTTGTGGAGTGAGACACACACACACACACACACACACACACGCACACACACATGCACACACACACGCGCCCCCACACACACACACACACACAACAAAGCAACATGTGATATTAATGACTTTCT
>NC_139644.1:42526168-42538668 GCF_964638095.1 Poromitra crassiceps | reverse complement strand
TGCCACCTAGTGCTCAACTTTGAACAGGAATAGGAAAACCATAAAATGGCTCCTACATATACTGTATACAGATCCTTTCCAAAAAATTAGAATATCATGGAAAAGTTAGTTTTGTTTTTTGTCAATAATTCCTTTCAAAAAGTGAAACTTTCATAGATTATAGATTCATTACACACAAAGTGAGATATTTCTAGCCTTTATTTGTTTCATTTTTCATAATTTTGGCCTACAGCTCCAGAAAACCCCCCAAAACAGTATTTCAAGAAATTACAATAGTGTGAAGAAAATCAGCAGTTACTTCTCAGTTATGACTGACTCCAGCCTCAGTCCACTCCCTCTGAATCTCCGCCAAATTTTGTAATCGTCTATGCTTGACAATCTGCTGAAGCCCACAGTCATCCATGGTATTTCCATGAGATTCAAATTTTTATATATATATATATATATATATATATATATATATATATATATATATATATATATATATATATATATATATATATATATATATATATATATGAAGCGGCCAGGGGGGCATAAATTACAGTCTACCCACTTCTCCAGGGACCACTACACCACTGCCGGAGGTGGTCTTCCCGGAGAAGGTGGGAGCTGGGCCGGCTAGGCAGGCTGGGTGGTGGGGGTGGGTCGGTGCCCTGGGTGTCTGGGGCCGGCCATGGGGCTCACAGGGTGGGTAGAAGCAGCGCTGTGCGCTGTCCCACGGAGCGAAATCAGTTCCTGGCAGCAAATCACTTTTTGGCACAACACCGGCCTACCTGCCTCTGACATCCGATCCGACCGCTCAGAATGCTGCAGCCCATCTGGTGTTCAACCAACCCAAATTCTCTCATGTCACTCCCCTCTTCTGGGACCTTCACTGGCTTCCCATCTCGGCATGCATCAAATTCAAGACACTGGTACTGGCCTACAGGGCAGTACACCAGACAGCTCCTCTGTAGCTACAACCTACGGTCAGGGTCCAAACCTCTCACTGCTCCCTCTACCAGTGCAGGATGCCACACCCCTCCTCCGCTACGTGGGCTCAAAAGTTGCTCATCCCGATCGCGACTCTTCTCGTCCCTGGCAAGACAATGGTGGAACGAGTTCCCCCCTTCGGTCAGGACGGCCGAAACACTGCCCATCTTTCGGCAAAGACTAAAACCTTTTCAGGCTCCGCCTTGGCCCTTCTTGAACTAACATCTTTCTCTGTCTCTCTCTCTCTAAAAAAAACTACTTTACCACTCTATCCCTTCAGAAGTTGTAGCTGTCATAGATTGTGTTCAAGGTCGGATCTACCATAGGGCCCCTAAAAAAATTAAAATAATAATGGTCGGGCTCATATCGGGCTCCACAGAACTATGACACAAATCTAAGACCAATCAGGACAAATTAAAAATGGTTTCCATTGGATGCCTGTGGGCAAGTGGTGACCAGGGGCGCAGGAATTGGGGGTGCTTGTGGTGCTGCAGCACCCTCTGCTGTTTTGTATTGGAATTGTAATGTCAATTAAAACAATTATATATATATGATTAAAACGTGTTTTATATGTTTTATACTGCTATATTTAGTTGAAGACTATGAGCAAAGCAAAGAGGGTGGAGATGTTATTTTTGACGTTTGGTTTATAATAATAAGATAATAAAATATAATACTAAATAAGTTCAGTGTTTCTGCCTGTGTTGCTGTCTGTTGTAGTGTAAAATGACCTAAAGGGAGAGCAGGTGGTGACATGAAAGTGAGTGAGAAAAGGAGAAAATACTGAATAATGACATCATAACAGATAACAGAACCTAATGTTAATTTAAAATGAGATATTCCTCTAAAGATGGCTAAAAAAACATCCAAACGTCCCAAAAAACGTCAATTTCCCCACCGGCGGCGCCCTTGTGGGAGCCGCTGCAAGACAGTCCCTTCCTTGCAGCACCCCCTACTTAAGAACAGTTCCAGTGTCCCTGGTGGTCAGACATTAATTTGTCCATAGACATTTTGTAAAATGCTTATAAAACAATAGATTGTCTTGGTCAAACAAAGCATTCAGTTTAATTTAGAATCAGCATTTTACTTGGACAATTTTTTTAAAATTTTTATATCTTGTTTTCCTGTTCCTTGTCCGAGTGTAATGTTCAGGGGGGGGGGGGGGGGGGTTTGGGGATGTGTAGGGGGGCCCCTGGGAGCTTTAGTGCCCAGGGCCTCCTGGCCTGGGGGTGTTAATCTGGCCTTGATTGTGTTGCATAGTTGTTTTCTCTATTGTTGTATAATGTGCCCGGCATTGGCCGGGGTTAAGTAATAGGCTACAACACGTTGCCATGCTAATTCTCATCCCAATCCGATCGCGGTCATAAGAATAAGAATGAGAAGAATTTTATTTGATTATTTTATTTGACAGGGACAATGGACAGTCAGAAACTGTCCCAGACTTAGCTAGGAAGCTAAATTTCATCTGCAGTCCCTGGGTCCCTGGATGATACAAGGACACTCAAAAACACAATAAAACAGTTACAATGTAAATCTGATACACATGCATGTACATAATCTAATTTAAGTAAAAAAGCATAAAATACAACACCTACAAAATAAAAAAATAATAAAAGATGCACTGTTTAGCATTGGTTGTTAATGATTACATGATTGTTGTGATTTCAGCCATGATTTTAGTTGTTTTTTAAAACTAGTAAAGTTAGGACTTTGTCTGATGCTACGTTCCAGATGTTTGTAGCTCTGATGGAAAAGGCTGATCGGCCTCATGGATAATTCTGTACATCAAACACATATTTGCTAAACTTACAAAGTTATCAAAGGACAATAGATTGTACTTGGAAATGACAGTGGTGATACCTAGCTGGCTTTTTGTCCAGGACTTTCAGGGTGTATTTGTATAGACTGTGCATTGGCTTGATGGTGGTTTTTCCTGCCTGAGACCAAGTGGTAATACAGTATGACAAGTGTGAAAAAATCATAGAGTACATGTACAGCTTGGCAGCATCTGTTGATATTTGGTTCCTGATTAATTTAAAATTTCTGATGTTCAATTTGGCTGTACGGATTGCCTTTTTGCACTTGTTTTTCAAAGGTCAGGTGTGAGTCAATGATAATCCCAAGATATTTCATGTCTGGGACAAGTTGGAGCTTTTGCCCACTAACAAGGATATCAGGATTATGGACCTCCTTCTTGCGGATTGAAAAATACACAAGTATAAAAGAATAAAGATTATGTTAAGGCTATAAAAAAAAACAGGACTGGACGATTAGAGGAGAGGAGAGTGCATAAATATTAATACATCTAAAATACTGTCAGAATAACTGGGATTGTGTTCAAAATTGCATATTTTTGTCAGTGCAGCGCAGGTGAAAATTGTGATTTTGGCTGAATTTGTACATTTTTTTATGTTTTCATATTTTGCTCAATAGAGTTTCATACATTGTATTGTATGTCATAAAATAACTATATGGTCAGGATATGGATGGATTATACCAGATGCGGCACATAATTGTTTTTTTAAAGCAACTTTGCAGGCGTTTTCTGATGTTTTACCACTTTTGTTCCCTACAGCAGCCAAATTCCAATACATCAGAATAACATAATTGTTTTTTTAAGCAACTTTGCAGGCGTTTTCTGATGTTTTACCACTTTTTTTCCCTACAGCAGCCAAATTCCAATAATTTCCTAAATAAATCATTTTTTACCGGGCGATTCGGGTCATTATAGCTCAAAATATACAACGGTGCCCGACTGCCCGGCATGCGTAATGGCTGTGCGCAGCGGCTGCTTGGGCTTCAATCTATAGCCTATGCTTCTGGCCCGCATGGTGATGCCAGCTGTGTGCCAGTCAGGACGTGCTTGTGACAGAGACGCTGACAAAAGATTTCTCAAATGCATTTTATTTTAATATATATAGCGTAGGCCTACAGTTGGTGGTCGCCCTTCTTGAATTTGCGTGTCCGAACCTGCGATTAGGCTAAGGAAATCTCCCCCACCCCGCAGACTTTTTCGACACACTGATAACATCAGAGGTATGTGTTCACTTACCCATGCAGGTAACATGTAGGTAGACTCAACACAGCCAGCGGAGACAGCCAGCGGAGACTGCGGTAACGTGATCCGTGGGCACACGTCGTGCCAAATTGGGATAGCCTCCAGCGGTGCGTAATTATGATGATACAGCGGCTACTTTGGCATGGCTCGAGGGCATTGACAAATTATATTCCAATGTGACGACGGTGGCGAACGGTAGTCTCCAAACCACGTTAACACGCGTTTATGCGTCCAAATCCAAAAAGAGAGAGCGCAGCGTGCAAAAAGCTTCCACAGAGTCAGTTGAGGCGTCCTTCCAACAGCAGCCTATAAAGAAAGTCACTCCGTAGTGACTTCACACTAACTTTATGGTCGCTTATCTTCAGGTTGAGAGGGAGGATCAAAAAGAAGATAGGAGTGAAAAGATAGACGACGCGTTATGTTATGAACAGGTCCAAAGCTGCAGCAGTCCATGGAGGTGTGAGCGCGTGAGGTGTGAGCGCTTTATACTTTCACTTTTTATTCTTCGCTTCCTGGGGGCGGACATCCGCCTGCATTATCTCACTGGTCACCTCCAGTTTGCGCGGGATTTTCCCGTGTAATGGGGGGTATTTTCCAGCCTATAGCCGATTTATTGTTGTCTACAATTATTTGTGGTATTGGACTCACTTGATTTCTCTCTGGCTTTATGGACCAACACCTTCTTCTTAAGACTTTCTCCCAATGCCTGTTGTTTATTGGGTATATTTTTGATATACACTCCAGATATTGACACATCATTTTCTTCAAAACATGAAGAGCCTCACCAAGTGGCTCTCGTCATCCAACACGCCACACTTTAGTCTCTCAGGTCTATCCAAATAGAAAGTACCTTCAAGTCAAGCCATTTCTTTTTCTTTTTCTTTCCTGTGACGGACAAATAGTCCTAATAATCCTTCCTTATTATAAAAGCGAGCAAGTGGGCAATATCTGTTTCAATTTTTGCCCCACATCATCAGTGACATCATTATTGACCAAAATCATCTTATGACATCACTGATGATGTCATGGGCACTGATGATGCCATAGGCATTGTGACATCTGTGATGATGGCCTAAGGCTGAAACGTGTCTGTTTTGCCCTTAATAAAAAAACTCAAGATTTAGGCTACTCTAATTCGAGTGCTGTTGCCTACCTCTGTTTCTATGGGCACTGATGATGCCATAGGCATTGTGACATCATCAGGGATGTCATAGGCATTGTGACATCATCAGTGACAGTGATGTCATCAGTGATGCGAAGTTGAGCAATAGACCCTTCTCACGGGGGTCATTTTGTGTCAAAAAGGCAGGGTAAACACAGGTGCAAGCAAAACACTAATGGGGGTTTCCAACTTCCAATCAACCTATAGTGAATGAGTCATCATGATGGTTTTCATCTTCTGTAGCATCACTATTATTATAGACTGACTCACTGGAAGCAGGCTGCGGGCACTTTCGGCGGATGGTTGTAAAGATAATAGAGCCTTTCTTCCACTAGGTCACCAGACTAAGAGGAGCCAGACCAGCGCAGGAGAGTCTGGCAACACTATATTCCTTCAAGAATGATAGATTTGTTGGGATATTTATTTAGTAATCATCTCAAATGTAGAGGAATTAGGAATACTTATAGTTGATTCAGATTTTCACAAGGATTTCCAGATGAGGGCGGGGCCAAGGGGGCGCTCAGGGTCAGAGGGGGTCGAGCTTTATTAAGAGTCATGAAGGTTCGCTACTAAACGTATTGGAAAAGGTCAGCCTTTCACATGCGCACACACACAACACACAACACAGGCATACACACACACACACGCACACACACACACACACAACACACACACACACACACACACACACACACACACACACACACACACACAACACACACCCAGTCACACCCTAGCCACCCCTTCTCCCTCTGATAAATAACGGTCAGTCCCTTATCATCTTAATACAGACCGAGAGGAAATAATGGTATTAATTCTATATACAAGTACAGGAAGGAGTCTGGAAGTAGCGCTTCGTATACGTGTAGAAGGCAATGGGATTTTTGTATGGGGGATTTCGGTTAAACGCATGAAATAAGATCTGTGGAAGGTTTATGAAACAGTGAAGTTTGTGTTCGGCAAGATCATCTTCACAAACGAGGACCACTTTTATGACTTCTGAACTTTTGAAACATGTTGGCTTTTGAATTTTGTTCAGTGATGAACTAAGCATTGAACTAAAGCTGTTTTAACTCTGGGAAGATGCCTTGGATCTGAATTTTTCTGATTACTTATTCATTATCCCATTTTTGACCTTATTACTGTCCAGCTTGACTTCACCTGCAGTGAACACCGCTGCCCTTTTGACATTTTCATTTGTTTGTACCACCTAGAACCTCTTGGATTCAGTCAGCAAGCAGCAACCCTGCATGCATGCAGTGTGCAGGGGTTCAGTCAACAAGCAGCAGCCCTGCATGCATGCAGTGTGCAGGGGTTCCCAAATATTTCATCTTGGGACCCAAAAGAGAATGTTGGTGTCTCCTGGGGACCCAAACTCACAAATATAGGCTATGAGTTGTCATGACAAAAAAACAAACCAAAAAAAAAACAATCAATAATCAATAAATCCAAAGAACCATGCATTGTAATATATGGAAATGTATTTAATTAATTACAAATTGACCTTCACACCATTGTCATTGTGTGTAGCGTGCACGCTCAATTTCTGTAGGGTGGAGCCTCTGGGTGTCTGCGGTGTCGGCACACAGACAAACATCTTGAACTGTATTATGCCAGTGGTTCTCAAAGTGGGGTCCGGGGACCCCCAGGGGTCCTTGAAGGGGTTCCCCAGCAAAAAGGGGACTCATTTATTTTTCACTATAATTCCATCCATAAGTAGCACAATGACAATGTATGGCTATTTTGGTCATGAGTTTCATACACTTTCTGTAATAAAACATGCATCTAAAAGCAAAAATCCTACCCGGTGGGGCACCCTGGGACAAAGCCATATCAACTGGGGGTCCATGGTGTAATTTGTGTCAGTTTAGGGGTCCTTGACGATAAAAAGATTGAGGACCACTGATGTAGATGAACTGAGTGGATGAACAAGAGGAAACAATGAAGATATATACACAGCCTATATATTATAGACACGGAATTGTGTTCCTACAGTATATAGGCAACAGTTTGGAACCAAGCTTATGTCCTGTCAGTTATTGCACAAACACTGCAACAGGAAGTACGCTGGGGGCAATTTAGAATGTTTATGTTGTCAAACTGAAGGCGTCTATAAGCTAGACCCCCATTTTAAAGCCACCTGCTGTCATTTGTATACATTATGTACAGTAGGTGCATTTGTATCTTGTGAATGCAAACGAGCATCATTCGTCTGGGGAAACCCCTCAGAAGGGAGGAGTGGGCCTGTTGCACTTCAGAGTAAACATGAAGCAATGTGTGAACTTTATTGCTCTATTGGCGACCAGTAGAAAGGAAACGGTGTCAGAACACATTTCCTCCGACACGATCCTCCCCCTCCCTTCGTGCTCTGGGTCAGTAGTAACACCTCCTACACGATCCTCCCCCTCCCTTCGTGCTCTGGGTCAGTAGTAACACCTCCTACACGATCCTCCCCCTCCCTTCGTGCTCTGGGTCAGTAGTAACACATGCTGTATTTTGACTCCCCGCTGTGGACATGTCTGACTTCTACCCATCCCACACCTTCATTAGGCCTTTGCACCTTCCCCACAAGTCATACTTTTCCACATCGTCACGGAAACACAGAGCAAACGCACGCCAAATGATCAACCACAGCCGTAATAGATTCTTTCAGTATTTTAATTTATATAGCCCACCGTCACCATTAATAAAAGGCATTTTATCGCACGGTCCACAATTTACATTTAAATAAGTTTTAAAATCCAAACGATTGACAATGACAATAATAATATGCATCGTGTGGAGTGCAAAATCGGTAAACATGGGTTATTAGATCATTTTAACTACAACACCCAGAGATCCATCAAAATATACTCAAGCTTCACACAGAGTAAAAACAGCAGTTGTACCAGTAGGTTACTAGGAAATCGATGATAAAAAAAAAGAGTAAAAAAAGTAAAAAAAAAAGTAAACTCTCCCAAATGCAGAACAACAAACAAGAAAAGTGTAGTCCTCAAACAAGGCCAATTCTGAAGCTGCTACTAAATGTTAGTGGCAATTTATTTGGGTCTGACTTCCCAAAATGTTCAAATGCCTCAAACACTTTTTTTCGGTCCCTCCAGGAAATTGCGATTTTGCAATAATTAATGCAAATTCAACCAATCTCTGCAATATTTGCGGGGTCTTGCAATAAAAAAAAAATTCACGCAATTTCTCCGCAAAAACGACAAAACAGGTTCCTCAACTTGCAATTTTTTTTGCCAATTCCCACAATTTTACCAATTTTTTTTTAAAGTACATTTCCTCATTGGGTTAAGTCTTGTTTTTTTAGTGTCTTCATTTGAAAACATGCAGTCCGGGGCGTCCCGGTGGCTGACCTGGTAGAGCGCGTACCACTAAGGCTTAGTCCTGCATGCGGCCGGCCCGCCTTCGTGCGGCCGACCCGGGTTCGAATCCGAGCTGTGTTCCTTTGCCTCTCTCTCCCCACCTTTCCTGTCTGCCTACTGTCCTATCAAAAGAAAACCCCCCCCCCCCCAAAAAAGTAAAGAAAAAAGATATCAGAGTATCACAGTGGAGCAGATTGAGGCACAGGATTGGTTCGGCTGGTGTCTATGATATAGGCTATAGCAAAATAATATGCTGAATATTGATAGTTAAAAGAAAAAGAAAAGATAAAGAAAACTGCATTGCTTTCATTTCAAAATTGCATTGATGAAGATGTACTGAATGAATACTTGAATCCGGCCTCAGACTAAAAATCTAAATAGTTGCGCTGCCCTTGCAAGTCTATTGTTCGACTGCTTTAAATGGATGTGTGAGAGAGTAGTCTGCACCTCTCCAGGCCGCCCCCTCCCCACGCTGCCCTCACACGATCTGCATCCTGGCCGCCCCCTCCCCAGTCACCACACTGCCTTCACACGATCTGCAGAGCATTCCAGGAAACCCCCATGCACAACGGACTTGACGTAATCTCTCTCCTGGGTGAAGAGCATCCTGTTGGGGTTTTCTCCCTGTATGACCTCAGAGGGTGAAGGCTTGTCTCCCAGAGCAACAACAGGCCAAATATAGCTAAGATGCTTTTGACGATGTAAAGATACGAGCAATCCGTTTATTCACTTCACACCTGATGGCTCCGTCATTCCTTTAGTTTCTTGTTTCGATAAATGATCCAAACAGTCCGACATCAAAGCAGTACCGTCTGCTGTGTCCACCAAACGCCTGACATGTTAGAGTGAATTCTAGAGTGAATTCGACGCCAGAGAAGCTTAATAATGTAGCCTACGTGGGGCAAAAACAAACAAACAAACAAAACACTGCATATACTTCCGGTGAGGTCAAGGAAAAGGTAGGAAAAGAGGTTAGGAGTGACTATTCGGATTCAGCCCTGAACTCAGATCAGATTTCTTTGTGGGTCACTACACTCCAGAAGCAACAAACACTAAAAGACAAATTCACGAGTTTTTATGGCATTTAACAGGTTTCAGCCAAGCAATCTGATTGGTCAAAGACACATTCCAAGCATACTGTTCATGCCGCTCCTAAAGTGTTCCCATGTGGGACTGGCATTTTCGTCATCTAGCTTTTCAACATGTCGTCCCGTCAGACGCATCCAAATAAACAACAGTATGAAGAGGGCTTGTTTGGGTTTAGGGTCTGTAAAAAAGTCTTGCCTCCATGTTTATTGAGATGTATCTCCTCCTACAGGCAGGAGTTGTTTCAGTAGCATCCTGCCAGTGAAAACATTTCACACTGTTGTCTGCTTACCACTTGAAAAACTAACTTCAATTTCATTCAGCTTTAAAGGAACACAGCAACATTTTGAGAGATTCGCCTATTTGCCATCTTCCCGATAGTAAGACAAGATGATAGATGCCCCTCTCTCGGGGGCACGGGGGCGCAGTGGTAGCGTTCTTGCCTCGCACTCTCGCCTCACAGCAAGAAGGTCCTGGATTCCATTCCCGCCTGGGACGCTGTCTCCCCATGCCTTCGGTGCCTGGTGCCCAAGTGGACTATCTCATGAAAAGGGCCTTTCTGTGTGGAGTTTGCATGTTCTCTCCGTGCTCCCCTGGAGTTTCCTCCATGTAACATCAATATGGACCCTCACTAAATAAATGCAGAATATCATCGTCTGACCACCGGCAGTTAGAAGAAGTTGGTCCTCAGGCGCTTCACTGCAGCTGCCCACTGCTCCTGGCCTGACCATGGAGGAGTTGGTCCTCAGGCGCTTCACTGCAGCTGCCCACTGCTCCTGGCCTGACCATGGAGGAGTTGGTCCTCAGGCGCTTCACTGCAGCTGCCCACTGCTCCTGGCCTGACCACGGAGGAGGGCGGTTGGAAGAAGTTGGTCCTCAGGCGCTTCACTGCAGCTGCCCACTGCTCCTGGCCTGACCATGGAGGAGTTGGTCCTCAGGCGCTTCACTGCAGCTGCCCACTGCTCCTGGCCTGACCACGGAGGAGGGCGGTTGGAAGAAGTTGGTCCTCAGGCGCTTCACTGCAGCTGCCCACTGCTCCTGGCCTGACCACGGAGGAGTTGGTCCTCAGGCACTTCACTGCAGCTGCCCACTGCTCCTGGCCTGACCACGGAGGAGGGCGGTTGGAAGAAGTTGGTCCTCAGGCGCTTCACTGCAGCTGCCCACTGCTCCTGGCCTGACCACGGAGGAGTTGGTCCTCAGGCGCTTCACTGCCCCTGGCCTGACCACGGAGGAGTTGGTCCTCAGGCGCTTCACTGCTCCTGGCCTGATCACGGAGGAGGACGAGCAAGGATGGGAACAATGCGGAGGACACATTTCATGGTGCCTCAGCATGTGTGTATGTGCATGCATTGTGACAAATGAAGACAGGGTTGGTCCGTCCTGTACCTTCTCTGTGCGTGTTGTAGAAAAATAGCGACCGTTAGTTAGCTTAGCACAGGCATGTCCAAAAGACCGGCCCTGGGGCACGGACAGATTTTAAGTGGCCCTCGGCTTGTCTCTCAAAATAAACTATATGTGGCCCTCCAGAGTCCACACAGTATTGGTTAATCAAGCAAGTTCAATTTGCATTTGTTCCCTTCACCTAACGATGACAGCACAACCATACAGTTTGTAGAAGCACCAGGTAGGAACAGCACATGCAGAACTCATGTTTTCACATGTAATGGTAAACAAAGTACAATTGTATGTGATTTTCTTATTATATATTTTTATAACCCATATGATGCGAGAAGCACCTGGCCCCCCGGCATTTTCACAAGATCTAATCTGGCCCCCATTCAAACAAGTTTGGACACTCCTGCCTTAGCACAATGAAGGGCAGTCAATGGTCCTGGCTAGCCTACCCCTGTTAACTGTTAACATCAGCAAAAACATACAAAAAAGAAGAAGAAAAAACCTCCATAGGCTACTGCTCACCTGGTGTAATCCAAGTCTCCATAAGCCCTGAGATGTCAAACTGACTTGAAAAAGACGTCCTATACGCCCTGTTTTTAGCTGAGGTCTTCAATGTGGGTGACGGATGTCAGGGCCTGCTACTGGTCAGGGGCTGCTACAAGGAAGATTCAGCTAAAAGCACGGTGTAAATGACCTCTTTTCAAGGCAACTTGGCATTTCAGGGATTGTGGAGACTTGGATGATGCCAGGTGAGCAGTATGGAAGCATTTTATGCCCGCCCCCCTTTTTCAGGTTTTTGCTTGTGTTAACGGGGGGTAGGCTAGCCAGTACCACTGACTACCATTCATTAGGGTTAGACTAAACTAACTTAGAAGTCACTATTTTTTTGACTACAAACACACACAGGCTATCGGGAAAATGGCAAATCGGCAAATGTGTCAAAATGTTGGTGTGTTCCTTTAAGGGCCTCTGACCCTCAGTGACAGCAGTTTGAATCTTTTTGACAGGTACGACATGTCATGTGACATGTCATGTGACATGTCAGAAAATCATCAACAGTCCCTCACTGCTAATAAACAAATGTCCATGTGTTAAAGGTACATAATATCTGTCAGAACATACTGTATATTCATATGAAACGTGTTAATATAAAACATGTCTTTAAAAACAAAGTATCAGAACCATCTGCTCTGTGTGTTTTTGCGTGCTTTAGCCCATTTGCGACACAACATCACTACCAACCATTTTCCAAAGCATAGCGTACAGGTTAAGATGATGGAATATTTATGAATATTTACTTCACCATTTCCCCGTTTAAAATTCCCTGCAGCGCCTGCTCCGGCTAGCGTTTCCTGCCCGGGTTGAGATGTCATTGACGTTTGAATTTAGGACTGAGAGGTTGATAGGCTGTTCACTTCCTTTCTTTATCTCTCCCTTTGCAGCAACAAGCACAACACTC